>NW_018745251.1:3165469-3483149 GCF_001683475.1 Chenopodium quinoa
GCATGCAAGCCTACTGTGCGGGCGCGCTTAATTTTCTCGTACCCTCAAAGTTGCGGCCGCGCACTACGCTGAGAGGGCGCACTCACCTACTGCGCGGGCGTGCATATATCGTGTGCGGGCGCGCACGGCTGGGTTTCTGATTTCTTTGCGCCTTGTTGTCCAAGTCTCTTTCTTTTGGGGGAGCCACATATATATAAAGGGGACTCTTTGTAATAGAGGACACTAAGTACTTATTCCATAGAACATTAGCCTAATCTAGAGAGAGAAAATAGATTGGTATTCAAGCATCCTTTATTATATTCAACTTTGCTTAAGTTTTAATATTCCATCAATCAAGCAAGAATCCAAGTTTTCATCTTTCATTAATCCTTTCTTTAGTAATCTCTTCTCCTTTCCTTTAGTATTATTTATTTGTTTTATTGTTACTTATTCTTGTCAATCTTATTAGCTTATCTAGTTGTTATTGATTTCATTGATTTTAATCATGTTTTGTTTTGAGTTTCTTGAGTTTATTTCTAGTTTGGATATTATCTTTAATCTCCCTTCTCTAGGCTGAACTTTTAACTAGGGGAAGGGGTGGAAGATATGATTTGATATTGGATGAATGATGATGGTTGGATTGAACTTATGCCATATATTGATGAAAGAAATGATTTTTATTAGCTTGGGATTATTGTTGCACTCTATTTGATGTTTTCTAGTTTAAGTGCATGAAAGTGATTTATACTAGATTAGGATCATCTCTATTTTAATGATTGCATGAGATTGAGTTATTAAAGTGGAGTTTTTATGGATTGTGCTTCTTTATTCTCTTGATTTGATTGTAACTAATAGGATGCATGAGAATGATCCTTATTAATGTAGACCTCTTTCATTGATTTGCCTAGACTATTGCATGAGAATGTGTCGTTTAGGTAGAATCTTGTGTTCTTTAGCATATGTTTCATTATAATCACCATTATTCTCCTCTTTCTAATCATATTGGACACCCCTGTATCCCTAGCGTCATTTTCTATTGATTTTAATCATCATTTTATTTCTTATTTGTAGTTTTAGTGTTCTTACTCAACGAAACCAACAAAAACAATCCCCTTTTCACTCTTTTAGTGATATTTTATGTTGAATTAGCGTGCTTCCCTAGTGGTTCGACCCTTTGCTTGCCACTAACTAGTTTAGTGTAGGTTTAGGTATTATAAATGAATAATTTGGTTAGGGTAGTAGCTTAACGACCTATCTAACACGTGATCATTATGCGCTGGAATTCCGCCACCTATGTGTGGTTTTGTGCTGGCATGGTTAGCTCCCGTGTCAGTTAACTTCAATTTATTTGGGGGAGGTAGAGTTGGAAACCCGTTTGATGCATGATCAACGCTAAATAAACTATTTAGTGGTCTAGTTGAAAAGTCTTGTTGAATGTTGTGTGTTCTTGTAAACAGGTTTATTGAGGAAAGTGTGTGTTGATAGGTGAAAGCATGTTAGTGTGTTTATTTACGCTTATGTACTCAACTTTGCTGATTCTCTGTGTGTGTGTGTGTTTGTTTTGGCCATGTCTTTATCTTGGCCCTATGATAACTCCTTTTTAATGGAGAGTAGTGGAAACAAGTAGAGATAAGCTTCAGGTATTGAAGCATATTCATGACAGTGCATGAGTGAAGAGCGAATCATGCTAGTATTCATTAGTTACGATGTGTTTTATGCTTTACTTATTTATGATATTATTTATATGTGGAACTAATGTTAAGTTTTGGATTCGGCTCGGTTTTTAATAAGGGCCTCTAATAGTTCAAAGTTGTAGGTAGACTTATATTTGACTTCGTTTGATTTGATTTTAACTTTACTTTCGTTTGGATGACTTTTGAGTTGACCGTTTTAAACGGCATTTGATTTTTAAGTCTTCCATTGTGTATCTTTGATAGTTGCTTAAAGTGTTTTCACGGTGGCAGTAATGTCTTAGATAGTCCTAAATCGTATTTTGAAAGAGTAGAATAGGTATTTAAAGGAAAGGAATTTCTAGGGTGTTACAAAGTGGTATCAGAGCTTTGGTTGAGATTTTTAATTACCACTAACCCGAAAACGTTTTTTTTAACTATGTTTTAAACTTGGCCAAGTGCTTATTTGATTTTGCAGTGTTAATTTTGTTTTGATTTTATTTTAAAGGAGGACCGAATTTTTTTTTTTTAATTATTTAATATGGTCCGAATTTTTTTTAAGGGGCATCCGAAATTTTATTTTTATAAGGGGCGTCCGAATTTTTTTTTTTATTAGGGCCAAAATATTGGCCCTGCTTCCCTTTGATTTCGAAATTTTTTTTTAAGCAGGGTAAAAATATTTTTAGTTTGTTCATTGTGCAAGAAGCAAGGATTGAGGTAAGGATTATGTTTTAAAAGCTTTTAATAACATGTTGGTGAGCTTGGGTAGGAAAAGAAAGGGCATATAGGCTAGAATTTAATTTCTTTCCTATGTGCATAATTTTATTTTGAGGTGTTCAAGCATATTGTATGACTAGATGTTTGTTGATGAAAGCATGAAATATGTGAATAATTATATGTGATCTTTCAAGATTGTATGATTGAACACTGAACTTAATTTCCTACAAAGACTATGTTATTTATTTTATTTTCTTTGGGAAGGGAATTCTTTTCTAAAACTTTTCCTCTACAGGATGCAAATCTTTCCTAGCAAATTTTCACAAATGGGATCACTTGTTAAGAAACATAATGGACACCCCTACGATTTTGTAGAAAAGACCAAATACTTTTGTTCCTACATGAGCAATGTCTTACGAGATAGAGTTTATGACACCCTGATCATATTTCAGCAATGATTGTCCATTGTCTTCCGGAGGAGCCTCCTTACATTGCTGTCAAAGAGAGATTCTCTGATTTTTTACCTTCCAGGAGACATCCCAAATTACTATAAATACAAAGATTATTATGGCATGCTTTCCTGAATAATTACCTCGTATGAGTGGAAAAAGCTTATTGTCAGCACTTAAACCTTCCTTACCCTGACTACTACTACGATAATCCAGTAGGGAACAATCCTCCTCCTAGTCATCAGTCAGAAAGTTCTTCACCTTCGTCAGGGGTAATCAGGTAGAAAATGGAGAACAACAAGAGGGAGATAGTTCACTTATGGAAATTTCTAATCCTAATCCACCTCCAACTCCAATAATAATAGACATTTCAACTGATGAGGAGGAAAAAGGGGAGTTTGTACAAGTAAAACCCGAACCTAAGACACCTGAACCAATGGAGGAGACAGATGATTTTGACTTCGATCCTACAAGCTACAAACAATCAGCTGACAAAAGGGACAATGTTCTAAAGGAGTAGACTCCTATAAATTCTTTTCATTAGGAAGTTTTAGTTATCTTAAATATTAACATTGTTTGCAGTTTAAGTAATAAGTGGCATGTCCACAAGGATTCAGTGAACTTATGAAAATTCATAAGTGATTAAACTCATTTTTATTTCAGTATTTTATTCTTCCTTTATATCAAAAAAATTTCCACTTTATTTCTTTACTTCTTTCTGCCAATTTAATTCGTCTCAATCACAACAAATAGTTCCATCTCCAAATTATCCATCTTGTATTGATATCCCAAATTTACAAACCTTACCCCAATTGAATTTAATTCATAGTTTCAAGCCTTGAGGGTTCATGGGAATTATTTTTATTTATTTATGTGATGCTTTATTAAATGCATGGTTGGTTAGTAACCAATAATTAATTGCTAAGCTACAAATTTTGGGAAGTTTAGCACTATTACCCCAAATTGTTAGCTTCAAATTTATTGTGTATGATTTAAGAGTAATTAATTAATAGGTGAGTGTATGCCTTGGGATCTAACCTAAACCATATTTGATTTAGAGCCTTATTCTTTTAATTTAGGAGAAGAAAGATGGCAGGGGGAAGCAGTACCAACAATGAGGGAAATGAACTTAGCAAAGTAGTGAGGCAATTGGCAGCAGTTGCCCAACAACTGACAAGAAACTCGACTTGTAATGGGGATGCCCAAGGGAAGCTTTTTAAGAAGGTGGCTCAAAGTAAACCACCAACATATCAAGGGGAGCCTGATCTTACCATACTGAAAAACTGGTTGAGGGAGTTTGAGAAGTTGTTTGGAGTTGTAGGATGCCTAGAAAATTCAAAAGTAAGCTGTGCTACCTACTATCTGAGGGGTAAAGCTGACCATTGGTGGCAACAAAATGAAACTACAATTAGGGCACTACCTGGATTCAATTGGGCTAAGTTCCAAGAGAAAGTGAGAGATAAGTTTTACCCTAGCCTCTTACAGAAGCAGAAAGCTGAGGAGTTCTCAAACCTTAGGATGGAAAATTGTCATTAACTGAATACTACACCAAGTTTATTGAGTTGTTTCGTTTTTCTGAAGAGTATGTTGCTACAGAAAAGGAAAAGGCTAGAAAGTTTGAGAGTGGCTTGACTACTGATTTTCAGTTAAAGCTGTGCGGGCAAGTGTTTGAGACCTTGGATGAAGTATATGGAAGGGCCGCACACCTTTACACATTGGAGGAGAAGAAAAAGGAGTTAGCTGAGATAGAAGGAAGAGAGAAGAGGAAGGAAGTGGGGCAAGTTTATGGTAACCAACAGGGAAACCAGAACGGTTTTAAGAAGCATAAGTATCACCATAACAACAATAACTTCCACAATAATAATAACTTCCAAGGTAATAATCGTCAAGGAGGACGTAATATCAATGGAGGAACTAAAAACCATAACCAAGTGAATAACAAGAATGGAAGGACTTATATTTGCAAAAGGTGCAAGAACAATCACCCTTGTAGGGATTGCGAAGGCAATCTGGTTGCTTGTCGCGCTTGTAATAAACTTGGGAATAGGGAGTATGAATGTTTCTCTAAGAATACTAATGGGAACCGGCAGAACAATAATCCAAGAGGAAACCAGTGGAATTTTCAGGAGAACAACAATAACTTTACTAGGAATAAGAAAGTGCAACAGAATGGGGTGAAGAACAATAACAATTACAGTGGGAACAATCAACATAAAGGTGGAAACAATTCCACGAAAGATGTGATCACTTGTACTTTTTCTATTAACTTTATTCCTATTAAGGTATTGTTTGATTCTGGTACACTTTTTCTTTTGTTTCTAAAGGCATTGTTTCAAAACTGAAAGACTGTATAGGATCAGTAGAAGTAGTAGATCTACCAATAACAATTCCTACATGTGAGGTAGTGAAATGTACCAAAACCTTTAGAAATGTGCCTTTAGAAATAAAAGGGAAAGTATTCTTGTCTGACCTCATTGAGTTTGGGTTGAGTGACTTTGATCTCATTTTGGGAATGGATTGGTTTAGTAAGTACAATGCTGAGATCAGTTGTCGGTCGCAGAAAGTGAAAATGTCACAAATGGGAATGAATCGATAACTTATTGGATGCATGGTGAAACCAAGTGCCCAAGGTTAATATCGGTGCAAAATTGGCAAAGTACATGAAGAAGGGGCATCCAGTATATTTCTGTAGTGTAAGGAATATGGATCATGAACAAGTGACGAAACCCAAAAATATAGAAGTAGTCAATGAATTCCTGGATGTATTTCCAAAGGAGGTTCTTGGAATGCCACCTAAGAAGGAAATTGACTTTACCATATATTAAGTTCCTGGAACAACCATAATACTAAAGCACCATATCGAATGGCACCTGCTGAAATGAGTGAGTTAAAGGAGCAATTACAGGATTTTTTGGAAAAGGGATACATTAGACCAAGCGTTTCTCCTTGGGGAGAGCCAGTTTTATTTGTGAAGAAGAAAGATGGAAGTATGAGGTTGTGCATTGAATATAAGGAATTAAAAAAGGTGACCATAAAGAATAAGTATCCCCTATAAAGAATAGATGATTTGTTTGACCAATTAAAGGGTGCTATAGTGTTTTCAAAGATCGATTTGAGGTCTGGATATCACCAATTGAGGATTTCAGATGAGGACATCCCTAAAACTGCATTTAGGACAAGATATGGAAACTACAAGTTTACAGTTATGCCATTTGGATTGACTAAGCTCCAGCAATCGTTATGGATTTGATGAATAGGGTGTTTCATCAATTTATGGATAAGTTTGTAGCAGTGTTCATAAATGACATATTGGTGTACTCAAAGAGCAAAAAAGACTATGCAGAACACCTAAGGGAAATTTTGGAAACACTAAGAGAAAACCACCTTTATGCAAAGTTCTCTAAGTGTGAATTTTTGTTGGAAAAGGTAGCATTTTTAGGACATTTTGTGTCCAAGGATGGAGTAGAAGTAGACCCAGCCAAGATAGAAGCTGTTAAGAGTTGGCTAACACCCAAAACAGTATCTGATGTGCGGAGTTTCTTAGGTTTAGCAGGGTATTACAGGCGTCTTGTTAAAGATTACTCTAAGATCACTAAACCTATGACTACCTTAATGAAAAAGGATAAGAAGTTTGAGGTGGGATGATAAGTGTGAGGAAGCATTCTAAATGATGAAGCAAAAACTAGTCACAACACCAATGCTTATATTGCTAGACAATAGTGGGGTGTATGATGTGTATAGAGACGCATCAAAGAATGGTTTAGGGTGTATAATTATGCAAAATGGAAGGGTGATTGCATATGCGCTGAGGCAATTCAAGACACACGAAGTGAATTATCCAACCCATGATTTGGAGCTAGCTGCAATCATTTTTGCACTAAAGATTTGGCGCCATTACCTATATTGAGTGAAATGTTGAATTTACACAGATCTTAAGAACTTGAAGTACATTTTCAGCCAAAAGGATCTGAACTCTCGTCAAAGAAGATGGTTAGAGTATACAACGGATTATGACTTAGATATACAATACCATGAGGGGAAAGCGAATGTAGTTGCGGATGCTCTAAGTCGTAAGTCCATTCATAGACTAAACACATTATTAGTAGTTAATGAGTTGTGTAGAGAAATGATGAAATTGAATTTAGAAGTTGTATAATGGGGAGTACTAGCAGGTATCCTTGCAAACCTAAGCATCAATATTCGATGAGATACGAGCAAACCATGAGGGAGATGTAAAGTTAGATAGGATTCGCGAGAAAATTAAGCAAGGAAAAGCTACAAACTTCAAAATTTATGAAAATGGGAGTTTGAGGTATAAAGGTCGATGGTGCGTACCACAGAAATGTGAGAAAGTGAAAAGAAAATTAATGGAAGAGGGCCACAATACATTCTACTAAGTACACCCAAGAGGGGACAAGCTATAAAGGGATTTGAAGAAAATGTTTTGGTGGCCTAGAATGAAAAATGAGGTTGCTGATTTTGTAGCAAAATGTTTAACATGCCAAAAGGTGAAGATAGAACACAAGAGACCTCAAGGGACTGTGTAGTTATTGAAAATCCCAGGATGGAAGTGGGATTGCATTACAATGGATTTTGTTACTTGCCTTCCTAAGTCAAAGAGTGGAAATGACACAATTTGGGTAGTAGTAGATAGACTTACAAAATTCGTTGTGTTTATACCAATGAAAGAGACTTGGAAAATGGAGCAACTTGCAAAAGCTTACATCAAACATGTTGTAAGGTTACATGGGGTTCCAAAGGATATTGTGTCTAATAGAGATTCAAGGTTTCTTTCAAAATTCTGGAAAAGTGTACAGGAAAATATTGGTACAACACTTAAGATGAGTACGACGTTTCACCCTGCCACAAATGGACAAACCGTAATAACCATTCAAACCTTGGAGAACATGTTGAGAGCCTGTGTAATAGACTTCCAAGGAGGGTGGGAAGATAGCTTGGATTTAATTGAATTTTCCTACAATAATAGTTACTATGCGAGCATAGGAATGGCTCCATTTGAGGCTTTGTATGGGAGGAAGTGTAGTAGTCTAATTTGTTGGAATGATATTAGTTAAATAATGATTCTAGGGCCTCAAATTATTGTGGATACAGTAAAGCAAGTAAGGGAAATTCTATCTAAGATTCAAGCAGCTCAAGACCAAAAAAGAGTTGTGCAGACTTGAAGCGTAGAGAAGAAGAGTTTGAAATTGGTGATAAAGTATTGTTAAAGGTGTCACCAATGAAAAAGTGATGAGATTTGGGAAGAAAGGAAAGCTTAGTCCAAAATACATTGGACCATATGAAATACTGCAAAGAGTAGGCAAAGTAGCTTATAGGTTGGCCTTACCTATGGTGCTTAGTAGGGTAAATGACGTATTTTGTGTGTCTCAATTGAGAAGATACATACCTAATAAGTCCCATGTGTTACAACCCAAAACCATTGAGTTAGACCAAAATTTGACCTATGAAGAGAGACCTGTCAAGATCCTTGACAGTAAAGTGCGTAGTACACGCAATAAGAATGTTAAGATTGTGAAAGTACTTTGGTCTTACCAGGAATATGAGGAAGCCATTTGGGAGGCAAAAGGCGAAATGAAAAAGAAATAATCAGAGTTTTTTCAGGTATTTTGAGTTACGGGGGCGTAACTGGTTTTCTTTAAGGGGGGTAGAATGCGGTAGAATTTCACGCTTTTACCCTATGTTTTTAGTTATTTTTGTGATTTTTGCACAATTTTTACAAAGTATTTTGAGTAATTGTGTTCTCAAAGAGACACAAAAGGGTAAAGGAATGAAAAAAAGTACATCAGTATTATACAAAAAGAGGAAAAAGTTTAAATTTTGTTCCCAAGTTTTGGGACGAATCTTTTTTTAAGGGAGGTAGACTGTAATACTCCATATTTTTATATTAAATATGTATTTTGTAAAGGTATTTAAATAATTTTTATTTTTTAATTATGGTATTTTAATTATTTATTCTATGTAAGTTTCGAAATATTTTATAAAAGGAAGATTTATTTTATTATTTATTTTATAAAAGTTGGGGTTTATTTTAAGAAAGTATGATTTTTTAATAAGTTTTATTAAGGAAGGGATTAGGAAAATTAAAGGAGAAAAGTTTAGGGGAAAGGGTTGGTAGAGAAGGGGTATAAATATCCCACTTATGAGGCAAATCAATTATACCAAGAGTGAAGAAAACCCAAGGTAAACTTCTCTCTCTCTTATCCTTATTTTTCTTTCCTTTTCTTTTCCCCTTCCTCTTTCTTTTTTTTTCGGCTGCTCTTTTCCTCTCCACCGCTGCCAGTAGCGTCAGCCGCCAGTAGCAGGTGGTCGCCTTTGCCAGTAGCCGGCAGCAAGTGGCTGTCGTTCTCCTTCTTCCTCCTTTTTCGATTAAAAAAACTTAATCTTTATTGTTTTAATTTAATCTATGCTTAAATCTAATTGTAAATTATGAGTTTTGGGATTTGATTTTAATGTTTGATTTTAAGTCTATGTTTGGAATTGTGAATTATTGGTGTTGGTAATTGAATTGTGAAGCATGATATATTTGTGATGGTTTATGGATCGAAAAATTATATTTTGGCATGAAGATATGGACCACACTTTTATTTATGGCATGCTAGAATATATGTTTGATTAAACTACATATTTAATTTGGCTTGGAATATTGAAAATGAATTTTATTATGGATCGTATAATTTTTATTGGTGCTTTAAGCATAATAAAGGAGCTATATAAGTGTCTATGTACACGAGGAATAAATTTTTTGTTGGTGCCTTTGTGCACTTAAGGTGTTTCTAACACAGAGGATAGGACTTGTGGCGCTTTATGCGTTTAAGGTGTCTTTGACACTGAGGTAGAATTAAAAAGGGTTCAACATTAAATATTATGTGGTCACTAATTATTCAAGAAATAAATTGGTATGTTTGTTTGATTGAATAATTATTGTGGATTGAATTATTATGCTTTGAGAGTCATCACCAAGTCTAATAATATGTGTAAGGAGGGTGATCCCATCGTAAGGGGTACTCTTCTTAAATGCCCTTGGCCACTTAAAAGCCTAGGACTACACTTGTTAGGGTGTAGTAGGATTTGAATTCCTGACTGTTTGGGGGACCTTGAATTAAAATTGATTCTATCATCATGCTTTTTTTTATAAGAAACAAGTAGGAGTCGCCAATAAGTTTTAGGAAAAACTCATAAACCTCGTTCATTCCTTTCTTCCATGTGGAGTTCATGGAATAATTAGCATAAAAAATAAGTTTAGCCATGCCCAAATTAGTCTATAAACCAGAAATGAGTTCAGGAGCGAGGGTACTAAGATAACGTTCCTTTTAAAGGGGAATCGTCATCCTAGCCCTAGAACGGGCTCTACTAGCTCTTCCTTTTTCAAAATTTCATCACCAAACAATATATGCAACGCGATACCTAAAACTATCTTGGTTGATTATTTACAAGCATTAATTCACGTAGTAATTACATTGCGAAAGTCGTTATTCTTATTTGATAATATTCGTGAAAGAACAATAAATAAACAAGATTCGCCTTGGCTTTAGTGATCAACCAACAATTATTTAATTCAATTCTAGTCTTTATTTAACGCAAGATACTATGTGAAATTGATTAATTAATTATATAAAAAGTGGTCAAACAACACTAATTAATTAATTAAATTCCTATTAAATAAGAAAAATAAAGGTGTTTTAACTAAGTGCTTGAGAATTTATCCCTGATCTTTGCTAGATCTCCGTTTAGAACACTTATGGACACCTTATTGTTGGGGAACCTCCACCGTAGTAACTAAGTATCGAAAGGGTGAGTGTTTAGGAAAGAGGGCTAGGTTGCACAAGTTCACAAGTTATTTCGCTAGAGTTTTAGGTTAATTTATGTCTATTGAAGCCTCGGTTTAAGCTCGTATTTATAGAGAAGGATTAGGTTTAGGGTTTTGAGCTTTCTCCCGCAGCAGGTGTCACGCGCAACAGATGAAGTTGCGCACGGCAACCCAACACAAGTTATAAAGTTGTGCTGCTATGTGCAGCGCAACTATTGGTCTTGCGCGCGGCATTATGGTAAGATTCGATTTTATATTTTCCGTATAATTTTCGAATAATTACAAATTTTCCGTAGGGAAACTATGGAAGTTGCGCTGGGTGTTTGGTAAGTCCGTGATTGTGAGATGCGAGCGAATTTTTTTGCGACAGCACTAAGTTTTAACCTAGGCGCTCCTAAATCCGACATTATTAGGGTTTATGCAAGGGCTTAATCCTAATTATGATCGGGTTTAGGTAATTGGACCTTTGTTTTGGCTTTTCTTTAATTTGGGCTAGTCTTTTATGTTTTGTGGCTTAACTTGTTATCCATAAGTATTCTGTTGGGATTTGGTAAGTCCAACTTACCGCAGAAACAACCCCGACCCAAAGAACCACTCGCAATTAATAAAACCATAAATTATAACAAATAAACATAAATGGATAAAATAAGAATTTACCTTTAACGCGTGCTTCGCCCTCAAAGTCGGGCTCTTACATGAAAGCTTTAGCCCCGCTCACACGAGAGCCTCCAACAAAAGTCCATCCACAAAAACTACTAGCGACTTTAAGGTCCTTTACCTCGAGGTTAGCGAGGTCCGACAAAAACCCGAGTATTATGTGAGTTTAAGAGTTTTTGCTAATGCAATGCTCTATTGAATTCCTACTCAAGCAAGGAATTCGCATGCCATGTTTTGGCTATTTATAAGGAAGGATAGCTTGGGAATTCCACTCATCTTTCAATGTGGGACTTTTTAACAAAAAGATCCCACATGGAAAGATTGATGAATTCAACCCATAGTTAAATAAACCAAGGAACAAGTAACAATTGTCACATGGTTAGGTGAGGACCACTTTTCCACTTGGTCCCCAAGGCATTTCACATGCAATGTGAACTAACCATGTGTCACCCAATCTTGTGCCCCAAGTTGGGTTCGGTTGGGCCATTTTATTTTGGCCCGTGTCCATGACCCATCTCCCCGGGTACACGGCCCTTGCGACATGTGTCGCCACAGTGGCGCGCTGCCACCATGGCGCGCTACCACATGGCACGCTGCCACTAGGTGGCTGCCAACGTGGCGGCTGCCACGTGTGCTGCCACATGGCTTTGCCATGTGTTCTGCCATGTGGCACGCTCCTATTAGGCGAATTTCCTAGCCTTTCGCGTTGCTAGGATTTTACTTGTTACTTGAAGCATTTTCTTGTCTCGCCAAATCCTAAATTTTCGCTCGACATTTGAGATTCTCCGACGCTCGGTTAGACGCTCCAAGCTCGAATTCCTGACGTCTAAATATTTAATACTCGGGCGACAAATTAATTTCTTCCGAATTAATTCGTCGAGTCGGTTCGTTTACTGCAAAGGGTGTGACCCGAAGGGTTCAGTCAAGATTAAGCTGTAATATTAATTATGTATTTATATTACTGATCGGAAGCGGCCTCCACCTAGACATTCTGATCACTTGACCTTACTGAATATATTAGGTTTCTATAATTCCAAACCCACTAACGGAATAGTACACTTGTTTGAAGGACACCATTCCTTTCAATCTCCCACTTGTCCTTCCGGACAAGTGCACATTTAGTGTAACCATTTTCCTATGTCACTTAATGTCATTTCATGAACTATAAGGTAAGATTATTTCGTCATCCTTATTATGTCCAGAAATGTTTCTCGATTTCGAGTCCGACTGTCAATAAATAGATGATTTCTAAAATCCATCCGAGCACGGCCTTGCATTTTTATAGTCTTGCTCTACGAGGGGCCTTGTATACAACAAATACATCTTCCCTATTTTAGGAGGGGGACATTCCCAGTCTTGTAATGTAGCTCCTCTTACTTAGAGGACCTAGCCGCCCGAGTGTTGCCGTTATAATCCCCTATTACGGCAGACGATTGTCAACATCAAAGCGGACTAGTACTCAAACAAGAGAACTCACAATACTCATGGTCGAGGAAATAGGTTCCGATAGCCATAATGAGAAGTATACTTATGACGATTTTTAATCTCTTAAAGTATTCTCATAGGTCGATCCAGTATGGTTCTAAACCAATACCTGTGCAAATGATTTATGACATTCATGTTCTCGTATCACAAGAAACAGTGCTATAAATCTGACTACACACTAATCTCAATTGGTCATTAATCGTCCATCGTTTAAATGACCTCGATTAGGGATAATTTTCGATTATAATATTCAACGTTCACTTAATAGGTGTTTCCTTACCAAGACTGGTCTTGATACCCTATTTTGAATATTCCTAGAATCGAATGGACTCATTATTTAATTCAAAACCACAATTAAATAGCAAATGAAGTGATAAAATTGCATGAAATTTTAAATTACTCCAACACCTAAATGGTTCATCTTATGATAAATGGTTTTTTCCGAATGTTTTAAGAGTATCACTCTTCATAAAACATCAGTAAAAATCACACCTATATCTAATATGCTTTATTTCTTTCATGCAATTGCGAATGTTGTCGTTCACTTATTGCACAGGTTTAGTTATAACTACTTTGGTAATCTTAGCATCTTCATTACTGATCACTTTCATAACAAGATGATAAAATTTGAGAGTGTCATGGATTATATGTGATTTAGGATTAATTGTCTAAGTGATGGCTCCCACTCATTTTCATGATTGAGACCTTCAACTTGACGACCTACAATCATTAACGTTCAGCAACAAACTTTCCATAGAACATCTTCTTTGTTATCGCCATTAAGGCAATAATATTCTCAACATATATTTTAGTAGACTTCCTAATGATGCTTTGCTTGGTTTCACTCCAAAAAGGCTCGCAATGATTTGGGATACCCTAATCACTTGTGATCATGGAAATTTTACTTAAATTCCTGCACGTTACACATGGATGCACGTCCATGTTACCATTCTCAAGCCATGACTTATTGTTAGCTCGTGTTTATAAACGGATTCCTTATTAAGGATCTAATCCTTGTTAAGGTTTATGCTTGCAACATCAATTCTCAAATCGTATTTGTTTCCACAAGTCAAGAACTCATCCTGTTACTTATCCAAGTAGTTTTGATGTTCTTGGCCATAATCTAACGATCTATTACATAGATTCAAGTTAATTGGTACTACATACATACTTTAGATGCAATAAGAAAGTAAGTCGTGCGACGATTCCATATCACAGCGTACATGATGGATTAAGTTACAGAGTAATTCTCAATCATATTCCATCCATGTGACATTTTAGCTCATTCATTTTCACGGAGTCTTGCTAAAATGTTTGCTGTGTGACACGGTTAAAAGTCTTTATTAGAGTCTTTCTTGTTTGACTTAGTATTTAGCCTAGCTTATACTTAGTTTAAACATTTACTTATTTTTATACATACGGGTCGAAAGTCTTTCAAAGTCCTTCAATTCATGTTTAACACGGTAAACTCCTTTACACGTTCAAACATTTTATTTAGTCTATATAATAGAACTTAATACCCAATACGTACTAAGTATCGTCTTTTGCTTTGTCCATTGTCGAAAATACTTTCAAATCTAAGCATTTAGCATTTGATAGTTATTTCACAATAGAGTTCGTAAACTTCTTGTTGGACCTTTACTTTTGCTCCCACTAAACTTCTTATTCATGAGAATTTCTATGTTTCTCCATAAGTCAATCCTCTTATTAACTTTATGAGAAAACACGTTCCAATTCCTATATGTAATGCTTCCATTAATCCCATGACGTATTCCTTAAGCTTGTTTTTAAATCTAGCATTATTTAGATTTTCAAAACCCTTAGACTATTCCATAGTCACTTCCAAAATCCTATTTTGGGAAGGCAGTTTTGGAATCTATTTTTCCACATTTCATATGAGCAATTTTGCTAAAACAATCACGAAAAAAACTTTAGCATTCCGATTTGTGAATAAGTTTTTTATTAAAATCAACTCCGTAAATTCAATTGTATCCTTTTCATCCAATCTAGTTATGTATGCATATACATTTCCACATTTGTTAGTTTTCTCCTTGAAAAATTATTTGCAATCGATGGATCTTTTACCCTTTATGCAAATTAATCAAGTTTCAAACATGATTTTCAAACATGGAGTTTATCTCGGATTTTTTTATGGCCTATAACCATTATTTAGAATTTGGATTTGTCGTAGCTATCTTACAAGACATTATTCCTTTACTATCTAATAGTAAATAGTATGCTTGTAAGTCTTAGGTTTAATCCTCACTTAATAGAAAATTTATATGATTCAACCCAAGCCTTTGGTGAATTCTATACCTATACGGGGTTATTGCATCAAACACCGAGTTTCTTCCAAAGCCCTTTGTTATTCTTAATCTTACTCCAACTTTTCAAAAGTTTTGTGAGAAATGAATTCTCTTTTAAGGCACTTGGAAAGTCCTTTTGGGTATTCTTGATCAAGTATTCTCACGAAGCCCTTTTAAGGTCTTCTAAGATTCACAGTTCTAGTTTGTTGCTAAGCTCGATGGTCAAAGAGTTCATTTTCCTCCCACTTGTCGTTTTAGAAACGTGTTACTTTCCAGAAAGACACCACTTAGAACAACAAATACTATGTTCTCAATTAGGTTGTGGAGGTAATGCCCATGGTCTCACTTGAATGCTTAGAAAAAGACATGTATATTGTCTTTGGGTAAAAGTTCGTTGTGATGAAACAAACAGTTAGCTCCCACTTGAGCTATCTTAGACTTTAATAAGCCATTAAGCTCCCACTCAACCACCTATCTCTTTCTAAGCTGGTGAGCTCCCATTGAGTCACTTAGCTTCCACTGATCCAATGAACTCCCACTGTGGCTAAGAGTTTTAGACATATACTTGAAAAGACATTTAGAAGATAATTCTATCCATAATTAAATATGGCGTCCTTTATTAGCTTCGACATTTTGTTTAGTGTAACATTAGTCCTTCGTGCAAATCTTAAGAACATTGTTTAGGGTGAAAATACCCTAAGACACGTGGCCCAATAAAGGCTTGACACGTGTCAATCTTTCAACGGTCTGCAAAGGCCCAATCCCTTTGCGACACGTGTCCCTTATACCCTAATTGAGGTACAGTTCTCCCTTACTATAAATAGTAAGGGTAGACCTCATTTATGGAAAACACACATTAATTGCAACCACACAAAAAAACAAACAAAGCCCAAACCTACTGAAACGCTCCCGAACCGAGAAGCTTTTATTGTTCTTATTCCACTTCGAAAAGATACCAACTTAATCTTCGGAGGCGGAACTCCCACCCCCATCCGGAGTCTCCGTTACTTGTGCAGGTACAGGCGTAAGAAGGAAGTCTCCTAGGAAATTGTAACTCTCCCGAAGGACATAAAATACCCCCAAACATCTGGCGCCGTCTGTGGGGAGAGTACTTTCTAGATGACATCTGAGCCTATACTACTTGGTAAAGGCAATCTGCCTACTGGGGAGGTTGAGGTCCATTCGGACCAAGATACAGCCGATAACTATGACTTGGAAGCCTACACTGCTGCGGATGGCTCTTTAAGGACCAAGAACACCCGTTCCAAAGATAAGAGAGAACGGGAAGGGAACCAGGCGGCTCCTAGCAAGCCAACTAGGGGGCCGCTTGGGTTAACCTCTACCGCTGGAGACTCCCCAGTCTCCAGAGATGAGCTCATGAATATGATGATGAGCTTCAAAGGAGAGATCAAAGGCCTTCTGGACTATACGGCCGGCCCCCGTAAGGGTCAGGCGGAAGAAAGGCGTCACGGTAAAAAGACAGCCAAAACAGTAAAGGGTAGAGCATCTACCCCGCATCCGAAGTCAAACATGCCGGCTAGGCTCTTTGATTTCTCAAAGATGCACACTCCTATAGATGGAGTCAGAAAGCCCGTCCGGCACATTCAGCCGGATGGAACCAAGAAAGTCTATTCCGACGCCCGGACGCTCATCCAAGATAAAAAGACTCAGCGATCCGAGTCGGCATCAACATCGACCTTTCGAGACAGCTTCAATGCCACCTCAGGAAGGCACTCGAGAACAAACAATGACAGCCGGACGAGCGAGGTTTCCGCTCGATCCGGCCCCCATATGATCCAACCGGCAGTGCATGGAACACCGTATACGCCCTTTGGATCCCCCTATGCACAGGCAGGTATTTTCGGGGGGCATCATCAGCCGCCCGTCCAGCCTATGGACTGGCAGCTCCGGCTGCTCAACCTTGGGGAACAGCCAACGGCATTCTCCAGAGAAATCACCGAGATGACCCAGCCGTCTAAAATCAAAAACGTGTTGGTAGGCGCCTACGACGGTACCACCAACCCGGAAGATCACCTTATGGCATACACCAACCTGATGTATTTGCAGGGTTTGGATGACGCCTCATGGTGCCGGTGCTTCCCGGCTACGTTTAAAGGGATTGCTCAACGTTGGTTTGGTAACCTCCCAGCCGGATGCATCAATAATTTCAGGACCTTGGCCTACTGGTTTACGTCCAACTTTTCTATGAACATCCCTGCCAAGAAAACAAGCCTTGATCTAGGGGCAATACAACAGGGAGACAAAGAGGGGCTCCGGTCATATGTCAGGCGGTTTAACCTGATGAGGACCCAAATCCATGGATTGTCTGATGACGTTGCCTATACTGATTTCTTCAAAGGCTTAAAAGATGGATCAACTTTTAAGTTTGACTTGGTTAGGAAGAGGGTCTCCACTCTTCACGAGGCGCTCATGAAGGCGGAGGCCTACATTCAGGCAGTGGAATTGTGTGCTGTTAAACTTCCAACGGATTACAAAAGATCCGATAAAAAAGAGAGTCGGCCTACCCAGTCGGCCAAAAAGGAAGACAAGAGAAAGGGGGTATGGGCGGCAGACTCATCCGGACAACCTTTCCAGAAAAGGAAGAGGTCGGATCCGTATGTGCCAAAGTACGAGTTCAACAAGGACTGTGCCTCCATTCTCAACGAAGTAAAGGACCAGTTGAATCTTGAAAAACCGTCTCCTATGAAGAGTCCTCTAAGCGCCCGGGATAAGAGCAAATATTGTCTTTTTCACGAGGAAATTGGCCACGACACTGAGGGTTGCTTTAGCCTCAGGCGGCTCTTCGACCGGCTCGCTGATGAGGGGGCTCTCAAATCTTATCTTTCCAAGTCAAGGGGTACTCCTAAACAAGCAAGAGGACCACCCCCAAAGAAGACGGCTACTCAATCGGATACGGATGAGGAAAACATCCTGACCATAGCCGGTGGATTTGCGGGAGGTGGGCCTACCATCCGGGGCACAAAAGACAACATTCATTTCCTCATGATGAGGGCCAGTCGTCTGAATATTCATTTCCGGAAGTTAACATCTCCGAGAGAGATAGGGGCGAGGTCAGGCGGCCTCATGATGACCCCATAGTCATCGAGTGCAAAATCGCCAATCAAAGAGTTGGCCGGATCTTGATTGATACCGGGAGCTCATCCGACCTCATCAGCTACCGGTGCTTGGAGAAACTCAAGTATAAGCCCAGTAGCATGCTTCCGGCCTCATACCCTCTTGTAGGTTTTGGGGGAGGAGTAGTACATCCGGTGGGCATGATTGATCTACCCATCCGGTTCGGAGAGAAGGGTAAGGGCCGGCATAAGGTTGTCAAGTTTCTTGTTGTAGAAGAGCTGACTGCCGGAAATGAATATTCACTCTCCGGAGGGGGACAAATACGAGTATGCTCTACGATTCAAGTTTCAAGCTTCGAATAATGAAGCTGAATACGAAGCCCTGCTAGCCGGTATACGCATGTGTAAGGCAGTCGGGACAAGGAAAGTTAATGCCTGCTCTGATTCCCAACTCATCGTTAGCCAGTACAACGGTGACTACGAGGCCACCCATCCGGTGATGATTATGTATCTACAGGCGGTCAAAGAGGAGGCTGGGGAATTTGATGAATTCAACCTAAGTACCCAGATCCGAGAATAATTAGGCGGATGCACTATCCAAACTTGCATCCTCCGCCACATGTGATACGCCTAGATCAGTCTTCTGGGAAGTCATGGAAAAGAAAAGCATTGAACATGACCCCATTGGAGTTCTAGATCGAAGCTCCACTTGGATGGACCCCATCCGGAATTACTTGGTAGACGGCACTCTACCGGAAACCTCATCCGAAGCAGCTGCTCTTAAAAGACGAGCATTAAGCTTCGCAATGCACAAAGGTGAACTGTTCCGGAAGGGTTACTTGCAGCCGCTATTCAAGTGTGTTACCCCAGAACGGGGCAAGGAAATACTGGAAGATCTCCACGCCGGCTTCTGTGGATCTCACATTGGCGGGAGGACCCTCGCCAAAAGAACCCGGCGGCAAGGATACTTTTGGCCTACACTAGAGGCGGATGCATTAGATCTGGTGAAAAGATGCGACAAGTGCCAGAGGTTCGGCCGGCTGATAAGGCAGCCGGCCACTGATTTGACAGCTATTCACAGCCCAATTCCCTTTGCAAAATGGGGCATGGATATTTTGGGGCCATACACTCCTGCCCCAGGCGGCAGAAGATACATTTTAGTGGCTGTTGATTACTTCACCAAGTGGGTTGAGGCCGAGGCGGTAAAGGGCATCAAAACTAAGGATGTCATCTCCTTCATTTGGAGAAATGTCATCACCCGGTTCGGTGTACCAATGTCAATGGTCTTTGACAATGGCCCCTAGTTGGAAACGCCTGTCCTAAAGACTTGGTTGCAAGATCAAGGGATTTCCCACTACTTTGCATCCGTTGGCCGTCCGCAAGCAAACGGTCAAGTTGAAGCTTTCAACAAGCTCATCTCAGGCGGCATAAAGAAAAAGATCGAGAAGGCAGGCGGGCTTTGGGCCATATTTGTTCCATCAGAACTACTGAGAAGGGGTCAACCGGTGAAACTCCATTCCTTATGGCATATGGCACGGAGGCGGTGCTTCCCATTGAATTATATGAGCCAACACTTCGAATCATGTTGTATGATGAAGAGGCAAATTGGGAAGCCATGCGCCTGTCTCTGGATACTCTTCCAGAAAGAAGGGGCAACGCCGCCTTGCATCATGAAATCTACCGCCTTCGAATGACGAGGGCCTACAACAAAAGGGTGCTTAAACGCCCCCTCAAAGTTGGAGATTTTGTATTACGGAAGCTTGAAGCAACCGGTAGGGCATACGAACAAGGGAAACTAACCCCAAATTGGGAGGGACCCTACCGGATTTTTGAAGAATTTAGAAACGGCACATACCGCCTGGAAACCCTAGACGGAATGCGGCTGCCTCGTACCTGGAATGTAGATAACTTGAAAAAGTACTACTTCTAAGGATTGAAATGTGAAAGCATATAATTTCCATTCATACAATTGTATTTGCACCTGTCTAGTGCAAGAACACAGACGGAAGAACACTTGTTAAAACCACTGCTCTAAAAAGAGCAGTCATCCGGTGAAACCCATCCGGGTGAATCACTGAAGAGAACAACTCCCTTCTGGGTGGAACATTGTTCTAGCGATCCAATAACTCAAACGGCGTTTGTCTAAAACGATTTTGCAGCCGTTAGAAATGATCCTTTGCATCTAGGATTCATCCGGCAAGGACCCAAAAGAGGTCCATCCGGGTGAATCACTGGAGAGAACAGCTCCCTTCTGTGTGGAACATTGTTCTAGTGATCCAATAACTCAAACGGCGTTTGTCTAAAACGATTTTGCAGCCGTTAGAAATGATCCTTTGCATCTAGGATTCATCCGGCAAGGACCCAAAAGACGTCCATCCGGGTGAATCACTGGAGAGAACAACTCCGTTCTGGGTGGAACATTGTTCTAGCGATCCAATAACTCGACGGCATTTGTCTAAAACAATTTTGCAGCCGTTAGAAATGATCCTTTGCATCTAGAATTCATCCGGCAAGGACCCAAAAGAGGTCCATCCGGAAAAATGAAATTCCTAATGGGCCACCGTAACCACCTAAACGGTTTTACATCCCATCCTATATATAATTGTACCAGATGGGGCAAGGTTAGGTCAGTCATTGTCCCCCCATCCGGCTTCCATGAAACGACTGCCAGTCTACTGTTGGGGTAAACAGGTAGCCATTTCAGGGGCATATTGTGGTATCTCTTCTTCATCCGGCATATATAGAACGGCTGAAATACTTGTAAAAATGCATAAATAAAAAAAAATGCTAATAATAGAGATAGCAAAACCGACTGTCGGTTAATAGATAAATATTAATCTAATTGAAATGTTAGCCGGACCCCTGTCCGGGAAAGATACATCGAAAATACACGGCACGCAGGCCGAAAAAAAAGAAAATATCAATCTTGTTGTTGCTCTTGTTGCTGAGGCTGCTCCAACCCTTGAGCTTGCCCAACCTGAGTCTCAGCCGTCTGCTCTTGCAGCTGCTTCGGCTGGTTTCCCATTGGCACCCCATCCGGCTCTGACCCTAACCCCTTCTCAGCCCACTCGTCGAAAGGAGGAGGGGAAGGAGTGCCGAGTACTCGAGCTTCATAAACTTCAGAAGCATACAAGTAACGGAGGTTGAAATAGTCAAAGTTAGATTCCGGATGGATGAGGCCCCAAGCCAGCTTCATGCGCTCCTCGCAGTCGGCTTCATTCTCTATAATCAGGCGGCTGAGTTCCTCGTTCAGCTCCTTTTTGTGGGCCGCCTGAATATTAGTGAGTTGGACAGTCAGCTCGCTGTTCTTCTGGCGGAGGTTGGCATTTTCCTTGTCAGCTCCTTCCAGAGCTCTGAGATCAGCCTGGAGGTTCTTGACCTTAAGCTCAAGTTCATCAACTTTCTTCTTGGCCTCATCCCCAGCCAGCACAGCCTCTTTCAGTAATTCCTCCTGTTGCAACTCTCTCTCTTTAGTTGCCAAATCATATTTAATAGTGTGAAATTGACTAACGTCAATTAGGTCAAGGGCACGCTTCTGAGCGTCTCTTACCTCCTCTTGCTTTTTACGCAAGGGGACTCGGAGCCCGTCCACTCTCAGCATCACCTATGGTACCAACCGGAAAAGGAGTTGGAACTAATGATGATAATTACTACTCATCCGGCAAAAGCAGAGCTTGAGACAAGCATAGGGCATTCGGGTTATTTACCTCAGCAAGAAGAGAGTTGATGCGATCCAGGTTAACCTGGTGTACAGCCGGCACCGCCTCCTTTTCAGAACGGGTCAGAGTCTTGACCATTCTCTTGGCGTATTGGTTGTAGTCGGGCCGGCTGGTAGAGTCATCTGCAAAGGAAGGGTTATCTGTCAGATACTGGGCATAGGCGCCGCCTATATTCATGCGGCTGCCAGAGGAGCCCCCAGACTGGCTTGCTTGAGTTTTGACTCTCATATGCCCAAGCGGCCAGGGGGGGTCAAAGGCAGAGGTTTTACCTTGTTCAGGCTGTGGGGTGCCATCCCCCCCAGCCGCATCTGAGCCAGATCCCATCCGGGTCTGGCCCGCCGAAGCACTCGGCGTTAGCTGCAGGCTCTTCACTGCAGTGGTTGGCCTGGCAGGGTCAGAGTCCTCTTTGCAGGACTAGCTGCCAAAGGTGGACCCGGCAGCCTTGGAGCTTTTGAAGCCGGCTGGGGTATCACACCAGCCGGTCTTTTGTGCATGCTTGCTAGTGATTTTGGCATGCCTTGGGTTCCACCCTGAAAATAGTCAAAACAAAGCAATCAGTTAGAAACAAAGGCAGCTCATCATATGTCATCCGGTAAGAAATGGAAGAGGTTTTACCCCAGCATTCTTGGCGGCCAGTGCCGCCTTCTTCTCTTCGATTTGCTTCTTTCTCAGCTCAATAGCTGAGAAGGCAGGTGTCTTTTCAGGAGGCACCATTCTTTTAGCTTTACCTGCAAAAAAGGGAAATTCGAGTTAGAGCGTGTACGCATAATCAGGCGTCAGAATACCGGATGGGTTAATGAACCTACTCTTTTTAAACATTGAACTTAGATTGCAAAGGGACAAGAAGGACTCGTCCCTGAACCATTACGGGAGGGGTACCCAGAACTTTGGGACGATGATTTCACTACCGTCCTCCATCAGATGGGTCGTTTTGAGGAAGAGACCTGTCTCCATTATTTGGTCCCAGTCCTCAGACGACACTTTCGGGAGCGCGCATTTTTTGCCCAGCAATGCCGGGTGCTTATTATACCGCCGCAGCCGGTGTTTTAGGGAAGTGGAAGGAGAAGAGACGACATAAAATTTGCTCTTCCAGTTGGTCCACTTTGATGGCTTCTCCAAAGTCATCATGTATTCTTGGTTGGTGGTAAGGGTGTACCAGGCATTCCACCCACCCGGAGCCCAGCTGAGGTAATGCATGTGTGCAAAAGCCTCCCAACTGGGGTTCACCTCCTGCAGCTCACATGCGGCAATGTACCCTAAAATATTGACCCAAGAGTTAGGAGTCAATTGCCATACGCCCAAGTCATACCCCAGCAATATGTCCTTGATGCAGGGGTGAAGGGGGAACCGGAGGCCTGCTTTGAATGCCGCCTCATAACAGCCGAAAAATTCATCGGCATGGTCCAAGTCGTCCGTCCATACGACGGCTGCATTAACAGGCAGGAAGGGTTGCAGTAAGGTTGACCACGTCTCTTGCAGACACGGTCATGTCAGTCGGATCCCCCTTAGCCGGCCATTTGTAGGCCTCCTCAACAATAGGCTCAGCCTCCTGTGCAGGGGCTTCAGATTCGGACCCAGACCCTTCTCCAGCAGATTCATCGCCGGATCCTTCGGCATTAGAATTAGAGTCTTCTAATATGCTGTCACCCGGTGTGCTCGGACCACTCGGGGAATCTTGACGAGTCCCCAGGGTTTCTTCCAAAGGAATTTCACCAGACGGTCCTGCCGTCTGGTCCTCGTTTCTGGGATCAGCCGGATCTTCGGCTGCGTCGTCGGACTTGTAATCCGGGTCAACTGCCGTCCATCTTATCCGAGCCATTCTGTCCTGCACATAAACAGAGACGGTCGGATTCGAGGTAGGTGAAGGTTCGCCCAAATACCCCCAAACGGCAGTCCCAGTCCTAGACTCAGCCGTGCCTGGTGACCGCCTGAAAGCAGTCGTAGGCTGTGCCGAGTGTATAATTGAAGGGTCAATATCCTATCTATGCAACCGGAAAATTAACAAAAAGAATTGAAAAAGGGTGCAGACGGTACCTTTGGAGGTTGGAATTTGCTGAGATGGTGGCTTGAAACCTACACAGGCGGAAATCTCCGAATGTGTTTGAAGCTGAAATAAAGAAAAATAGATCAGACATGTTTAATTGGAAGCTCATTTAAAAGCCCCCCAAGCGGTGGAGTCCCGGATGAGGGTTAGCAGAGATGGGCTGGAAATTGCTCAAGTGACCCCCATACGGTTGAAAGTCGGATGGGGGCAATTTGAAACAATGTTTGAGCCAAGGCTGCTCAAATGACCCCCATACGGTTAAATGCCGGATGGGGGCAATTTGAAACAGTTTTGAGCCAAGGCTGCTCAAACGACCCCCATACGGTTAAAAGCCGGATGGGGGCTATTTGTATGTTTGAGAAAAAGCTAAAGGCTGCTCAAACAACCCCCATACGGTTAGACGCCGGATGGGGGCAATTTAAACAACGTTTGAGAAAAAGCCAAGGCTGCTCAAACGACCCCCATACGGTTAAAAGCCGGATGGGGGCAATTTGAAACAAAGTTTGAGCCAAGGAATCTCAAACGACCCCCATACGGGTAAAAGCCGGATGGGGGCTATTTGTATGTTTGAGAAAAAGCTAAAGGCTGCTCAAACAACCCCCATACGGTTAAACGCCGGATGTGGGCAATTTAAACAACGTTTGAGAAAAAGCCAAGGCTGCTCAAACGACCCCCATACGGTTAAAAGCCGGATGGGGGCAATTTGAAACAAAGTTTGAGCCAAGGAATCTCAAACGACCCCCATACGGGTAAAAGCCGGATGGGGGCTTTTTGTATGTTTGAGAAAAAGCTAAAGGCTGCTCAAACGACCCCCATACGGTTAAATGCCGGATGGGGGCAATTTGAATGATGTTTGAGAAAAAGCCAAGGCTGCTCAAACTACCCCCATACGGTTAAATGCCGGATGGGGGCAATTTGAAAGATGTTTGAAAGCAAAGGTTGATCAAACCACCCCCATACGGCTAAAGGCCGGATGGGGTTACTTATGACTAGTCTGAATAAAAACAAAGTTGGCTCAAAGGGGTCCCATGCGGCACAATGCCGGATGAGGGGGATTTTTGGACTTGTCCCAAGCCAGCCCCATGCGGCAAAATGACGGATGAGGGCATTTTACAACTAGGGAAATATTTCAAAAACCTCACACGGGAAATCCCGGATGAGGTAGGGGTAATTCAGAAATTTTGGACAAAATATACCCAGGCGGCAAAATGCCGAGTGAGGTCCTTAATCTAGGGGCAAAAAGAGGGAGAAAGCAGACGGTACCTTACTAAATCCGCACTCAGCCGGAAGGCAGATGTCAAGTTCTTGCGAAAACCGGATGCTTGAAAGTCTTGAAAGAAGCAGCCGGTATCAGAGCTTCTTCTCAGGAAATTTTTGAAAATTTTTGAAAATAAAAAGTGCGGAGGAAAGAGGTAGCCACCCTACTTATAGAAAGAGGCAGAAGGCGAACAGTCACCTGCTGCACGAAAATTTGAAATTCAATAAAAAAGAGGGGGGAAGCAGACGAACCGTCACTTACCCCATGCACCCTACGTCTGTCACAGATGACACGTGAGTTTGCCACATCTCACCTGTGAGGGGCAGATGTTTAGGGTGAAAATACCCTAAGACACGTGGCCCAATAAAGGCTTGACACGTGTCAATCTTTCAACGGTCTGCAAAGGCCCAATCCCTTTGCGACACGTGTCCCTTATACCCTAATTGAGGTACAGTTCTCCCTTACTATAAATAGTAAGGGTAGACCTCATTTATGGAGAACACACATTAATTGCAACCACACAAAAAACAAACAAAGCCCAAACCTACTGAAACGCTCTCGAACCGAGAAGCTTTTATTGTTCTTATTCCACTTCGAAAAGATACTAACTTAATCTTCGGAGGCGGAACTCCCACCCCCATCCGGAGTCTCCGTTACTTGTGCAGGTATAGGCGTAAGAAGGAAGTCTGCTAGGAAATTGTAACTCTCCCGAAGGACATAAAATACCCCCAAACAAACATTATAGGAAGGGATGTGGTCCATCATTGTTCAAGTCTTTTTAATTTGCACCAAGGTCTCCGTGAAGACACACTATGTTCTTTGTGGAGTTATTTATGAATATTTCAATTTCATAACTTTGTGATGGTCACTCTTGGCTCAAGCAAACATCGCTCAATCTAATCTAAACATTTTGATATCTTGCCAAGTAGATTATGTACTTCACTGAACTTTTGAACTATTCAAGGTCAAGTTTTTTCACGTTTGATGAATATAGCCATATTCTTTCAAATTCTTTGTGAAACGTTGAAGTAAATGAATCCTCTTTAGCTTTCGAAGTCAATTGTCTATACCAAGAACAATAGCTCTTTACTTTGTCGGTTTCAACAAGTAACACTTGCTTGTCTTATAACGATTCTGAATCGATCAACTATCAAGAGCCTATCTAATAGAGCCTTGAGTACGTTTTTGTCGATGTGAGATTGCTAAAGATGTTCGGAACGCAAATCATGCCCATGAATTTGAGCTTTTGCTAGTTTATCATGTTAAGATAATGTTTGTTTATAATCACGCATTCTTGACTCATGGTTTAGACAACCATGCCATTCAAATAAATTTGCAACTACTGCTCATTGCTTTGAATGTGAGTCTTTCTGTGTGTAAATGGATCAATTGCTGATTATGGAACACAATAACCATTTATTTGTTCCAAACTTAGCTTAAACGTCTTTAAACAAAGCATACGTCCTTGCAACTGATGTAGCAGCACTTGCTTAATTCTTAGCTTGTAAGTCGATAACTTATCTTATCTTTAATAGTTTGAGATCACTTTCAAAGTGGAACACTCAAGTAGTATCCGATACTTGAGAAGATAACGAATTGCTAAGTTAACTACAATAACATAAACTCATGGGTTGAAATGGAATATTATTCCTTTTCTTCGTTCCTCGTTTCCTATATTTCTTTTCATACTTTATCTCATAATCTTTTAAGAACTATTTCTGTAAGAGTCTTTGACTTTTCTACTTTGTTAGGCATAATTAAGCATCTAATGCGCCGTAAAACAAAGTTCCATCTTTTCCTTTAATTCACGCTTGAATTACTACATCAATGAGTCCTACTCATATATGTATTAAGAGAAAAGATATGTTGGTTGTTAATGTTGACAATTTGAGTTTGCAACTCAATACTTCATGTTTTATCAAAACTATCCAGTATTTTGAATACATGATGTCCAACCGTCCTTTCGGACTTTGTTATAAAAGTCATTTATGAGAATTGTATTCTAGAAATGCTTTACTTTTCTTTGAGAACCATTCTCAAAGATTTCCTTTAACAATCATGGAAAGCAATACAGTTTGATTTGGAATTCTACAAATATAAGTGCAAAGTATAAGCATTTATCAAGTAAATAACACAATAAGTTTGAAAATTAAAAGGTATTCATGCAAATCTTCAATCTTATTAGACGTCTTACCCACGCATTAAAATTGTCCCCATTTAGCGAGAATAAGTCGATTCCAATATCCAAAGAAACAAAGAGTGGTTAAGCATGCTTTGGCTTGTCTTAAAACCCAATCTCCTAAGGTAAGCAACGCTTTGCTTATGGCTCCAAGCCACTCTCGGTTGAATAAATTGTCGCATCTAATGCTCTCTCAACAATTTACTCACTTTGCCACGACATGTTAGGACTCCATCACTCATATCGTTGCGTACAACCAAAACCAACTTGCATACCTGGTACGCCTTACGCTCCTTGGAGAGGTAGTGATGCCTCGCTTTGGCGTAGCCCACCACTACCCTCGTTCGGTTAGTAAGTGTTGTTTTGGAATGGCAAGTTTAACTCAATATTTAGGGACCTAGGGTTTCTATGTTGGTTGATTTAAGTGAACTTAATTAATCATCACAACATTCGAAATCCTAAACATGCATCTAACATATAATTCATATACATAAACATATATATATATATATATATATATATATATATATATATATATATATATATATATATATATATATATATATATATCGGAAAACATAAATATAGATGCATTTGGCATCTAGCATGACCCCTTGAGATCTTCAAATCTTCAAAAGGTCTTCATTTTCAACTTCATGGCTTCATCTTCCAAGACTTGACCAATATGAATGCAATTACTAGTATCTACGATTAGGACTAATCTAAATATTAAGGTACAAAAATACTCAACGGTTCGCAGACTGTATTTAGATTTACAAAAATACATCATGGATCGCAGTCTGTATTTTCTATCCTAATCGGGCCCTACTAGTTGCAATTTCATAAAACCTGTGAGAGAATATACATTCCATTCATCCATTCACTATCTGTGAATGGCCCATGCATTTTACAACGATAAACAAGTAACAATGCATAAACAAGCGAGAACTAGTAACTAATCTAGGTGGTTAATCCAATTAAGACGCCTAATTAAAACTAGTCAAAGTTGTTTTAACCGGTTATGTAAATAAGCGCAATTAATATTTGAAGCTCTCAATAAATTCTGCATCCAACTCAATTAATCCAATTAATTAAGCCGGTAAATCCCAAAATTTTTCAAAATAAATTTTGCCAATGCCGCTCAAAACTCGAGGCCTAGCCTCCAAAATATTAATTAAAATAATAAAATATATAAATCGGCCAAAAAGAAAAATTAAAACCGAGAGAAAATTGCATCGACTACCTAAGGCTAGCACCCTTGAGCACTCACACGTATGCAAGTGCTGAGCGCTTGCCTAACAGCCTCGGCCTTGCGTACTGTGATGTTGCTGGGCGCTGCTTGGCAGCGCGCACTCAATGCGCGTCTAGTTGCAGCTTCATAGCACTGCTGCTACGCCTAGCATCATCTCGCACGCCCCTTATGAACAAAGTCAGCACACATCTCCTCGCACACACCTAGCACCATACGCACCAAGCGCAATAGCCTCGTCCCTCGGCAGCCACATGCGGGCTTTACGAGCAGCTCAGCTGGCCGAGGGATGCACATGGCTATATATTGTGCCTTGGTTTGCGTGCTTGTGCCTCAGGATTAATTCCCGATTTTGTGTGACGTCTCTAATCAATTCAAAATTAATTTTTTAAATAATTTATTGACCAAAAATGAAAATTTAAACAAGGCTAACTTAAAATAAAATTTTCAAAGTGCATCTAACCAAAATAATTCCCAAGAACCGTTCTTTAATTAAATTGGTTTAACTTGGTGCAACAAAAATAAGGGCAATTACTCACTATTAATTTAATTAATTTAAATTAATCTTGAGTTTTTGACAAAATAAAAGGGAGTTGGAAATATGAACATAAGTTCAATAAAGATTTCAACTTTAATACTTGTGAATCCTTTAAAAAAATTATATCTTCCAATGTGAAGATAAATAATTTTCTATCACAAAGTTTCAAACTTTATTATTCCAATCAATTAAAAATTGATTAAATCAACAAAGTTCAACAAATATTCATGGAATTTAGTAACTCAAAGTTTTAATCACTTAACATAATTAAAGATTGAATCTTTTGTACTTGGAAGCGCCAAAGAACAACAATTTCACACTTAATGCAATTAGTTTGCAATTATGTGAAAAATAAAAACAAGCTTTCAAACACAAATTACCACCAAGTAATCATGCCTAAAGAGGTTTAAAATTGCATATAAAATATGTATTGAACCAATTACATAACCAGCATAAATATGCAATTAATTTTCAAGGTTACAAAGACTTAAAATGTTTCGTAAAAACGAAAAAAACCCTCGAAAATAGCATTTCTGGTCGTTTATTTGGCTAAAAACTATTTCCTAAACACATTTTCCACCCAAAATTCACTATTTTGGGTCGAAATCTAGGTTCGGGACTGAAGGTAGCTTTAATACAAGGTTAAAATAGATAATACGAGCTACTAATCTAATTAGCAACTTAAACCAGAAAAATTAAGCCATAAAAATCACCTTGAAAATATTATGATTTTAAAAATAAACGAGCGAGGTTCCGATACCGCTGTTGGGGTTTGGTAAGTCCAACTTACCACGGAAACAACCCTGACCCAAAGAACCACTCGCAATTGATAAAACCATAAAGCATAACAAATAAATATAAAAGGATAAAATTGTAATTTAACTTTGACGCGTGCTTCGCCCTCAAAGTCGGGCTCTTACTTGAAAGCTTTAGCCCTGCTCACATGAGAGCCTCCAACGAAAGTTCACCCGCAAAAACTACTAGCGATTTTAAGGTCCGTTACCTCGAGGTTAAGAGGTCCGACCAAAACTCGAGTGTTATGTGAGTTTAAGAGTTTTTACTAATGTAATGCTCTATTGAGCTCCTACTCAAGCAAGGAATTATCATGCCATGCTTTGCCTATTCATAGGGAAGGATAGCTTGTGAATTCCACTCAACTTTCATTGTGGGACTTTTTCACAAAAATATCCCACATGGAAAGATTAATGAATTCAACCCTTAGTTAAATAAACCAAGGAACAAGTAACAAGTGTACAATGGTTAGGTGAGGACCACTTTCCCACTTGGTTCCCAAGGCATTTCACATGCAATGTGAACTAACCATGTGTCACCCAACCTTGAGCCCAAGTTGGGTTCGGTAGGGCCATTTTATTTTGGCCTGTGTCCATGACCCATCGCCCTGGGTCCACGGTCATTGCCACACGTGTCGCCACAGTGGCGCACTGCTAGGTGGCACGCTGCCACTTGGTGGCTGCCACTAGGTTGCTGCCAACGTGGTGGCTGCCATGTGTGCTGCCACGTTGCACTCTCCTATTGGGCGCACTTTCTTAGATTTTCACGTGGCTAGGATTTTACTTGTTACTTGAAGCATTTTATTGTCTCGCCAAATCCTAAATTTTGGCTCGAAATGTGAGATTCTCCGATGCTCGGTTTCGACGCTCCAAGCTCGAATTTCTGACGTCTAAATATTTAATACGCGGGCGACGAATTAATTTCTTCCGAATTAATTCGTTGAGTCGGTTCGTCTACTACAAAGGATGTGACCCAAACGGTTCAATCAAGATTAAGCTGTAATATTAATATTAATTATGCACTAATATTACTAATCGGAAGCGGCCTCCACCTAGACATTCCGATCACTTGACCTTACTGAATATATTAGTTTTCTAATAATTCTAAACCCACTAACGGAATAGTACACTTGTTCAAAGGACACCATTCCTTTATATTCTTCACTTTGATCCAAGAAGAAGATGGCTTTATTTATCGTCATTGCACTTCATGTCGGGATAGGAGTCAAAAAGTAGATGTCTACAGTTAGCCTCCACTTTGATCGAGTCTTGAATAGACGATGATCAAAGTAGTCAAGCAAATTGATGCGAGACTCATTCTGCGAAGTTCTTTAAGGATAGAGAATGTTTCAGTAATGTTTAAGGATGTCTAAACAATCCTTGATTCGCTAAGTGTTTAAAACAAGTAGCTATTAAGGCTAGAAAAAGTCTTTCCTAGTCTTAACGCGCTAATGAATCTTGATTGATCCTTTGCAATTGTAGAACGCGCTTACAAGTAAAAGTATTCTGGGTGATGTCAGGTCATGAGAAGAAACCGGTTTTAAAAGAATAAAGGGGAGGATTTCCTCTCAATCGTGTCATCGTTGGTCTAAAGCTCCTCTGAGCAATTTGACACGATTTTTAGTAATCCGCTTGATTACATAAAGTGATCGACCTGATGGAAGATCGTCTCACTTAACTTAAAGCGCTTAAGCATTGGCTCATCGCAAAAGGCACCGACATACTGGTTCATTCAGAAAGGCACCGACATACTTGTTCATAATTCAGCAAAAGGCACCGACATACAGGTTCACAAGCAGCATAAGCGCCGACGTACAGGCATAGCGGAAGCAAAGTTCAAGCGAGCTTTTAAAGATCGACAAGCGTAGGTCTTCGGTAATTTTCTTTGGAAAATTATCGCAACAAATAAGGATTGCTTTCAGAGAGGATATCTTCGGCAGCGTTCCCTAGCTTGCGGAGAGTTGTCACAAACAACTGAAGGTGATTTCAAGAGAAATTGTCTTCGATCGTGTTCCCTAAGCTGTGGAAGATGGTCACAAAGTAGAACAGGATCGTTTCAAGCAAAGCAATCTTCGATAGTGTTCCCTGGCGTGTGGAAGATTATCATGGCAGAAATGGAGGCAGTTATAAGCGTAGCAGTCTTCAAGCGGGATGGCATTCTCTAGCTTGCAAGAGGTCATCAATACAACAAAAAGCAACAACAAATCGATTACTTTCAGAGACGTGTGCTCGACGATGCAAGATACGCGTTTCATAAATCTTTTATCTGTTTAACTAACGCTAGTTTGCAGGTATCGGTGTTAAAAGAGTGATTTAGGATCACAGAACGTTTTGAATCATTCTCCGTCCCTATCGATACTTTGACTTTTGTTTTCGAAATGTGCGTTTCTCCAAACTCAGTCAAAGTAGGGGCTTTTGTAGACACCGATTTGTGTCTCCCCAAAACCAAACCCAGTGATGAGTACCTTTCACGTCGAATCATAATCGAATGAAGTAAAAGTGTGGAAAGTTCAGTGTTGCAGATAACTTTAATTTCTTTTCTCCTCTTTCTATTTTTGAAAACCTATTTTAGTTTGGTTGGTCTATGATATGGGTCCAATAGGTGAGTAGTTGGATAGGGCTTGAAAAGAGATTTCCAACGATATATTATAAGCCCAATTCCGATGAATATTGAGGAAGTTATGCCCAAATTACTAAAATAGGCCCGGTTTGAGCCTTATATGCGGCCCAATGATCTAGAGGAGGGCCTAATATGGATTTATCATTCCTAATGCAGTTAGGAATGGTTTTAGTCTTCTAGATTCTTGTAGAATGTTTCTTTTCATTCGTAATTCAATTAGCATTGATAAATTGACTTTTGTTGACTTTTTAGAGTTTTAATCAAAATAAAAGAACCTTTTTGAGGAAAATACGATTTTATCCTCCTGTACGTCAATTTCTATTTGATTTTAAGAAAACGCGTCAATAATTAAGTTAGCGCCAAACGCCAGCATTAGCGCCTGACACTAAGCTTGGCGCCTAGCGCTAGCGTTAGCGCCTGACATTAATGTCAGCGTCTGACGCTAACCTCGTTTTACGCGTCAGAACTCTATTTTGATTTTTTATGTTTTTGGCTTATTTTCTCTATAAATAGCCTTCTAAAAACTCCGTTTTCATTCTTCAACTCTCATCAAGGTTTTCTTGATTTCTCTCTCTCTTTTCTAAACTAGCCTTTTCTCAAATACAAAATTCCGCATTCGCAAGACTTAGATACACCTAGCCATATTCGAAGTTGGCTTCGCCCTAGACGTGAAAGGTTTAATTTCTGAGGGTTTGGTCCCAAATCTCTTTTTCAATTATTTAATTTAATTATTGTTTATTATTTTCCTTGAAGTTACTAACGTGTGTATTTTGTTATTAGAAAGAGGTACGAGGCATCCAAGTAAGTACTATATTGCTTTAATTGATATTATGATATAGAGATCATGCTTAGATTGTTATTTTGATTCCTAGTATCATGTCTAGGGTAACTTTAATATCAAGTATGATTAAAAGTATGGTGCTTCCTATGTTATTCCTAATATTTATGATGTTAGTATCATGTTAGGGTTAAAGCTTTGATTTTTATTGCTTAGTGACATGCTAGGGTTCGTTATTAATCTTGTTAGTATCATGCCTAGGATCTTACTATGCTTTAACATGATTAAGATTATTTTCATTAATATTATTATTTTTATTATTATTATTATGTTGCTTGATATATTTTTATTTATTCCTTGATCACGCCTTTTATGCATGTTTAAAGGGAATTTGTACTTGTAATCACGGTTAATAAGATAATTAATAATCTTGTTAAGGTTAATATGATTATAATTCAAGTGATCGCCAATAATAGCTTTATTTGTGCATTAATATTCAATCAACATAGATTAAACAGGTTTAGGGTAAACCTATTGATTGCATGTTATTTAGAAAGCGCACATGAATACAATCTGAATAAAGTAGAGGTCTATTATTAGGGCAGGTTCAATCTCTTTTAGGTTGGATTTGTACCTTCATCCCCAAACTACCAGTTGATTAGGGGATTTTGCTCCTACCAATCGGAATGCGCCACGTGGGCCAATCAGGTCCTGCCAAGTGTCCCCCAGTTGGAACTGTCAGGGCTTGCCACGTGGCACACGCTTATTCGTCCACCTTGGACCTATTATGTCATGACACGTGGCATACTCCATGCCTAATGGAAAAACCGGCCACTCAGGCCCAACTTCCGAGGGAAGCCCAATCAGCCCTAGGTTAACCTACACCTAGGATGGGCACGTTTCCCAAGGTTATAAATACCTCCCTTAATCCTCATTAAGGGAGAGGACGCTAAAAACTCACATTAAACACTCTCACCTAGAGAGACCCAATAACTTTAATTTCCGCATTAATTACTCCTTAATCAAGTACTAACTTGACCGTTGGAGGCGGAGCTCCCACCACCAGGAGTCTCCGTTGTTTTGCAGGTACAGGAGTCCGGTTCCAGTCTCGGAATTGTAACTCTCCCGCAGGACATCAGAAAACCCCGAAACATTTGGCGCCGTCTGTGGGGAGAGTACTTCTGAGATGGCATCCAAGTCTGTACCGACTCCTGAAGAGAGGCGTCCCCTAGACGACCCTCAAGTTCAGTCGGACCACGATGTTGAGAGTGAATTTGAAGTTGAAGCTCACACAGCTTCAGACGGGACTCTAAGGGCCCGACGTACCCGTCATACCGAAAGGAGGGAACGGGAACATCTTCATACAGGAAGCGAGCCAGCAGGCGCACCGCCTGTTCGGCAGCAGCTGACTGATGGGTCTGCTCCCATCACAAGGAGTGAACTCATGACCTTCATGAGGGACTTCAAGGGAGAAATTCAAGAGTTGATCAACAAGAAGCCGCCTGCTCTGGACAAGGAGCAGTCGGCTAAGAAACCCTCCACTTCACTGAAGAGGAAGCCAGTTCAAGGGCGAGAGGCGACTCCTCATCCTAAATCTAGGAAGCGGGAGCCGACTGCCCTTGATTTCACAAAATACCGTTTTCCTACTCCAGGAAATAGGAAACTTGTTCGTCATATTCAAGCGGACGGGTCGAGGAAAACATACACAGACCCTCGGCTACTGCTAGAGCAGAAGAAGAGTGACCGATTGTCAGAGTCGGCCTCTACTTCAAACTTCCAAGACAGTCTGCGAAATACCTCAATGAGGCATACTCAGTCGTATCATGAGAGTCAGTCAGGCGGCACCTCCCGTCAGTCCGGCTTTCATAGCGACCAGGCGGTACCAAACTTACCGTTTGTGCCGCAACAACAGTATTTTTTACAGCCACCTCCGTTTGGTGGACATGCAGCAAAAAATGTCCAACCTATGGACTGGCAGCTACGGTTGCTTAGACTTGGTGAACAGCCGTCGGCCTTCTCCAAGGAAATTACTGAAGCCGCTCAGCCGGCCAAAGTGAAAAATGTATTAGTAGGCGCCTATGACGGCACTACTAATCCAGAAGACCATCTTATGGCCTTCACCAAGCTGATGTACCTTCAAGGGTTGGATGATCCCACTTGGTGCAAGTGTTTCCCAGCGACTCTCAAAGGAATCGCACAAAAATGGTTCGACAACCTGCCGACTAGTTGTGTAAATAGCTTCAGGACGCTTGCTTACTTATTCACCTCCAACTTCGCCATGAACATCCCTGCAAAGAAGACGACCCTTGATTTAGAAACAATTCAGCAGGGCGAGAAGGAGGGGCTTCGTTCTTACATCAGGCGGTTTAACCTGATTAGAATACAGATTCAAGGGTTACCGGATGAAGTAGCCTATACTGACTTTTTCAGAGGTCTCAAGGACGGGTCGACCTTCAAATTTGATTTGGTCCGAAAGAGGGTGGCGACTCTTCAAGAGGTCTTGATTGAAGCGGAAGCCTATATACAGGCGACTGATCTTTGTAGTACGGTAAAACAATCAGACAGGAGAAGGTCCGACAAAAGAGAAGGACGACAGAAACAGTCGCCAAACAAAGACGAGAGGAGAAAAGAGGTCTGGGCGGCTGATTCCTCTAAACAGCCGGCCCAGAAAAAGAAAAAAGAATTCAAACCATACTCCCCAAAGTATGTGTTTAACAAGGATAGCCAATTTATCCTAAAGGAAATCAAGGGACGGATCTCAATTGAGAAGCCGGTCCCCATGAAGGGCTCTGCAAACAACCGGAACCAAGAAAAATTTTGTGCTTATCATGAAGATGTTGGTCATCACACCAATGATTGCATCAGTCTCATGTGGTATCTGGACCGCCTGGCTGAGCAAGGTGATCTTGACATTTATGTCAAGAAATCTACGGGGAACACTTCCTCAAAAAAGCAGTCGTCCAAAAAGAATCAACAGGCCGACAGCTCCGATACAGATGATGCAGTTGTCTACACCATTGCAGGCGGCTTCTCAGGAGGCGGCCCCACTATTAGGGGCAACAAAGACAACATCAGACGGTTAGATGTAAATTCCGTTCACCAAGAACGACCCTCCAAATATTCATTTCCTGAGATTGTCATCACTGAAGAAGTTCAAGGAGGGGTAAGGGGGCCGCATGACGATCCTATCGTTATTGAATGTAAAGTGGCCAACCAGAGAGTTGGCCGAATCCTCATAGATACCGGAAGCTCCTCAGATCTCATCAGTAGCAAATGTCTGTCGAAACTAAAATATCAGACTGATTGCATACATCCGGCATCCCACCCTTTAGTAGGGTTTGGAGGAGGAGTCGTCCACCCAGTGGGACGAGTAGATTTACCCATCCGCCTGGGCGAAAAAGGGGAAGGACGACACATGGTAGTCCGGTTCCTGGTAGTAGAAGAAATCTCGGCCTACAACATGATTCTGGGACGACCAACCCTGAATAAGTCCAAGGCTGTTATAATCCCATCTCTTATGTTGCTCAAGTTTGAGAGGGATAATGGAACAGTCGGGTCCCTAAGGGGAGATCAGAAGATGGCCCGAGAGTGCTATCTCTCGGATGTCAAGCCCACTGTTATGGCCACTGGGTCAAGTGGTGGAAAAACAGACCTTGACAATGTCAAGGAGAGTGCGCCTGTTCAAGAAGCAGGCGGCAAGAAGAGAAAAGCATCCCAGACAGGGGCCGCAAGAAAAGACAAAAAATAGCAATCATTGGCAGAGGAGCGGTCGGATGAATTCCGCCCTCAGTCGGCTGGTGAGCATACGGACTTGATCTTAGACGACTCACGTCCTGAGCGAACAGTCAAAGTTGGGACGACTGCTCTGAGAGACCTTGGTGACGACTTTCACAAACTATTGAAAGAATACAAGGACATCTTTGCATTCGAAGTTCATGAAATGCCAGACATTAGTCCTGATCTGGCGGTACACAAACTGGCCGTGGATCCAAACAAGAAGCCGGTAAGGCAGAAGAAGCGGAACCATGGCGAAGAAAGAAGTCAGGCGGCAGCCGCCGAAGTTAAAAAATTACTTGATGTAGGGTTCATTCGGCAATGTTACTTCCTAGACTGGGTTGCAAATGTGGTGCTTGTTAAAAAGCCGAATGGCACCTGGCGAATGTGTGTAGACTACACAGACTTATACAAGGCGTGCCCCAAAGACAGTTACCCTCTGCCTAAAATTGATAATCTGGTCGACTCAACAGCCGGTCATGCTTTGATGAGCTTTATGGACGCCTACTCTGGTTTCCATCAAATTCCTTTATGGAAGAAAGATCAAGAGAAGACGGCCTTCGTCACTGATCAGGGGTTATACTGTTACACGGTCATGCCGTTTGGTCTTAAGAATGCCCCGGCCACTTTCCAGCGAATGATAAACACTGTGTTCTTTGATCAAATTGGGAGAAATGTCGAGGCATATATTGATGATATGATTGTCAAGTCTAAACTTCAGAATGATCATCTGTCGGACCTCCGAGAAACTTTCGCCACACTCAGGCGGCACCATGTCATGCTCAATCCCAAAAAATGTGTCTTTGGAGTTGAGTCTGGGAAATTTCTCGGATTCCTTATCAATAAGAGAGGAATAGAGGCGAACCCTGAGAAGGTGCAGGCGGTTATTGACATGCAGTCGCCTCGTACCATCCGAGAGGTTCAGAAGTTAACAGGTTGTCTGGCGGCCTTGGGAAGATTTCTAAGCCGATCAGGCGACAAATGCCTATACTTTTTCCAGGCAATTAAGAAAAAGGCAAGGTTTGAATAGGGGCCGGATGCTGAGGCGGCCTTCCAGAAATTGAAAGTTCACTTGCATTCCTTGCCGAGGCTGGTCAGCCCTTTGCCCAAAGAAGTACTCTACATGTACCTGGCCGTCTCTGATCATGCGTTAAGCGTTGTTCTCCTTGCTAAAAGGGACGGCTATCAGTTCCCGGTCTACTTTGTCAGTCATGTACTGAAAAATGCCGAGTTGAGGTATCCCTTAGTGGAGAAATTTGGTCTTGCACTCTTCATGGCTGTTAAAAAATTGAAGCCCTACTTTTTGGCACATGCAGTTGTCGTGTATACAGATCAACCTATCAAGCGGCCACTGACCATCATGGAGTCGTCAGGCCGAATGATCAAATGGGCCATAGAAATACAGAGCCTCGAAGTTACTTTCGAGCCTAGAAAAGCAGTGAAGGGGCAAGCCTTTGCTGACTTTATTGTTGAGATGACTCGTCCTCCTAACTCTCAAGTTCCAGACCAAGTCTGGAAGGTATATGTGGATGGAAGCTCTACTTCAAATGGTTGTGGAGCAGGCGTCATATGTCAGTCGCCAGAGGGCGACAGGTACGAGTATGCTCTACGCTTCAGTTTTCAGGCCTCAAACAATGAGGCATAATATGAAGCTTTACTAGCCGGAATCCGCATGTGCAAGGCGGCAGGGGCAAGAAAAATAGACGCTTGTTCCGATTCACAATTGATAGTGAGTCAGTACGATGGCGAATACGAAGCAACCCATCCGGCCATGATCAAGTATTTACAGGCGGTCCGACAAGCAGTCGGCTCCCTTGAGGATTTCCATCTGATCCAAGTGCCGAGATCAGAAAACAACCAGGCGGATGCACTTTCGAAATTAGCATCATCCGCCTCCTGTGATACTCCTCGAACTGTTTTTTGGGAAGTAATGGTTAGGAGAAGCATTGAGGAAGAACCTATTGCAATCCTAGACAGAAGCTCAACCTGGATGGATCCAATCAGGGCATATCTGACAAACGGTACCCTGCCGGATGATCATCAATAGGCGGCAGCACTGAAAAAACGAGCAACCAGTTTTGAAATAATAAAGGGAGAACTTCACAAAAAGGGGTACCTTCAACCCTTCTTAAAGTGTGTTACTCCAGAAAAGGGACGAGAGATACTAGACGATCTTCACTCTGGTTACTGTGCTTCTCATATAGGCGGTAGGACACTTGCTCAACGGGCAAGGCGGCAGGGCTACTTTTGGCCTACTTTAGAAGCAGATGCAATGGAGATGGTGAAAAAATGTGACAAGTGCCAAAGGTTTGGCAAGCTAATTCACCGTCCGGCTACTGACCTCACTACCATTCATAGCCCACTACCGTTTGCTAAGTGGGGCATGGATATTCTGGGTCCATATACGCCTGCTACAGGCGGAAGGAGGTACATACTTGTTGCCGTCGACTACTTCACTAAATGGGTAGAGGCGGAGGCTGTAAAGGGAATCAAGACGAAGGATGTAATTTCATTCATTTGGAAAAATGTCATCACTCGGTTCGGGGTTCCCATGTCTATGGTTTTTGATAATGGTCCCCAATTTGAGACGCTTGTTCTCAAAAGCTGGTTGGGTGACCAAGGAATTGCACATTACTTTACATCCGTCGGCCGTCCACAAGCAAACGGCCAGGTAGAAGCCTTCAATAAAATCATCTCAGACGGTCTCAAGAAAAAGATTGAACGAGCAGGCGGCCTATGGGCGGATGAATTACCACATGTTCTCTGGGCCATTAGGACGACTGAAAAAGGGGCGACTGGAGAAACTCCATTCCTCCTAACTTATGGTGCGGAAGCTGTTCTTCCAATAGAACACTACGAGCCGACTCTTCGAGTAATGCTATATGACGAAGAGGCAAACTGGGAAGCTATGAGCCTGGCATTAGACTCACTTCCTGAAAGGAGGGGTAATGCTGTCTTGCGCCATGAAATTTACCGCCTGAGAATGACTAGATCATACAACAAAAAAGTACACAGGCGTCCACTCAAAGTGGGGGACTTTGTACTTAGAAAAATGGAAGCAGTTGGTAGGGCTAATGAGTCTAGCAAACTAACTCCCAACTGGGAAGGACCCTACCGATTCTGTGAAGAGGTCAGGGACGGTACCTACCGTCTGGGAACACCAGACGGACAACCGTTGCCTCGAACTTGGAATGTAGATAATCTTAAGAAATATTTCTTTTGAATGATGTAAATAGTCAAGGGCTACTTAATAAAAGTTTGGATACTTAATATTCAATTTTGTATTAAGAGGGGCACGCCTACTAACAAACAGTCGGCTACTCTCCATGTTTAATTTTTATTCTTACTTAAGAGAGGCAAGCCGCCTATACATTTACAGTCGGCTACTCTCCATTGAGTATTTTACTCTATCTTCAGAGGGGCATGCCGTCTGTACCTTTACAGTCGGCTACTCTCCATTGAGTATTTTACTCTATCTTCAGAGGGGCACGCCACCTGTACCTTTAGAGTCGGCTACTCTCCATTGAGTTTTACTCTATCTTCAGAGGGGCATGCCGCCTGTACCTTTACAGTCGGCTACTCTCCATTGAATATTTTACTCTCACCATAGGGGCATGCTGTCTGGACATAAAGTCGGCTACTCTCCATAGAAGAGGGCCGACTGGTTCCAAACACATAGCCACCCCCTTATACTTAGCTAAAAAAGTTTAGGGCCTGGCCGACCCTGTGCCTAAACAGGCGACTACCCTCCTCTTACTTAGCACCTACGTTCACCAAGAACTAACATAGGCGACAAGCCGAATGATCAGACCAGGCGCCAAGCCAACTAATCCAATCTTCAAAACTAATACGACCTGTCCCAACATCATAGCAGGCGTCCGGCGGCATCCCTCCGGATGAAATTCATCATAGAGAGCAGATCCCTTTTGGGTGGAACATTGCTCTATAAACTAATTACACGGCACCTATACGAATGTCCCCAAGGGCAACCACGTAGCCGTTTTTGAGACAAGGATAGCTCTATCACTAACCAAACCAGTGGTAGCAGTTGACATCTGAGTCAGATGATCGCCTGTATTACTTGGGATAAATGCAGGGGGTACCTCTTGAGTTAATAGCCAACAAAAATTGGCGAATCAAAAGGTTCAGTCGGCCTCCGCAGCCTGGTACCTTTACTACTCAAGAAGGAGTGACGGCGACTGAGTAACACCAAAGGTAACTCATAGTCACTCTCTCAAACTTAGTATGGAGCCTAAAAGGTATGAGTCGTCCGCCTGTTTTTAGCAAACAGGGGCTCTCAACCACTACTCCTGCTAGGTTAACAACCTATGAGTTAAAAGCCAACAAACATTGGCGAATAAAGGGGAACAACCGGTACCCACTGCTTGATACCTCTACTACTCAGTTACTTGGCGACTAGGTAACAATCATGTTTACTTGGTCAAACCACTTTCCTACTTGGTTAATTTTACAAATGACAGGACCGCCTGCCTAAAGGGGATCCAATCTTTAAAATGGTTCGAATACCGATTGGATAAATGGCCGACTGGTCGTCTATCCTGGAAACAGACAACCAGTCGTCCAGGGGCATAGGCGGCGTGACTAACTATCCGTACCTGTCTGCAACTATCGGCCATGTAAAACAGTCGGTATAGTGAACAATTAGATATCAGAATATTCAATACTTAAACAAATTTGAAGCAAAACAAAAAAAAATTCATTAAAAAGAAGCCGGTCATTAAAGACCGGCAAAATATTCAGAGCCCCGGCCTCCTGGCCGGGTAAATACAAAACAAATGGCACGCAGGCCGTGGAAAGAAGACATAAAGCTTAAGAAGGGGGCAGATCTTCAATATTAGTAGCTGCCGCCTGGTCAGCACTCTTCTTGCTGGACTCGGCTTCAGCTGCATCCTTCTTTGATGCATTACCCCCAAGCGGCACAAGCGCCACTACCGGCTCCTCCTCCTCCAACGCTTCCTCCAACGCCTCTTCCTCAGCAGCCGCCAGGATCTCTTGATTATATGTATCAGAACACTGGCGGTACGTTTTTTCCCATGAGGCAAAGTCGGCATTGGGGAAGAGGCGGCCCCAAGTCATGCGCTGGATTTGAGCAGAGTCTTCCATCATCTCCCGGACCAGCTCTTTCTTTTCTTGCTCGGCCTTTTCCGAGAGCTCCTGAGTAAGACTCTTCTCCTGGGTCACCAGGCGTTCCTTTACGTTGGCCAAGGATTTCTCCAAGGCTTCGTATGAGTACATCTTTTGACGAAGAGGTCTCAGCTCGGCCTTGAGATTGTTGATGGTCGCCTCCAGCTCGCTATTCCTCTTCTAGGCCGCCTCAAACTGAGCCCGGATAGCGGCGGTAGCCTGCGCCTGATAATAAAGAATACCAATGGTCAGAACTTCATTTTGGGCAATTTGAAACATTGCCTTATCACAGTCAGAGGCGGCCATAGCTTTTGCAGCCTTTACCTCTTATTTTTCCGGTCAAGCGGCTTGCGAAGGCCGTTCACTCGGAGCAGGGCCTAAGTAAAAAGGAACAGGCGTCAGTTTCCAAACAAAAAGAAAACAGGCGACCTGGAATTCAAATACTCAAAAATATGCTGTATACCTCAACAAGGACCCCTGCAATACCTTCTAGGTCAAGGGTGCCGACACCCCTGACCGCCTCCCTTTCAGCTGGAGGAACGACCTTGATCATAGACTTGGCCACCTCGACCAAGTCAGGCTCCTGAGGGCCGGCTGCATCAAGCATAAACAAACGGATTAGACCTAGTAAAAAAGGGAGCAATTCTAAAATTTACAAGGACAACTTCATACTTCTAGGCGGCCCAGCTGGAGTTTTAGAAGAAGTGGCTGGCTGTTTCTCAGCCGCCGCATGTTTCCTGGCAGAACCAGGAGAGCTCGCAACAGTCGTCCTCCGGGCCTTGGGGTCCGGCTGTTGGGAAGAAGAAGCTCTTGGAGCGCCCGTCTAAAAATGAAGAAGTCAGTATATGCATAAACACAACTCCAAAAAGAGGGTGAAAGGTTCGAAGCCCACCAAGGGTGCCCCCTTGTTGGGGGAGTCGGTTGAAGCTTGTTGCATGATGGAGGCCCGCAACATGGCCGCCGCAGTCTTGGAGGCGGTAATTTTGCTTATAGCGTCCGCTGCAAAAACAAATAGCAAAGTTAATAAGTCATAACAAGAAATGCATGGAACAACAGAGTATTCGACAGGCCGACTACCTCTTGAGCACCGACTGCTGAGGCCACAGGCGGCCAAAAAGTACTCGTCGTAGAGCCATTTGAAGCTCGGGACGCAGTGCAGGGGTACTTGCTCTCGTACCCCTGAAGTAGAGTTCACCTTCGATTCTACTTTGAAGAGTCCTTTATTTAGGATCTCTTTCTTAGCCTTGGGGGGAACAGGCGGCATGCTGCGGCCGCCTGCAAGAAGGGGCGGATTCCTGTTCCACCTGTTGAAGCGCTTGTTCAGCTCTGTGTCTGAACTCTCAATGATGAGGAAGGTGCTCCGCCAGTCCTTCCATTTGTTTGATTTACCTCTCGTCATGAGGTAGCCCTTGTGGCTCGTCAATTGATACCAGCCGGTACCGCCTGCCTTAGGGGTCCGGCTGAGGTAGTTCATGTGGGCGAAAGCCTCGAAGCTCGGCTCCACCCCGTGGAGTTCGCACCCGGCCACATAGCCGAGTACGTTGACCCAGGAGTTCGGGGCTAATTGCCATAGCCCCAACTCATACCCATCCAAGATCGCTGAACAGCCGGATGTAGTGGGAAGCGCAGCCCAGCCTTGATGGCCGCCTCGTAGCAGCCAAAGCAGGCGCTATCATAACTGGTACCAGCCGGCCAGACGACTGTGTCTTCTGGATCCGGCACAAACACTAAAAAGCTGGGGCCCATTATGTGGTTTGCGATAAAGCTCTCCACTTTCTCTTGCATGGCTGTGATCCGGCCCCGAGGTACCGTGCAGTAGTAGGGGGTATTTTGCTCTCGGTAAGAGGCGGATGGCTCCGCCCAATCGTCCCCCTTCTCAACTGCGTGAGAAAGCCTCGCCTCTTGCAGGCGACTGTTTTTCTCTTCTGTGTCCAGAGAAGCATGGCCAGAAGAGCTAGACTCGGAATCGTCCTCTGACGAGTCCGAAGAGGACGACTCCTCCCCTCTCCCGGAGGGGCCCGCCTCCTCCCCTTTAAAAGGATCCGGAGAGAATGAAGAATTGTCAACTGTAAAATGGGAAGGGGTCACTTTGACTCCTCCCTCAGAACTGTCGGCTTTCAAGCCGCTTTGTTTCACTTCCACATCTGGCGCCTGGTCAGATGTTTCACTAATCGGCACCCTGTGGGAGGAGCCGTCTGAGTTTGAGATCCTGGCAGTCTTTTTTGTTCTGGCCATCATCCTCTGCATAGACACAGATACAGTCGGACTTTGTATAAAGGGCAAAGATGGGTCCGGAAAAGGGCAGGCGGCACTCCTAGTCCTAGATTCAGCCGTCCCCGGTGACCGGCTGATCACTAACCTAGGCCGTGTCGTGTGCTTCCGTGGTGCCATTTCAAAAAAGAATAAAAAGAAAATTAAGAGTAAGAGAACCGACAGTTACCTGAACGAGTGACGATTGATGAAGTTCTGAAAATCCTTTGCAGTCGGCTTGTCAGAGCAGGCGGTGGGTAGAAAGGGTCCAAAATGTCAGAGCAAGTTCAGGGGTCTGAATGTTCTCTCAAAAAGTTCTCAAGTGTAAAAATGACTGAAGTCAACACTCCTTTATATAGGCGAAGTGAGAAGGCGACGGGTCACTTCCAGAATTCAAAATTTGGGCGGGAGAATCTCTCAGCCTTTCGCCGAGTGACACCTGTAGCAGGCCGTCGCCTGTTATAGTGCGACACCTGTCAAAGGTAACACGTGACCAGTCACGTGCCACCTGTGAGGGGCAAATGATTAGGGGATTTTGCTCCCACCAATCGGAATGCGCCACGTGGGCCAATCAGGTCCTGCCAAGTGTCCCCCAGTTGGAACTGTCAGGGCTTGCCACGTGGCACACGCTTATTCGTCCACCTTGGACCTATTATGTCATGACACGTGGCATACTCCATGCCTAATGGAGAAACCGGCCACCCAGGCCCAACTTCCGAGGGAAGCCCAATCAGCCCTAGGTTAACCTAAACCTAGGATGGGCACGTTTCCCAAGGTTATAAATACCTTCCTTAATCCTCATTAAGGGAGAGGACGCTAAAAACTCACATTAAACACTCTCACCTAGAGAGACCCAATCACTTTAATTTCCGCATTAATTACTCCTTAATCAAGTACTAACTTGACCGTTGGAGGCGGAGCTCCCACCACCAGGAGTCTCGGAATTGTAACTCCCCCGCAGGACATCAGAAAACCCCGAAACACCAGTCATGGTTTAAGACCTATTGGAGTTGACGATCTCTTGGATCGTTAAGGGGTGTAACCTTAACCTTCTGAACGGTTTACAAGTTCCAAAAAAAAAACTTGTTGGCGACTCTTTTACTCTATCTTCTTTCCCTTTGGACGCCACCGTACTTTAGTGTATGATCACAGTGGGGTTCAAGCTAGGGGTTAGCGCTTGAAATATTCCTTATATTTTTTGGCGACTCCACTGAGGAGGATTTCTATTTTAATTCCTGAAATTTATTTCGGCAATGATTTAGAATGAGTGGATGAGACTCGAAAAGTTTTAAGTATTTCATGTGCGTAATTTTGATTAACATTATTGTCATATGCATAAAAAAGATCTCATTGGAAAGACCATCTGTAATGAGTTAAAACATAGGATTGTTACACGTAGGAAATTGGAGAAATATCTCACAACTAGGACCGAAATAACACTGCACAAAACTGGAAAATTTTATCGAGCACAGAAAGCTCTATTTGCTGGCGCCAATTCTTCCAATACCGAGCCAGAAATATGCGTTCTAATTTCGAACAGTTTTTAGCACTGTTCACTCGATCCTACTTCCTGATTGAGTTTTTCTCACTTTTCTGAAACCCATATGTGTTCTACATATGGACATAACCCCCTGGGAATTCATGCTCCATCTACCTGATTGAATGCTCTGAGCAACAAAGGGTACATCAGAGAATGTTGAATTCACCAAACCATGGAAGCGAGTTTTTTTTCTAAAACTCGCGGTGTCCCATATACTCGTGCCAACCCTTCACAGTTAGGCTTCCGCGCGGTGCATCCGGACAATTAACCATGGACCCTCTATTGACTGACCCATATCCCGAACTTTAGAGAACTAGAGCAATGGTTAAGTTGCAAACTCATTGCATCATATTATGCCTACTTGACTAATTGTGCATTATTGTTGTGCATATTCTATGTTTTTTTCATAACCGTTTGTTTGATTTGTGCTAGATTAAATAAATTAATGACTAAAAGACCTTTGCCTAATTAATTAATTAATTAATTAGAGTAAATAAAGTCTAATATTTTAATCAGAATTGACCTAGTACGACTTTAGGCATACCCCTGTTGATTAATAATATCAAAAACAGCCTCAGATCGAAGCTCCAGCAATGGCGCCAAAGTTTGAACTGTAGCGCCACTTTGTGGAGTGTGGCGCCTGGCGAAAAAGCTGTCGTTTGGTGCTACACTGCAAAGAGAGGCACCAATCCTGTCGTTTTGACGGCAGTTCGGATTACTGATCGAGTCATCACTTTATGTCTAATTAACCAGTTTGCTAAGTAATTCGGTTAAATTTTACTGGTAATAATACCTTGGTAAAACATTAACTAAGTCTAGGCACCAAGTCCCATGGTCTTACACAAAATTCCAAGCATGTCACTTACACTCAACGCACAACCAATACACATACTTTGACCATGTCTAAGAGAGTTTTGTATGCGCGTATTTTGCTTCATTTTTTTAGGGGGGTAAGTCGGATATTGATCCTCCAATTAAAATACCATACTTGGTTCATAAAAAATATATACCTTATTTTGCCAAAAATATGCACCTACTTTTTTTTAATTTTTCTTCTCTAAAACCGTAAAGTCAAGGTCGATTTGAGTCAAGTAATTAAAACAAAAATGGTTTAAATTACAGCGCGTGGTCAAGAAAGGAAGGGCGGTTAATCAAAGACAATCTTTTCATACAAGTCCAACTTTTCAACAAACCCATTGCTCGTAAGAGGAAAGCTAGGACAGTAATGGAAACACAAGAAGAAGTAAATGAGCTCAAGAACCAACTGGTTACCGTGACTGAAGCACTAAAGACCCTAACCCTTAAGATCCATGATCCCGTGAAACAAAAACATATTGACCTCATGCAAGAGAGTCTAAGCAAGCTATCTAGCGACTACAAGTTTCAAGGGATTAGTTCACAAGGGGTCTCGATGGACAAAGATCTTCTTTCGCAGAAGTTCAATGCCAACGACATCCTGAAATTCAAAGCAACCGATAACCCTTATTTTCATTTAAGAGCCTTCGAAACAATAATGATTATTAAGGGTATCGACAAGAAGGTGTTCCCCTCTCTGTTCTCACTATCTCTCGAGAAAGAAAAAACCTCTACCTGGGAGTCCATAGAAAACGCTTTCGTTGATAGATACCAATAAAACATTCAAGTTGAGACTGACCATAGGGAGCTTGAAATCCTCAAACAGAAGGAGAACGAAGGATTCACCTTTTTCTTTAACAAATGGAGAGAAACCTCAGCTAAGATGATTGAGGTGCCAAGTGAAAAAGAGTCTGTAAGGTTATTCATTAAAAACATTCAAGAAAAATACTCCAAGCATCTCAAGTATCAAAATAATCTCCATACCTTCAAGGCCGTCTACGACATTGGAATCAATATCGAAGACGACCCGGCTAAGTTGAAAGCTGCCAACAATAACTCCAACAGTGGGTGTAAAGGAAAGAAGAACGACAATCCTTCTTCTTCCAAAACCACCCACTTAAACAATGTTAGCACTTTTAACCTAGGTGAAGTCCTTGCTATGAATAATCAAGGACAAAAGAAACCATTTAGGAGGAACTTTACTCCTATGGGCATGAGTTATGACACCGCATTTGACCGACTAAATGCAAAAGGTCTTATAACTCATATAGGACCATTTGGGGACCCACCAGTCAAAAAGAGGTCGGCTAACAGGAACCCCAATGCACATTGCAAGTATCACCAAGGTAGGGGCCATCTTACCGAGAACTGTTGGAAGCTTAAAGAAGCTATCCAAGACTTAATCGACAACAACAAGCTGCCATTGCCCCCTGCCAGTAAGAAGCCAAGTATTGATAATGCACCCCTCGCTCATTCCTTGGCTATCTCTGATGAGGAAAACGAGGTTGACCCCTCGTCTCTCATCAAACCTATCAAAGAAATCCATGCCATCGAAGAAGAGGAGGAGATCTTTTTCGACGCCATGGATAACCTTCCAGAACTAGCAAGTAAAGAGGACATACAATCACTCACACTGTCTATGATGGAAGGATCGCACTTGCTACGTGAAACTCTCAAGGCTATAAAAGAACTTCAGGAGAAATATGACGAGGTTCCACTCCCTAAAAATGAACCTAATAGAGAATTCACACCCATGGGAATGACTTACGAGGCAAAACGTTTTCCTTTACAAGTCACCGAAAAACCCAAGAAGAGTAATAAACTCTACACTATAATTGGGATCCCATATATACAAATGTTTGAAATGCTCTCCGAGAGTGGCGAGATCAAACCTCTCGAACCGAGACCATTTGAATCATTGAAAAGGACATATATATATTACTGTCAATATCATAAATCAGGGGGTCACACTATCGAAAACTATTTTAAATTCAAGGATTTAATTCAGAAAATGATTGATGAAAAGAAACTAGTCCAAGTTCCACAAGAAGAGGATGCAAGTATTAATGGAGTTTGGGACAGTGATGAAGAAGAAGTCTACTTAAAAGACATGGTAGGGTCTCCACCTTCGGTGTCATATGCCATGGATGACTTTTGGGTTGAAGAAGATTCATCAATAGACGTCCTCACAAGATCCGGGAGAATGCAACCTCCTGTTTCAACACAATCCATGCCAACCACACAGCAAGTTCCCATGCCTATCATTGAAGATAATGACATCGTCAAACAGTTCAAGAAGACAAAAGTTGAAATGAATGTATGCAAGCTTCTGGCAACATCTCTAGAACATAGGTTGGCTGTAATGAATGCCTTGGACAAAATAGGGATAGATTCTGACACCACTCCTGAGTGATTGGCTAACTTCCTCACGAGTGATCTACCTAGTCCCACCAATTTGTTCACCTTTTCCGACAAGGATTTACCACAAAAGGTGACAAACCCTACAAGGCATTAAACCTCACAGTAGTTTGCAAGAGAAAGAACGTCCCTATGACTCTTGTAGACAATGGATCAGCCATTAACGTCTGTTCACTTAGAACTGCGAGGATGCTAGGCATAAGGGATGAAGACTTAACCCCGTCAACACAAGGAATAAGAGCGTACGACAACACTCGTCGTCAAGCTCTTGGAAAAATTACCATGAATGTAACGGCGGGAGCGATAGGACATGCTACTACTTTCCAAGTAGTCGATATCAAAGCTTCATTTAATTTATTATTGGGACGCCCTTGGCTTCATGACCTAAAGGCCTTCCCCTCATCTCTCCACCAACATGTAAAAGCCATAGTTGGGGGAATTCCTATCACCATCGATGCTTCACCTATGAGAATCTAGTCTATAGAAAATCCAATAATTAATGTGGAGCACGATGATGATGATGAAAATTTACGGGGCTTTAACGAAGACGTCTCCTTAATCCAGGAGGATGAAAGGACCCCTCTCTGCCACGACCCCCATTCTAACATGATCGTGAATGCTATTCTAAAAAAACAAGGACATTTTCTTGGGATGACCCTAGGAAAGAAAAAGGGAGTATCAAAACCGCTGGAGTCACATGGCCTCCCTAAATTAGATACTTTCGGACTTGGTATCGAACCGACTCATAAAGATCTTAAGCGAGCCCAGGAAAAATCGAAGGCACGTAGGAACGCTCGCATTCAAAAGAAAGCAATCCCAATGGATCAATACCCTCTCACACTCAATGGTCAATTCATAAAAGGAGAGGACTATCCATGCTACGAATTTCCCGAACCATTTGTCGTAAACGGCATAAGGCAACCAGGATTTGAAATTTTCTTGGATTGCTATTTCACAGATGAAATCCCAACTCCTGTCCATAAGGAGAAAGCACCCCCATGCTTTAACTTTAACGTCATGGGATTATTATTTAGGCGAGAAAAGGATGAGCCAACATACTAAGAGGATAACTCCTCGCTCATTCAAACAGTCTTATAAAGTGAAAACTTCGATCCATCGAAGCTAATCACTCCAGCAGAATGATCACTACAAGGGTGGCGCAAGACCGTTGAAGTGACTAATCCAAGTGGAAGAAAGATATCCATCACGACATGGCAAGGACCGATGTTCAAAGAGTCGTCTAAGTCAGAGTCAGAGTCAGAGTCAGAGTCAAAGTCTCTCCCTATAGAGTCATCTAGGTCTTTAGTAGTAGCACCTTCCCCTTCTATCTCTTTACCTAGAATAGTTAGTGATCAAGTCCCTGAGGACATATCACACTTTGATGTAATGATCTCAGAGTATAATAATATAATTTCTTCTCCTTACTTCTTGTGTTCTTCTTTGACCCAAGACGACGAGCATTGCTTAACTAACAATGAAAAAGACAAAGAACTTATTAAAGCAATGGAAACACTTGAAAAGAAAACACCGATAATTGAAGAAACTGAGACGGTTGATATCTCAAATGATTCAACCAATAAAAGAGAAGTCAAAATCGGACTAACACTTAATGAACAAGAAAGAACCGATTTAATTAACTTACTTAAATAATTCTTCGATGTATTTGCTTGGTTATACGAAGATATGCCGGACATTAATAGAGAAATAGCTCAACACACTATACCACTAATTCCGGGAATGAAACATGTAAAATAAAAGTTAAGTTGAATGAAACCCGATGTAGCTCTTAAAATAAAAGAAGAAGTTTTAAAACAAATAACTGCAGGTTTCATCAAGGTATCAAAATACCCTGAATGGGTCGCCAACGTCGTCCCAGTTCCGAAAAAAGATGGAAGGGTAAGAATGTGTGTCGACTAACGAGATCTAAATAAGGCAAGTTCAAAGGACGACTTCCCTTTACCACACATCGATATTTTGGTGGATAACACAGCAAATCACGCACTTCTCTCATTCATGGATGGATACGCAGGTTATAATTCGATTCTCATGGCAGAAGTAGACATGGAGAAAACAACCTTCATAACACCATGGGGCACTTACTGCTACACGGTAATGTCATTCGGGTTGAAAAACGCGGGTGCCACTTACCAACGTGCGGCGACTGCCTTACTTTATGACATGATGCATAAAGAAGTCGAAGTGTATGTGGACGACATGATTGTAAAATCAAAAGATCGCCCAGGCCATCAAGTAGCCTTAAGAAAAATTTTCGAAAGGCTAAGAAAATAAAATATGAGGTTGAAGCCATCTAAGTGTGCTTTTAGAGTCACTTCAGGCAAGCTTTTAGGTTATGTCATAAGCTCTAGAGGAATAGAGATATACCCAACCAAGATCAAAGTAATCATGTCAATGCCACCTCCCAAAATCGAGAAGCAGATTCGAGGATTTATTGGCCGGTTGCAATACATAAGTAGGTTCATATAAAATTGACAATGATATGTGAACCAATCTTTAAAAAGCTTAAGAAGAATGTACCGGTAATATGGGATGACGAGTGTCAAAAAGCCTTTGAAAAGATCAAATCCTATGTCGCAAATCCTCCCGTATTAGCACCAGCACTTCCCGGAATACCTCTTAGGTTGTACTTAACAGTTAAAAAAAAGAGACAATGGGAGCTATGCTAGCACAAGAAGTAGAAGGCAAAGAAAACGCAATCTACTATCTAAGCAAGAAAATGATCGAATATGAAGCACATTATACACCACTTGAGAAATTGTGCCTCGCCTTGGTGTGGGCCGCAACCAAGTTAAGACATTACATGCTAGTGCATACTATCTTTGTAGTCTCCCGATTAGATCCACTCAAGTATATATTCGAGAAATCTACACTCAATGGACGCATATCGAGATGGATAGTCAATTTAGCCCAGTTGGATGTAAGGTTTATGCCACAAAAAGCTATCAAAGGATCTGTGGTGTCAGACTTTCTAGCGGACTTTCCAATAAAAGACTCGACGCCAATACAAGACAATGAACTTCCAGATGAAGACTTGATGGTTAGTGAAGATGATACTTGGACCTTATACTTTGACGGAGCCTCAAAGCAAAACGGATGTGGCGTTGGAGTACTACTAGTATCACCTAAAGAAGAGCATGTTCCAATCTCCATAAAGCACGATTTCGACGTTACCAACAATGCTGCTGAATACGAAGCATGCGTGGTAGGCCTTGAAACAGCTTTTGCATTGGGAGTAAAAAAGTTATGAATATTCGGGGATTCTTCATTAATCATCAATCAAATATCCAAAAGGTGGAAAGTAAGGAGCAAAAGTCTGGCCCCTTATCAAACCTATCTGGAAACTCTTACTAATAAGTTAGAGAAGGTAGAATACACATATCTACCTAGGGAAGAAAATCAATTTGCTGATGCCTTGGCAAGACTAGCCTCGATGGTTAGGATTCCTACGGAAATCGAGCAAATGCCGCTAACTATAGAAAAAAGGCACAAACCAACATATATTCAAGCTATAGAAGATGATGAAGTAATTTAAGACGAAGAAGAAGAAGAAGAAGAAGAAGAAGAAGAAGAAGAAGAAGAAGAAGAAGAAGAAGAAGAAGAAGAAGAAGAAGAAGAAGAAGAAGAAGAAGAAGAAGAAGAAGAAGAAGATGAAGAAGAAGAAGAAGAAGAAGAAGAAGAAGAAGAAGAAGAAGAAGAAGAAGAAGAAGAAGAAGAAGAAGAAGAAGAAGAAGAAGAAGAAGAAGAAGAAGAAGAACTGTGGTATACGGATATACTAAATCATGTCACCAAAGGAGAATACCCTCCCCATGCTGACAAAAGAGCAAAACGAGCATTAAGACTCTTGGCTTCCCAATATGTACTCATAGACAACGAGCTACAAAAAAGAGTACCTAAGGGTCGAGCTCTCTTATGTGTAGGAAAAAAGGACGCCCAAAGAGCAATGAGGATAGTCCATGAAGGAATCTGTGGAACCCACATAAATGGCAAAATGTTAGTCCAAAAGATAATGCGAGAAGGATATTATTGGACTACAGTGAATAGGGATTGCCAGCAATATGTAAAAAGATGCCCTAAGTGCCAAATCTATGCCATTTTACAACATGTTCCTCCATCCTTGCTCTACACCTACACGTCGCCATGGCCATTCACTACGTGGGGAATTGACATCATCGGCAAAATCACTCCCCCAGGAACAGGAGGCCATGAATATATCCTAGTGGCAATTTATTACTTCACAAAGTAGGTCGAAGCACAATCATACGCTAAACTCACTGCAAAACATGTAGCACTCTTTATCCAGAGAAATATTATTTGTCGATACGGAGTCCCACATGAAATGATAAGTGACAATGGAACTCACTTTCAAGCCGAATGTGAAGAATTGCTACAAAAATATGGCATTAAACATCATCATTCTTCCCCTTACAGGCCTCAAGCTAATGGAGCAGTCGAGGCACCTAATAAAAATCTAAAGACTATCATCGAGAAATGATGGAAAATTATAAGGATCGGCCTGAAAAACTTCACTTCGCATTGTGGGGTTACCGCACGTCAACTGGCACATAAACACGAAATACACCATTTTCCTTGGTTTATGGAATGGATGTCGTACAACATGTCGAAACAGAAATTCCATCTCTACGCATCGCGTTAGAAAGTAAACTCGATGAAGTTGGATGGACTAGAGCAAGATATGAAGAGATAGTTCTACTCGATGAAAAACGACTAGAAGCTCTACATCACACTCAATGTTACCAAACTCGTATGGCTAGGCATTTTAATAAGAAGGTCAAGACAAGAAACATCAAAGTAAGAGACTTGGTGTTAAAAGCATTAAGGAAAAATGTTTTAGATCCAAGGGGAAAATTTAGACCTAATTGGTCTGGACCCTACATTGTCAAAACAATCCTGTCAAGAGGTGCAGCAAAATTAAATGATATGGATGGCAATGAGTTCTCGAACATGACAAATCTTGACCAACTTAAGAAATACTACCCATAATTACTTGAGTAGGATACTCAAGAGAGCTACGTTTTGCCTGATTCCTTAATAAAGGATGCGTAGGCAACCCTTTACGGGTGCTGCCACTTTATTTTTTAAAAAAATCTCGCATCCCAGAATTAATAAAAAATTCAACAGAAGATCGACGAAACATCGACGTCACAGAAAACATTCTGGCGCCAGCCGATGACTGTTAGCCCTAGACGACGGCATCCGTCGCCTGACGCCAGACTGCCGAAGCAGGCGCCAGTCGCAGAAGTGTGGCGCTAGTTTACAGTAAAAAGTTTGGGAATATTTCGGTGTTTGTCGGAAAATTTTCGACTTCCGTACTCGAAATAATTTCTGGAAAATTAATTCTTCGATTTTCATTACTTTAATAAAATAAATTTAAAGTAAATAATTTAATTAAAAAGCTGGAATTTTATTAATAAAATATATTACATTATTGAAGGAATTTAAATAAAGCTTAAATAAATCAACTTTAAATATAAAAAAATAAACTAAGTCTGATAATTGGAAATTAAGCAATGCTCTTAATATTCTTTCTCTTTCTTAGCCCTTTTCTAATTTTTTTCTACTTCTTCTTCCTCATCCATAACCTTAGCTAGTAGGCATCCTTTAAAGGACCTACATTCAATCTTGGAGTAAATAGTTTCCTCCTCAGCTTGGACTCCATGCTTCTTTTCTACCCAAGCTTTCTTTCCTGTGGTGTCAGCTTTCCTTTTTCCTTTATCTTTTTGCGGTACTCTTCTTCTTAGACATTATAGGTGTTTTGAACTCGATCCTTTCACCCAAGCGTTCCTTAACAGGAATCACCTTGTCACCTAGACGGCTCTTCACATCAGTTTTACTCTGATTTTTCTTCACGTCCTTTGAGGGCTTCTTCAGAAGCCACTTTTTCACATCATTGGGCAAGGAAGGAGGAACCTTTTGGGTTAATTACTTCCCATAAAGGTCTGGCACTCCAAAAAGCATCAAACTTGTCTACTTCCTGGGAGACAGGGAACTCGTAAGGACGGCGAAGATCACCAGAAGGAATAGTCTGAAGTAGGCCGTATTGTCTTTTTACCTTGTAGAGATAATAAAAAGTCATACGGGACAAGCTTGGAAGACGGCAAAAAGGTTGCTTGTTGACACCAACCATCTTTTCTATTTTCCACCAAGGGATGACCCACTTGACGACAAAATTACAAGACTCGAAGACCTTCTTCCATTCATGGCGCCCCATCTTAGAGAAGCGTTTCTTCCTTCTCACGAAGCAATTTGGAGTATACTTCTCAATGTTGTCTTGAGGGCTAATTAACTCCAATCTTTCCATTGGCCACATCTGTAAAAATTGCAATGCAAATAAATCATTATTACTATACAAAAATATATTTTTGATTTTATAATTAAAAATATTATTTTTCTACCTGTAATAAAATTGGAGAGCCCCGAAAGGTGCTTTTGGATTTCTCTTTAATTCATCAAGACTAAGCATAGTCTCTCCAACAATTAAAGGCATTGGATTTCTCCCTGATTCAATTTGCTCTAAAACAGTGGATATAATTAATTGACCCTCATTATTTTTACCACTAGTAAGGAAAAATTGATTAAGAATGCAAAATAAGAAATCCCTTCTTCTATACACATGGAAAGATTCAGAATAAGGCCTATCAAAATAATGGCGAGCAAATTCTTTCAAATTAACTATACTACCATCTACTATTTTTGATAGATTTTTGTCTTTTAAATTGAAGAAGCGTTCAAAATCCTTATAATAATATTCATTTATTCTAGGGATTACTACAAGATCTAGTTCACGAGAAAGTGGTAAGATGGTGTTGCTCTCTATGGTGGATAGGATTCCCTTGGTTAGTATTTTCTATATTTCTTATCCCGTGTGAGCGTCATTTGTTCAAGCCTTCATCATTCTTGTGAGCGGCATTTAGGATCCTTAACTATGCACGTATTAATCTTTGTGTTGGCGTCTAGCTCCCAAGATCGTGACCATATAACTCTAGAGGAGGAAGAGGGCATTTCTTCTCATTTTTCTTTGTTTTCTTTGTGTTTTGTTACAAATTTGGTTTTCATTTTTACATTCACCCTCTTGCTAACCAATTTGAGCCTTATTTCCCCTTTCTTGACATAGCCATATTACAAACCTATCGGCCTATGTTCTACCAACCCTTATAGTTAGTGAAGCATTGTCTTGTGAGGTTCGAGTTTGATAATGTTGAAATTGAGCAAGAAAGTTGTGTAATTTGGTTCAAATAAGGTTTTGAAAGATTATTCATGAAAAGAGTACGCAAAAAGGTTTGGCAAGAACGTTGAAACTCATGAAAACCAAGCAAAAAAAAAATTTGAAAAAGATTGAAGTAATGTGGTGTGGTATGTTTTGAAAGGTTATAAGTTTGATAATAGGTTCAATTCTTAGGATGTTCTTGAGAGATGGCCACTCTTACGCTTCACTTAGGAATTGCCACCAAAATTTTCAAATTGTTTCCAACCATAACCCCTAGCCATGACATTACAACCCTACTTAAGACCCTTGGGTTCTAGAGGGGCGTGGTCAAAGAACGGTGGAGGGAGATGGATTTCAATCCTATGGAGAGAGTATGCATAGTTGAGATATCGGGATAACCTTATGATTCCACATAAAAATTTCTTTTTCCGGTTCACTCGAGGGACCATGAGGAGCTAGTTAGGGGATGAATTGAAGCTAGAGGAGAGAACGCGGATCGTCTTGGTTGGGGCTAGGGCGGAGAATGAAATCATTAGCCCTCTACGCTTAGCTTAGGTTTGTATTTTTCAATCTTGAGCATCTTGGAACGTGTTTTCCCTCTTTAAATTAAGAAAGATAAGTATTCTTTGGTGCATTTATTTGCATGTAAGTCCGAATTGAGCATTCCATTACCTTGAGGATTGATTGGTTTTGCTAAACCTTGTCATGTTATGTTTGTTGTGTTTGTCTTTTTGTTCCGGTTTTCTTTGCTTGAGGACAAGCAAGAGCCAAGTGTGGGGGATTTTGATGAGTGGCATTCTTTTATCCTTTTTCTCTAAGGATTCTCCCCTGATTTGCACTTGTTTGGCCCTTTTTCTAAGTATTTTTACTTAGTTTTTCTTCCTCTTTTCTTTTCTCTTTTATCTTCCCTTTTCTTAGTCTTCTCGCTTTGTTTTTTTTTTATTTCCATGCTTTTGTTTTGTAGGTATTATGTGCCAAAAGAAAGAGGATATCATGAAGCCAAGATAACTACTGTGCACGGGGTGTTGTGCGGGCGTGCAACCCTGTCCAAACCCGCGCAACCAGGCTGAAGAAACAGAGCCTAACCAGAGAGTTTGCGTGACTTGTTGTGCGGCTTCTGTACGGGCGCGCGACCTGTTGCGCGGGCACGCAGGCCTACTATGCGGGCGCGCTTGATTTTCTCGTACCCTCAAAGTTGCGGGCGCGCACTACGCTGAGAGGGCGCACACACCTACTGCGCGGGCGCGCATATATCGTGTGCGGGTGCGCACGGCTGGGTTTTTTGCGCCTTGTTTTCCAAGTCTCTTTCTTTTGGGGGAGCCACATATATATATAGCGGACTCTTTGTAATAGAGGACACTGAGTACTTATTCCATAGAACATTAGCCTAATCTAGATTGAGAAAATAGATTGGTATTCAAGCATCCTTTATTGTATTCAACTTTGCTTAAGTTTTAATCTTCCATCAATCAAGCAAGAATCCAAGTTTTCATCTTTCATTAATCCTTTCTTTAGTAATCTCTTCTCCTTTCCTTTAGTATTATTTATTTGTTTTATTGTTACTTATTCTTGTCAATCTTATTAGCTTATCTAGTTGTTATTGATTTCATTGATTTTAATCATGTTCTGTTTTGAGTTTCTTGAGTTTATTTCTAGTTTTGATATTATCTTTAATCTCCCTTCTCTAGGATAAGCTTTTAACTAGGGGAAGGGGGTGGAAGATATGATTTGATATTGGATGAATGATGATGGTTGGATTGAACTTATGCCATATATTGATGAAAGACATGATTTTTATTATCTTGGGATTAATGTTGCACTCTATTTGATGTTTTCTAGTTTAAATGCATGAAAGTGATTTGAACTAGATTAGGATCATCTCTATTTTAATGATTGCATGAGAATGAGTTATTAAAGTGGAGTTTTTATGGATTGTGCTTCTTTATTCTCTTGATTTGATTGTAACTAATAGGATGCATGAGAATGATCCTTATTAGTGTAGACCTCTTTCATTGATTTGCCTAGACTATTGCATGAGAATGTGTCGTTTAGGTAGAATCTTGTGTTCTTTGGCATATGTTTCATGATAATCACCATTATTCTCCTCTTTCTAATCATATTGGACACCCCCGTATCCCTAGCGTAATTTTCTATTGATTTTAATCATCATTTTCTTTCTTATTTGTAGTTTTAGTGTTCTTACTCAACGAAACCAACAAAAACAATCCCCTTTTCACTCTTGAATTAGTGATATTTTATGTTGAATTAGCGTGCTTCCCTAGTGGTTCGACCCTTTACTTGCCACTAACTAGTTTAGTGTAGGTTTAGGTATTATAAATGAATAATTTGGTTAGGGTAGTAGCTTAACGATCTAACACGTGATCATTATGCGCTGGAATTCCGCCACCTATGTGTGGTTTTGTGCTGGCACGGTTAGCTCCCGTGTCAGTTAACCTCAATTTATTTGGGGGAGGTAGAGTTGGAAACTCGTTTGATGCGTGATCAACGCTAAATAAACTATTTAGTGGTCTAGTTGAAAAGTCTTGTTGAATGTTGTGTGTTCTTGTAAACAGGTGCATTGAGGAAAGTGTGTGTTGATAGGTGAAAGCATGTTAGTGTGTTTATTTACTTATGTACTAAACTTTGCTGATTTTGTGTGTATGTGTGTGTTTTGGCCATGTATTTATCTTGGCCCTATGATAACCCCTTTTTAATGGAGAGTAGTGGAAACAAGTAGAGATAAGCTTTTCAGGTATTGAAGCATATTCATGACAGGGCATGAGTGAAGAGCGAATCATGCTAGTATTCATTAGTTACGATGTGTTTTATGCTTTACTTATTTATGATATTATTTATATGTGGAACTAATGTTTAGTTTTGGATTCGGTTCGGTTTTTAATAAGGGCCTCTAATAGTTCAAAGTTGTAGGTAGACTTATATTTGACTTCGTTTGATTTGATTTTAACTTTACTTTCGTTTGGATGACTTTTGAGTTGACCGTTTTAAACGGTTTTTTATTTTAAGTCTTCCATTGTGTATCTTTGATAGTTGCTTAAAGTGTTTTCACGGTGGCAGTAATGTCTTAGATAGTCCTAAATCGTATTTTTAAAGAGTAGAATAGGTATTTAAAGGAAAGGAATTTCTAGAGTGTTACAAAGTGGTATCAGAGCTTTGGTTGAGATTTTTAATTACCACTAACCCGAAAACGTTTTTGTACTATGTTTTAAACTTGGCCAAGTGCTTATTTAATTTTGCAGTGTTAATTTTGTTTTGATTTTATTTTAAAGGAGGACCGAATTTTTTTTTTTTATTATTTAATATGGTCTGAATTTTTTTTAAGGGGCATCCGAAATTTTATTTTTATAAGGGGCGTCCGAATTTTTGTTTTTTTATTAGGGCCAAAATATTGGCCCTGCTTCCCTTTGATTTCGAAATTTTTTTTAAGTAGGATAAAAATATTTTTAGTTTGTTCATTGTGCAAGAAGCAAGGATTGAGGTAACGATTATGTTTTAAAAGCTTTTAATAACATGTTGGTGAGCTTGGGTAGGAAAAGAAAGGGCATATAGGCTAGAATTTAATTTCTTTCCTATGTGCATAATTTTATTTTGAGGTGTTCAAGCATGTTGTATGACTAGATGTTTGTTGATGAAAGCATGCAATATGTGAATTATTATATGTGATCTTTCAAGATTGTATGATTGAACACCGAACTTAATTTCCTACAAAGACTGTGTTATTTATTTTATTTTCTTTGGGAAGGGAATTCTTTTCTAAAACTTTTCCTCTACAGGATGCAAATCTTCCTAGAAAATTTACTCAAATGGGATCACTTGTTAAGAAACATAATGGACACCCCTACGATTTTGTAGAAAAGACCAAATACTTTTGTTCCTACATGAGAAATGTCTTACGAGATAGAGTTTATGACACCCCTGATCATATTTTAGCAATGATTGTCCATCGTCTTCCGGAGGAGCCTCCTTACATTGCTGTCAAAGAGAGATTTTCTGATTTTTACCTTCCAGGGACATCCCAAATTACTATAAATACAAAGATTATTATGGCATGCTTTCCTGAATAATTACCTTGTATGAGTGGAAAAAGCTTATTGTCAACACTTAAACCTTCCCTACCCTGACTACTACTACGATAATCCAGTAGGGAACAATCCTCCTCCTAGTCATCAGTCAGAAAGTTCTTCACCTTCGTCAGGGGGTAATCAGGCAGAAAATGGAGAACAACAAGAGGGAGATAGTTCACTTATGGAAATTTCTAATCCTATTCCACCTCCAACTCCAATAATAATAGACATTTCAACTGATGAGGAGGAAAAAGGGGAGTTTGTACAAGTAAAACCCGAACCTAAGACACCTGAACCAATGGAGGAGACAGATGATTTTGACTTCGATCCTACAAGCTACAAACAATCAGCTGACAAAAGGGACAATGTTCTAAAGGAGTAGACTCCTATAAATTCTTTTCATTAGGAAGTTTTAGTTATCTTAAATATTAACATTGTTTGCAGTTTAAGTAATAAGTGGCATGTCCACAAGGATTCAGTGAACTTATGAAAATTCATAAGTGATTAAACTCATTTTTATTTCAGTATTTTATTCTTCCTTTATATCAAAAAAATTTCCACTTTATTTCTTTAATTCTTTCTGCCAATTTAATTCGTCTCAATCACAACAAATAGTTCCATCTCCAAATTATCCATCTTGTATTGATATCCCAAATTTACAAACCTTACCCCAATTGAATTTAATTCATAGTTTCAAGCCTTGAGGGTTCATGGGAATTATTTTTATTTATTTATGTGATGCTTTATTAAATGCATGGTTGGTTAGTAACCAATAATTAATTGCTAAGCTACAAATTTTGGGAAGTTTAGCACTATTACCCCAAATTGTTAGCTTCATATTTATTGTGTATGATTTAAGGGTAATTAATTAATAGGTGAGTGTATGCCTTGGGATCTAACCTAAACCATATTTGATTTAGAGCCTTATTCTTTTAATTCAGGAGAAGAAAGATGGCAGGGGGAAGCAGTACCAACAATGAGGGAAATGAACTTAGCAAAGTAGTGAGGCAATTGGCAGCAGTTGCCCAACAACTGGCAAGAAACTCGACTTGTAATGGGGATGCCCAAGGGAAGCTTTTTAAGAAGGTGGCTCAAAGTAAACCACCAACATATCAAGAGGAGCCTTATCCTACCATACTAGAAAACTGGTTGAGGGAGTTTGAGAAGTTGTTTGGAGTTGTAGGATGCCTAGAAAATTCAAAAGTAAGATGTGCTACCTACTATCTGAGGGGTAAAGCTGACCATTGGTGGCAACAAAATGAAACTACAATTAGGGCACTACCTGGATTCAATTGGGCTAAGTTCCAAGAGAAAGTGAGAGATAAGTTTTACCCTAGCCTCTTACAGAAGTAGAAAGCTGAGGAGTTCTCAAACCTTAGGATGGAAAAGTGTCAGTAACTGAATACTACACCAAGTTTATTGAGTTGTTTCGTTTTTCTGAAGAGTATGTTGCTACAGAAAAGGAAAAGGCTAGAAAGTTTGAGAGTGGCTTGACTACTGATTTTCAGTTAAAGCTGTGCGGGCAAGTGTTTGAGACCTTGGATGAAGTATATGGAAGGGCCGCACACCTTTACACATTGGAGGAGAAGAAAAAGAAGGAGTTAGCTGAGATAGAAGGAAGAGAGAAGAGGAAGGAAGTGGGGCAAGTTTATGGTAACCAACAGGGAAACCAGAACGGTTTTAAGAAGCATAAGTACCACCATAACAACAATAACTTCCACAATAATAATAACTTTTAAGGTAATAATCGTCAAGGAGGACGTAATAACAATGGAGGAACAAAACACCATAACCAAGTGAATAACAAGAATGGAAGGACTTATTTTTGCAAAAGGTGCAAGAACAATCACCCTTGTAGGGATTGCGAAGGCAATCTAGTTGCTTGTCGCGCTTGTAATAAACTTGGGAATAGGGAGTATGAATGTTTCTCTAAGAATACTAATGGGAACCGGCAAAACAATAATTCAAGAGGAAACCAGTGGAATTTTCAGGAGAACAACAATAACTTTAATGGGAATAAGAAAGTGCAACAGAATGGGGTGAAGAACAATAACAATTACAGTGGGAACAATCAACATAAAGGTGGAGCTGCAGGGAAATTGAATGTTTTGAGTAGGCATGAGACAGATTCCACGAAAGATGTGATCACTTGTACTTTTTCTATTAACTATATTCCTATTAAGGTATTGTTTGATTCTGGTACACTTTTTCTTTTGTTTCTAAAGGCATTGTTTCAAAACTTAAAGACTGTATAGGATCAGTAGAAGTAGTAGATCTACCAATAACAATTCCTACATGTGAGGTAGTGAAATGTACCAAAACCTATAAAAATGTGCCTTTAGAAATAAAAGGGAAAGTATTCTTGTCTGACCTCATTGAGTTTGGGTTGAGTGACTTTGATCTCATTTTGGGAATGGATTGGTTTAGTAAGTACAATGCTGAGATCAGTTGTCGGTCGCAGAAAGTGAAAATGGTCACAAATGGGAAAGAATCGATAACTTACTGGATGCATGGTGAAACCAAGTGCCCAAGGTTAATATCGGTGCAAAATTGGGAAAGTACATGAAGAAGGGGAATCCAATATATTTCTTTAGTGTAAGGAATATGGATCGTGAACAAGTGACGAAACCCGAAAATATAGAAGTAGTCAATGAATTCCTGGATGTATTTTCAAAGGAGGTTCTTGGAATGCCGCCTAAGAAGGCAATTGACTTTACCATAGATTAAGTTACTGGAACAGCCCTAATATCTAAAGCACCATATCGAATGGCACCTGCTGAAATGAGTGAGTTAAAGGAGCAAGCGTTTCTCCTTGGGGAGAGCCAGTTCTATTTGTGAAGAAGAAAGATGGAAGTATGAGGTTGTGCATTAAATATAGGGAATTAAAAAAAGGTGACCATAAAGAATAAGTATCCCCTATAAAGAATAGATGATTTGTTTGACCAATTAAAGGGTGCTATAGTGTTTTCAAAGATCGATTTGAGGTCTGGATATCACCAATTGAGGATTTCAGATGAGGACATCCCTAAAACTGCATTTAGGACAAGATATGGAAACTACAAGTTTACATTTATGCCATTTGGATTGACTAATGCTCCAGCAATCGTTATGGATTTGATGAATAGGGTGTTTCATCAATTTATGGATAAGTTTGTGGCAGTGTTCATAAATGACATATTGGTGTACTCAAAGAGCAAAAAAGACTATGCAGAACACCTAAGGGAAATTTTGGAAACAATAAGAGAAAACCACCTTTATGCAAAGTTCTCTAAGTGTGAATTTTTGTTTGAAAAGGTAGCATTTTTAGGACATTTTGTGTCCAAGGATGGAGTAGAAGTAGACCCAGCCAAGATAGAAGCTGTTAAGAGTTGGCTAACACCCAAAACAGTATCTGATGTGCGGAGTTTCTTAGGTTTAGCAGGGTATTACAGGCGTTTTGTTAAAGATTACTCTAAGATCGCTAAACCTATGACTACCTTAATGAAAAAGGATAAGAAGTTCGAGGTGGGATGATAAGTGTGAGGAAGAATTCTAAATGCTGAAGCAAAAACTAATCACAGCACCAGTGCTTACATTGCTAGACGATAGTGGGGTGTATGATGTGTATAGAGACGCATCAAAGAATGGTTTAGGGTGTATAATTATGCAAAATGGAAAGGTGATTGCATATGCGCTGAGGCAATTCAAGACACATGAAGTGAATTATCCAACCCATGATTTGGAGCTAGCTGCAATCATTTTTGCACTAAAGATTTGGCGCCATTACCTATATTGAGTGAAATGTTGAATTTACCACAGATCTTAAGAACTTGAAGTACATTTTCAGCCAAAAGGATCTGAACTCTCGTCAAAGAAGATGGTTAGAGTATACAACGGATTATGACTTAGATATACAATACCATGAGGGGAAAGCGAATGTAGTTGCGGATGCTCTAAGTCGTAAGTCCATTCATAGACTAAACACATTATTAGTAGTTAATGAGTTGTGTAGAGAAATGATGAAATTGAATTTAGAAGTTGTATAATGTGGAGTACTAGCAGGTATCCTTGCAAACCTAAGCATCAATATTCGATGAGATACGAGCAAACCATGAGGGAGATGTAAAGTTGGATAAGATTCGCGAGAAAATTAAGCAAGGAAAAGCTACAGACTTCAAAATTTATGAAAATGGGAGTTTGAGGTATAAAGGTCGATGGTGCGTACCACAGAAATGTGAGAAAGTGAAAAGAAAATTAATGGAAGAGGGCCACAATACATTCTACTAAGTACACCCAAGAGGGGACAAGCTATAAAGGGATTTGAAGAAAATGTTTTGGTGGCCTAGAATGAAAAATGAGGTTGCTGATTTTGTAGCAAAATGTTTAACATTCCAAAAGGTGAAGATAGAACACAAGAGACCTCAAGGGACTGTGTAGTCATTGAAAATCCCAGGATGGAAGTGGGATTGCATTACAATGGATTTTGTGACTTGCCTTCCTAAGTCAAAGAGTGGAAATGACACAATTTGGGTAGTAGTAGATAGACTTACAAAATCCACTATGTTTATACCAATGAAAGAGACTTGGAAAATGGAGCAACTTGCGAAAGCTTACATCAAACATGTTGTAAGGTTACATGGGGTTCCAAAGGATATTGTGTCTTATAGAGATTCAAGGTTTCTTTCAAAATTCTGGAAAAGTGTACAGGAAAATATTGGTACAACACTTAAGATGAGTACGGCGTTTCACCCTGCCACAGATGGACAAACCGAAATAACCATTCAAACCTTGGAGAATATGTTGAGAGCCTGTGTAATAAACTTCCAAGGAGGGTGGGAAGATAGCTTGGATTTAATTGAATTTTCCTACAATAATAGGTACCATGCGAGCATAGGAATGACTCCATTTGAGGCTTTGTATGGGAGGAAGTGTAGTAGTCTAATTTGTTGGAATGATATTAGTTAAATAATGATTCTAGGGCCTCAAATTATTGTGGATACATTAAAGAAAGTAAGGGAAATTCAATCTAAGATTCAAGCAGCTCAAGACCAAAAAAGAGTTGTGCAAACTTGAAGCGTAGAGAAGAAGAGTTTGAAATTGGTGATAAAGTATTGTTAAAGGTGTCACCAATGAAAAAGTGATGAGATTTGGGAAGAAAGGAAAGCTTAGTCCAAAATACATTGGACCATATGAAATACTGCAAAGAGTAGGCAAAGTAGCTTATAGGTTGGCCTTACCTATGGAGCTTAGTAGGGTAAATGACGTATTTAGTGTGTCTCAATTGAGAAGATACATACCTAATAAGTCCCATGTGTTACAACCCGAAACCATTGAGTTAGACCAAAATTTGACCTATGAAGAGAGACCTGTCAAGATCCTTGACAGTAAAGTGCGTAGTACACGCAATAAGAATGTTAAGATTGTGAAAGTACTTTGGTCTTACCAGGAATATGAGGAAGCCATTTGGGAGGCAAAAGACGAAATGAAAAAGAAATAATCAGAGTTTTTTCAGGTATGTTGAGTTACTGGGGCGTAACTCATTTTCTTTAAGGGGGGTAGAATGCGGTAGAATTTCACGCTTTTACCCTATGTTTTTAGTTATTTTTGTGATTTTTGCACAATTTTTACAAAGTATTTTGAGTAATTGTGTTCTCAAAGAGACACAAAAGGGTAAAGGAATGACAAAAAGTACAGCAGTATTATACAAAAAGAGGAAAAAGTTTAAATTTTGTTCCCAAGTTTTGGGACGAATCTTTTTTTAAGGGAGGTAGACTGTAATACTCCATATTTTTATAGGTATTTTATTTAAAATATGTATTTTGTAAAGGTATTTAAATAATTTTAATGTTTTAATTATGGTATTTTAATTATTTATTCTATGTAAGTTTCGAAATATTTTATAAAAGGAAGATTTATTTTATTATTTATTTTATAAAAGTTGGGGTTTATTTTAAGAAAGTATGATTTTTTAATAAGTTTTATTAAGGAAGGGATTAGGAAAATTAAAAGAGAAAAGTTTAGGGGAAAGGGTTGGTAGAGAAGGGGTATAAATATCCCACTTATGAGGCAAATCAATTATACCAAGAGTGAAGAAAACCCAAGGTAAACTTCTCTCTCTCTTCTCCTTATTTTTCTTTCTTTTTCTTTTCCCCTTCCTCTTTCTTTTTTTTTTTCGGCTGCTCTTTTCCTCTCCACCGCTGCCAGCAGCGTCAGCCACCGGTAGCAGGTGGCCGCCTTTGCCAGTAGCCGGCAGTAGGTGGATGTCGTTCTCCTTCTTCCTCCTTTTTCGATTAAAAAAACTTAATCTTTATTGTTCTAATTTAATCTATGCTTAAATCTAATTGTAAATTATGAGTTTTGGGATTTGATTTTAATGTTTGATTATAAGTATTATGTTGATTAATTTTCATTATGTTTTTAATTAAAAAGCCCCAATTTTTAAAACCCTAGGTTCTTAATTTGTGAATAATTGAAGGATTATGTTGTATAATGGTTTAAATATTTGATTAAAGTGTTTTAGGCTTAATTACAACAAGTTTTAATTAAAAGAAAGTCTTGGAATTTTTAATATAGTATTTAAAACTAAGTTTCTGTAAGAAATTTCAGTTACCCATTAATTGGGACTAAAGTATGATGTTTTAAATATAATTTCAGCTTATTTTAATTAATTATGAAGTGTTTTATAATAGTATATATTGCTGGAAATTTATGTAGAGTAGATTTTAATACTCTTCTATGATTTTAAATTGTAGGAGACTTTGAAGTGAGCAATTTTTATTAGTGGTGGCGATTTTAAGATTGTATTCAAGGTATGTTCGTGTACTTAGTATATTTGGTGATGTAGTATCATGTTAGGCTTGATTTAAATCAATTGCAAGTAGTATCATGCTAAGGTTTATGTTTGGAATTGTGAATTATTGGTGTTGGTAATTGAATTGTGAAGCATGATATATTTGTGATGGTTTATGGATCGGAAAATTATATTTTGGCATGAAGATATGACCACACTTTTATTTATGGCATGCTAGAATATATGTTTGATTAAACTACATATTTAATTTGGCTTGGAATATTGAAAAGGAATTTTATTATGGATCGTATAATTTTTATTGGTGCTTTAAGCATAATAAAGGAGCTATATAAGTGTCTATGTACACTAGGAATAATTTTTTTGTTGGTGCCTTTGTGCACTTAAGGTGTTTTAAACACCGAGGATAGGACTTGTGGCGCTTTATGCATTTAAGGTGTCTTTCACACTGAGGTAGAATTAAAAAGGGTTCAACATTAAATATTATGTGGTCACTAATTATTCAAGAATTAAATTGGTATGTTTGTTTGATTGAATAATTATTGTTGATTGAATTATTATGCTTTGAGAGTCATCACCAAGTCTAATAATATGCGTAAGGAGGGTGATCCCATCGTAAGGGGTACTCTTCTTAACTGCCCTTGGCCACTTAAAAGTCTAGGACTACACTTGTTTGGGTGTAGTAGGATTTGAATTCCTGACTGTTTGGGGGACCTTGAATTAGAATTGATTCTATCATCACGCTTTTTTTTATAAGAAACAAGTAGGAGTCGCCAATAAGTTTTAGGAAAAACTCATAAACCTCGTTCATTCCTTTCTTCCATGTGGAGTTCATGGAATAATTAGCATAAAAAATAAGTTTAGCCATGCCCAAATTAGTCTACAAACCAGAAATGAGTTCAGGAGCGAGGGTACTAAGATAACGTTCCTTTTAGAGAGGAATCGTCATCCTAGCCCTAGAACGGCCTCTACTAGCTCTTCCTTTTTCACAATTTCATCACCAAATAATATATGTAACGCGTTCTTAGTTGATTTTATTTACAAGCATTAATTCACCTAGTAATTACATTGCAAAAGTCGTTATTCTTATTTAATAATATTCGTGAAAGAACAATAAATAAACAAGATTCACCTTGGCTTTAGTGATCAACCAACAATTATTTAATTCAATTCTAGTCTTTATTTAACGCAAGATACTATGTGGAATTGATTAATTAATTATATAAAAAGTGATCAAACAACACTAATTAATTAATTAAAGTCCTTTTAAATAAGAAAAATAAAGGTGATTTAACTAAGTGCTTGAGAATTTATCCCTTCTCTTTGCTAGATCTCAGTTTAGAACACTTATGGACACCTTATTGTTGGGGAACCTCCACCGTAGTAACTAAGTATCGAAAGGGTGAGTGTTTAGGAAAAGAGGGCTAGGTTGCACAAGTTCACAAGTTATTTCGCTAGAGTTTTAGGTTAATTTATATCTATTGAAGCCTCGGTTTAAGCTCGTATTTATAGAGAAGGATTAGGTTTAGGGTTTTGAGCTTTCTGCCGCAGCAGGTGTCACGCGCAACAGATGAAGTTGCGCACGGCAACCCAACACAAGTTATAAAGTTGCGCTGCTATGTGCAGCGCAACTATTGGTCTTGTGCGCGGCATTATGGTAAGATTCAATTTTATATTTTCCATATAATTTTTGAATAATTACAAATTTTCCGCAGGGAAACTCTGGAAGTTGCGCTGGGCGTTTGGTAAGTCCGTCATTGTGAGATGCGCAACTTTGTGAGATGCGCGCGAATTTTTCTGCGGCAGCACTAAGTTTTAACCTAGGCGCTCCTAAATCTGACATTATTAGGGTTTATGCAAGGGCTTAATCCTAATTATGATCGGGTTTAGGTAATTGGACCTTTGTTTTGGCTTTTCTTTAATTTGGGCTAGTCTTTTATGTTTTGTGGCTTAACTCGTTATCCATAAGTATTCTGTTGGGATTTGGTAAGTCCAACTTACCGCTGAAACAACCCCGACCCAAAGAACCACTCGCAATTAATAAAACCATAAAGCATAACAAATAAACATGAATGGATAAAATCAGAATTTACCTTTAACGTGTGCTTCGCCCTCAAAGTCGGGCTATTACATGAAAGCTTTAGCCCCGCTAACACAAGAGCCTCCAACAAAATTCCATCCACAAAAACTCCTACTCAAGCAAGGAATTCGCATGCCATGCTTTGGCTATTTATAAGGAAGGATAGCTTGGGAATTCCACTCATCTTTCAATGTGGGACTTTTTAACAAAAAGATCTCACATGGAAAGATTGATGAATTCAACCCATAGTTAAATAAACCAAGGAACAAGTAACAAGTGTCACATGGTTAGGTGAGGAAAACTTTTCCACTTGGTCCCCAAGGCATTTCACATGCAATGTGAACTAACCATGTGTCACCTAACCTTGTGCCCCAAGTTGGGTTCGGTTGGGCCATTTTTTTTTGGCCCGTGTCCATGACCCATCTCCCCGGGTCCACGGCCCTTGCCATATATGTCGCCACAGTGGCGCGCTGCCACTAGGTGGCTGCCAACGTGGCGGCTGTCATGTGTGCTGCCACATGGCTTTGCCATGTGTTCTGCCATGTGGCATGCTCCTATTAGGCGAACTTTCCTAGCCTTTCGTGTGGCTAGGATTTTACTTGTTACTTGAAGCATTTTCCTGTCTCGCCAAATCCTAAATTTTCGCTCGACATTGAGATTCTCCGACGCTCGGTTAGACGCTCCAAGCTTGAATTCCTGACGTCTAAATATTTAATACTCGGGCGACAAATTAATTTCTTCCGAATTAATTCGTCGAGTCGGTTCGTTTACTGCAAAGGGTGTGACCCGAAGGGTTCAGTCAAGATTAAGTTGTAATATTAATTATGCATTAATATTACTAATCGGAAGCGGCCTCCACCTAGACATTCTGATCACTTGACCTTACAGAATATATTAGCTTTCTATAATTTGCGAACCCACTAACGGAATAGTAAACTTGTTCGAAGGACACCATTCCTTTCAATCTCCCACTTGTCCTTCCGGACAAGTGCGCATTTAGTGTACAACCTTTTTCCTATGTCACTTAATGTCATTTCTTGAACTATAAGGTAAGATTATTTCGTCATCCTTATTATGTCCAGAAGTGTTTCTCGATTTTGAGTCCGACTGTCAATAAATAGATGATTTCTAAAATCCATCCGAGCACGGCCTTGCATTTTTACAGTCTCGCTCTACGAGGGGCCTTGTATACAACAAAGACATCTTCCCTATTTTAGGAGGGGGACATTCCCAGTCTTGTAATGTAGCTCCTCTTACTTAGAGGACCTAGCCGCCCGAGTGTTGTCGTTATAATCCCCTATTACGGTAGACGATTGTCAACATCAAAGCGGACTAGTACTCAAACAAGAGAACTCACAATACTCATGGTGGAGGAAATAGGTTCCGATAGCCATAATGAGAAGTATACTTATGACGATTTTTAATCTCTTAAGGTATTCTCATAGGTCGATCCAGTATGGTTCTAAACAAATACCTGTGCAAATGATTTATGACATTCATGTCCTCGTAGCACAAGAAACGGTGCTATAAATCTGACTACACACTAATCTCAATTGGTCATTAACCGTCCATCGTTTAAATGACCTCGATTAGGGATAATTTTCGATTATAATATTCAACGTTCACTTAAAAGGTGTTTCCTTAGCAAGACTAGTCTTGATACCCTATTTTGAATATTCCTAGAATCGAATGGACTCATTATTTAATTCAAAACCACAATTAAATAGCAAATGAAGTGATAAAATTGCATGAAATTTCAAATTACTCTAACACCTGAATGGTTCATCTTATGATAAATGGTTTTTCCGAATGTTTTAAGAGTATCACTCTTCATAAAACATCAATAAAAATCACACCTATATCTAATATGCTTGATTTCTTTCATGCAATTGCGAATGTTGTCGTTCACTTATTGCACATGTTTAGTTATAACTACTTTGCTAATCTTAGCATCTTCATTACTGATCACTTTCATAACAAGATGATAAAATTTGAGAGTGTCATGGATTATATGTGATTTAGGATTAATTGTCCAAGTGATGGCTCCCACTCAATTTCATGATTGAGACCTTCAACTTGATGACCTACAATCATTAACGTTCAGCAACAAACTTTCCATAGAACATCTTCTTTGTTATCGTCATTAAGGCAATAATATTCTCAACATATATTTTAGTAGACTTCCTAATGATGCTTTGCTTGGGTTTCACTCCAAAACGGCTCGCAATGATTTAGGATACCCTAATCACTTGTGATCATGGAAATTTTACTTAAATTCCTGCACATTACACATGGATGCACGTCCATGTTACCATTCTCAAGCCACGACTTATTCTTAGCTCGTGTTTATAAACGGATTCCTTATTAAGGATCTAATCCTTGTTAAGGTTTGTGCTTGCAACATCAATTCTCAATCGTATTTGTTTCCACAAGTCAAGAACTCATCCTGTTACTTATCCAAGTAGTTTTGATGTTCTTGGCCATAATCTAACGATCTATTACATAGATTCAAGTTAATTGGTACTACAAACATACTTTAGATGCTCTAAGAAAGTAAGTCGTGCGACGATTTCATATCACAGCGTACATGATGGATTAAGTTGAAGAGTAATTCTCAATCATATTCCATCCATGTGACATTTTAGCTCATTCAGTTTCACTGAGTCTTGCTAAAATGTTTGCTGTGTGATACGGTTAAAACTCTCTATTAGAGTCTTTCTTGTTTGACTTAGTATTTAGCATAGCTTATACTTAGTTTAAACATTTACTTAGTTTTATACATACGGGTCGAAAGTCTTTCAAAGTCCTTCAATTCATGTTTAACATGGTAAACTCCTTTACACGTTCAAACATTTTATTTAGTCTATATAATAGAACTTAATACCCAATACGTACTAAGTATTGTCTTTTGCTTTGTCCATTGTCGAAAATACTTTCAAATCTAAGCATTTAGCATTTGATAATTATTTCACAATAGAGTTCGTAAACTTCTTGTTGGACCTTTACTTTTGCTCCCACTAAACTTCTTATTCATGAGAATTTCTATGTTTCTCCATAAGTCAATCCTCTAATTAACTTTATGAGAAAACACGTTCCAATTCCTATATGTAATGCTTCCATTAATCCCATGACGTATTCCTTAAGCTTGTTTTTAAATCTAGCATTATTTAGATTTTCAAAACCCTTAGACTATTCCATAGTCACTTCCAAAATCCTATTTTGGGAAGGCGGTTTTGGTATCTATTTTTCCACATATTATATGAGCAATTTTGCTAAAACAATCACGAAAAAAACTTTAGCATTCCGATTTGTGAATAAGTTTTTATTAAAATCAACTCCGTGAATTCAATTGTATCCTTTTCATCCAATCTAGCTATGTATGCATATACATTTCCACATTTGTTAGTTTTCTCCTTGAAAAATTATTTGCAATCGATGGATCTTTTACCCTTTATGCAAATTAATCAAGTTTCAAACATGATTTTCAAACATGGAGTCTATCTCGGATTTTTTTTATGGCCTCTAACCATTATTCAGAATTTGGATTTGTCGTAGCTATCTTACAAGACATTATTCCTTTACTATCTAATAGTAAATAGTATGCTTATAAGTCTTAGTTTTAATTCTAACTTAATAGAAAATTTATATGATTCAACCCAAGCCTTTGGTGAATTCTATACCTATACGGGGTTATTGCATCAAACACCGAGTTTCTTCCAAAGCCCTTTGTTATTCTTGATCTTACTCCAACTTTTCAAAAGTTTTGTGAGAAATGAATTCTCTTTTAAGGCACTTGTAAAGTCCTTTTGGGTATTCTTGATCAAGTATTCTCACGAAGCCCTTTTAAGGTCTTCTAAGATTCTCAGTTCTAGTTTGTTGCTAAGCTCGATGGTCAAAGAGTTCATTTTCCTCCCACTTGTCTTTTTGGAAACGTGTTACTTTTCAGAAAGACACCACTTGGAACAACAAATACTATGTTCTCAATTAGGTTGTGGAGGTAATGCCCATGGTCTCACTTGAATGCTTAGAAAAAGACATGTATATTGTCTTTGGGTAAAAGTTCGTTGTGATGAAACAAACAGTTAGCTCCCACTTGAGCTATCTTAGCCTTTAATGAGCCATTAAGCTCCCACTCAACCACCTAGCTCTTTCTAAGCTGGTGAGCTCCCACTGAGTCACTTAGCTTCCACTGATCCAATGAACTCCCACTATGGCTAAGAGTTTTAGACATATACTTGAAAAGACATTTAGAAGATAATTATATCCATATTAAATATGGCGTCCTTTATTAGCTTCGACATTTTGTTTAGTGTAACATTAGTCCTTCTTGTAAATCTTAAGAACTTTATAGGAAGGGATGTGGTCCATCATTGTTCAAGTCTTTTTAATTTGCACCAAGGTCTCCGTGAAGACACACTATGTTCTTTGTGGAGTTATTTATGAATATTTCAATTTCATAACTTTGTGATGGTCACGCTTGGCTCAAGCAAACATCGCTCAATCTAATCTAGACGTTTTGATATCTTGCCAAGTAGATTATGTACTTCACTGAATTTTGAACTATTCAAGGTCAAGTTTTTTCACGTTTGATGAATATAGCCATATTCTTTCAAATTCTTTGTGAAACGTTGAAGTATATGAATCCTCTTTAGCTTTCGAAGTCAATTATCTATACCAAGAACAATAACTCTTTACTTTGTCGATTTCAACAAGTAACACTTGCTTGTCTTATAACGATTCTGAATCGATCAACTATCAAGAGCCTATCTAATAGAGCCTTGAGTACGTTTTTGTCGATGTGACATTGCTAAAGATGTTCGGAACGCAAATCATGCCCATGAATTTGAGATTTTGCTTGTTTATCATGTTAAGATAATGTTTGTTTATAATCACGCATTCTTGACTCATGGTTTAGACAACCATGCTATTCAAATAAATTTTCAACTATTGCTCATTGCTTTGAATGCGAGTCTTTCTGTGTGTAAATGGATTAATTGCTGATTATGGAACACAATAACCATTTATTTGTTCCAACCTTAGCTTAAAGGTCTTTAAACAAAGCATACGTCCTTGCAACTGATGTAGCAGCACTTGCTTCATTCTTAGCTTGTAAGTCGATAACTTAGCTTATCTTTAATAGTTTGAGATCACTTTCAAAGTGGAACACTCAAGTAGTATCCGATACTTGTGAAGATAACGAATTGCTAAGTTAACTACAATAACATAAACTCATGGGTTGAAATGGAATATTATTCCTTTTCTTCGTTCCTCGTTTCCTATATTTCTTATCATACTTTATCTCATATTCTTTTAAGAACCATTTCTGTAAGAGTCTTTGACTTTTCTACTTTGTTAGGCATAATTAAGCATCTAATGCGCCGTAAAACAAAGTTCCATCTTTTCCTTTAATTCACGCTTGAATTACTACATCAATGAGTCCTACTCATCTATGTATTAAGCGAAAAGATATGTTGGTTGTCAATGTTGACAATTTGAGTTTGCAACTCAATACTTCATGTTTTATCAAAACTATCCAGTATTTTGAATACATGATGTCCAACCGTCCTTTCGGACTTTGTTATAAAAGTCATTTATGAGAATTGTATTCTAGAAATGCTTTACTTTTCTTTGAGAACCATTCTCAAAGATTTCCTTTAACAATCATGGAAAGCAATACAGTTTGATTTGGAATTCTACAAATAAAAGTGCAAAGTATAAGCATTTATCAAGTAAATAACACAATAAGTTTGAAAATTAAAAGGTATTCATGCAAATCTTCAATCTTATTAGACGTCTTACCCACGCATTAAAATTGTCCCCATTTGGCGAGAATAAGTCGATTCCAAGATCCAAAGAAACAAAGAGTGGTTAAGCATGCTTTGGCTTGTCTTAAAACCCAATCTCCTAAGGTAAGCAACGCTTTGCTAATGGCTCCAAGCCACTCTCGATTGAATAAATCGTCGCATCTAATGCTCTCTCAACAATTTACTCACTTTGCCACGACATGTTAGGACTCCATCACTCATATCGTTGCGTACAACCAAAACCAACTTGCATACCCGGTATGCCTTACGCTCCTTGGAGAGGTAGTGATGCCTCGCTTTGGCGTAGCCCACCACTACCCTCGTTCGGTTAGTAAGTGTTGTTTTGGAATGGCAAGTTTAACTCAATATTTAGGGACCTAGGGTTTCTATGTTGGTTGATTTAAGTGAACTTAATTAATCATCACAACATTCGAAAACCTAAACATGCATCTAACATATAATTCATATACATAAACATATATATATATATATATGTATATATATATATATATATGTATATATATATATATATGTATATATATATATATATATATATATATATATATGTATATATATATATGTATATATATATATATATATGTATATATATATATATATATGTATATATATATATATATATATATATATATATATATATCGGAAAACATAAATATAGATGCATTTGGCAACTAGCATAACCCCTTGAGATCTTCAAAAGGTCTTCATTTTAAACTTCATGGCTTCGTCTTCCAAGACTTGACCAATATAAATGCAATTACTAGTATCTACGATTAGGACTAATCTAAATATTAAGGTACAAAAATACTCAACAGTTCGCAGACCGTATTTAGATTTACAAAAATACATCACGGATCGCAGTCCGTATTTTCTATCCTAATCGGGCCCTACTAGTTGCAATTTCATAAAACCTGTGAGAGAATATACATTCCATTCATCCATTCACTATCTATGAATGGCCCATGCATTTTACAACGATAAACAAGTAACAATGCATAAACAAGCGAGAACTAGTAACTAATCTAGGTGGTTAATCCAATTAAGACGCCTAATTAAAACTAGTCAAAGTTGTTTTAACCGGTTATGTAAATAAGCGCAATTAATATTTGAAAGTCCCACTAAATTCTGCATCCAACTCAATTAATCCAATTAATTAAGCCAGTAAATCCCAAAATTTGTCAAAATAAATTTTTCCAATGCCGCTCAAAACTCGAGGCCTAGCCTCCAAGATTTTAATTAAAATAATAAAATATAAAAATCGGCCAAAAAGCAAAATTAAAACCGAGAGAAAAGTGCATCGACTACCCAAGGCTAGCACCCTTGAGCACTCACACGCATGCAAGTGCTAAGCGCTTGCCTAGCAGCCTCGGCCTTGCGTGCTGTGATGTTGCTGGGCGCTGCTTGGCAGCGCGCACTCGATGCGCGTCTAGTTGCAGCTGCCTAGCACTGCTGCTACGCCTAGCATCATCTCGCACGCCCCTTATGAACAAAGTCAGCACACATCTCCTCGCACACACCTAGCACCATACGCACCAAGCGCAACAGCCTCGTCCCTCGGCAGCCACATGCGGGCTTTGCGAGCAGCTGAGCTGGCCGAGGGATGCACATGGCTATATATTGTGCCTTGGTTTGTGGGCTTGTGCCTCAGGTTAATTCCCGATTTTGGTTGACGTCTCTAATCAATTCTAAATTAATTTTTTAATTAATTTATTGACCAAAAATGAAAATTTAAACAAGTCTAACTTAAAATAAAACTTTCAAAGTGCATCTAACCAAAATAATTCTCAAGAACCGTTCTTTAATTAAATTGGTTTAACTTGGTGCAACAAAAATAAGAGGGCAATTACTCACTTTTAATTTAATTAATTTAAATTAATCTTGAGTTTTTGACAAAATAAAAGGGAGTTGGAAATATGAACATAAGTTCAATAAAGATTTCAACTTTAATACTTGTGAATCCTTGAAAAAAATTATATCTTCCAATGTGAAGATAAATAATTTTCTATCACAAAGTTTCAAACTTTATGATTTTAATCAACTAAAAAATGATTAAATCAACAAAGTTCAACAAAAATTCATGGAATTTAGTAACTCAAAGTTTCAATCACTTAACATAATTAAAGATTGAATCTTTAGTACTTGGAAGCCTCAAAGAACAACAATTTCACACTTAATGCAATTAGTTTGCAATTATGTGAAAAATAAAAACAAGCTTTCAAACACAAATTACCACCAAGTAATCATGCCTAAAGAGGTTTGAAATTGCATATAAAATATGTATTGAACCAATTACATAACCACCATAAATATGCAATTAATTTTCAAGGTTAGAAAGACTTAAAAATTTTCGTAAAAACGAAAAAAACCCTCAAAAATAGCATTTCTGGTCGTTTATTTGGCTAAAAACCATTTCCATAACACATTTTCCACCCAAAATTCACTATTTTTGGGTCAAAATCTAGGTTCGGGACTGAAGATAGCTTAAATACAAGGTTAAAATAGATAATACGAGCTACTAATCTAATTAGCAACTTAAACCAGAAAAGTTAAGCCATAAAAATCACCTTGAAAATATTATGATTTTAAAAATAAACGAGCGAGGCTCCGATACCGCTGTTGGGGTTTGGTAAGTCCAACTTACCGCGGAAACAACCCTGACCCAAAGAGCCACTCGCAATTAATAAAACCATAAAGCATAACAAATAAACATAAAAGGATAAAATTGTAATTTAACTTTGACGCGTGCTTCGCCCTCAAAGTCGGGCTCTTACTTGAAAGCTTTAGCCCCGCTCACATGAGAGCCTCAAACAAAAGTCCACCCGCAAAAACTACTAGCGATTTTAAGGTCCGTTACCTCGAGGTTAGCGAGGTCCGACCAAAACCCGAGTGTTATGTGAGTTTAAGAGTTTTTACTAATGTAATGCTCTATTGAGCTCCTACTCAAGCAAGGAATTATTATGCCATGCTTTGCCTATTTATAAGGAAGGATAGCTTGTGAATTCCACTCAACTTTCATTGTGGGACTTTTTTACAAAAAGATCCCACATGGAAAGATTAATGAATTCAACTCTTAGTTAAATAAACCAAGGAACAAGTAACAAGTGTCACATGTTTAGGTGAGGACCACTTTCCCACTTGGTTCCCAAGGCATTTCACATGCAATGTGAACTAACCATGTGTCACCCAACCTTGAGCCCAAGTTGGGTTCGGTTGGGCCATTTTATTTTGGCCCGTGTCCATGACCCATCGCCCTGGGTCCACGGTCCTTGCCACAGTGGCGCACTGCCAGGTGGCACGCTACCTACGTGGCACGCTTCCACTTGGTGGCTGCCAACGTGGTGGCTGCCATGTGTGCTGCCACGTTGCACGCTCCTATTGGGCGCGCTTTCCTAGATTTTCGCGTGGCTAGGATTTTACTTGTTACTTGAAGCATTTTCCACTCTCGCCAAATCCTAAATTTTGGCTCGACATTTGAGATTCTTCGATGCTCGGTTTCGACGCTCCAAGATCGAATTTCTGACGTCTAAATATTTAATACACGGGCGACGAATTAATTTCTTCCGAATTAATTCGTCGAGTCGGTTCATTTACTACAAAGGATGTGACCCAAACGGTTCAGTCAAGATTAAGCTGTAATATTAATTATGCATTAATATTACTGATCGGAAGCGGCCTCCACCTAGACATTCCGATCACTTGACCTTAGTGAATATATTAGTTTTCTAATAATTCTAAACCCACTAACGGAATAGTACACTTGTTCGAAGGACACCATTCCTTTATATTCTTCACTTTGATCCAACAAGAAGATGGCTTTATTTATCGTCATTTCACTTCATGTCGGGATAGGAGTCAAAAAGTAGATGTCTACAGATAGCCCCCACTTTGATCGAGTCTAGAATAGACGATGATCAAAGTAGTCAATCAAATAGATGCGAGACTCATTCTGCGAAGTTCTTTTAGGATAGAGAATCTTTCAGTAATGTTTAGGGATGTCTAAACAATCCTTGATTTGCTAATTGTTTAAAACAAGTAGCTATTAAGGCTAGAAAAAGTCTTTCCTAGTCATAACACGCTAATGAATCTTGATTGATCCTTCACAATTGTAGAACGCTCTTACAAGTAAAAGTATTCTGGGTGATGTCAAGTCATGAGAAAAAATCGATTTTAAAAGAATAAAGGGGAGGATTTCCTCTTAATCGTGTCATCGTTGGTCTAAAGCTCCTCTGAGCAATTTGACACAATTTTTAGTAATCGGCTTGATTACATAAACTGATCGACCTGATGGAAGAGTCTCACTTAACTTAAAGCGCTTAAGCATTGGCTCATCGCAAAAGGCACTGACATACTGGTTCATTCAGAAAGGCACCGACATACTTGTTCATAATTCAACAAAAGGCACCGACATACAGGTTCACAAGCAGCAAAAGCGCCGACGTACAGGCATAGCGGAAGCAAAGTTCAAGAGAGCTTTTAAAGATCGACAAGCGTAGGTCTTCGGTAATTTTCTTTGGAAAATTATCGCAACAAATGAGGATTGCTTTCAGAGAGGATATCTTTGGCAGCGTTCCCTAGCTTGCGGAGAGTTGTCACAATCAACTGAAGGTGATTTCAAGAGAAATTGTCTTCGATCGTGTTCCCTAAGATGTGGAAGATGGTCACAAAGCGGAAGAGGATCGTTTCAAGCAAAGAAATCTTCGATAGTGTTCCCTGGCGTGTGGAAGATTATCATGGCGGAAATGGAGGCAGTTATAAGCGTAGCAGTCTTCAAGCGGGATGGCATTCTCTAGCTTGCAAGAGGTCATCAATACAACAAAAAGCAACAACAAATCGGTTACTTTAAGAGACGTGTGCTCGACGATGCAAGATACGCGTTTCATAAATCTTTTATCTGTTTAACTAACGCTAGTTTGCAAGTATCGACGTTAAAAGAGTTATTTAGGATCACGAACGTTCTGAATCATTCTCCGTCCCTATCGATACTTTGACTTTTGTTTTCGAAACGTGCGTTTCTCCAAACTCAGTCAAAGTGGGGCTTTTGTAGACACCGATTTGTGTCTCCCCAAAACCAAACCTAGTGATGAGTACCTTTCACGTCGAATCGTAATCGAATGAAGTAAAAGTGTGGAAAGTTCAGTGTTGCGGATAGCTTTAATTTATTTTCTCCTCTCTCTATTTTTGAAAAACTATTTTAAGAAAATTGCCAATTCAGTTTGGTTGGTCTATGATATGGGTCCAATAGGTGTGTAGTTTGATAGGGCTTGAAAAGAGCTTTCCAACGATATATTATAAGCCCAATTCCGATAAATATTGAGGAAGTTATGGCCAAATTACTAAACTGGGCCCGGTTTGAGCCTTATATGCGGCCCAATGATCTAGAGGAGGGCCTAATATGGATTTATCAGTCCTAATGCAGTTAGATATGGTTTTACTCTTCTAGATTCTTCTAGAATGTTTTTTTCATTCGTAATTCAATTAGCATTGATAAATTGACTTTTGTTGACTTTTTAGAGTTTTAATCAAAATAAAAGAACGTTTTTGAGGAAAATACGATTTTATCCTCCTGTACGTCAATTTCTATCTGATTTTAAGAAAACGCGTCAATAATTAAGTTAGCGCCAAATGCCAGCATTAGCGCCTGACGCTAAGCTTGGCGCCTAGCGCTAGCGTTAGTGCCTGGCGCTAATGTCAGCGTCTGACGCTAACCTCGTTTTAAGCGTCAGAACTCTGTTTTGATTTTTTATGTTTTTGACTGATTTTCTCTATAAATAGCCTTCTAAAAACTCCGTTTTCATTCACCAACTCTCATCAAGGTTTTCTTGATTTCTCTCTCATTCTTTTCTAAACTAGCCTTTTCTCAAATACAAAATTCCGCATTCGCAAGACTTAGATACACCTAGCCATATTCGAAGTTGGCTTCGCCCTAGACGTGAAATGTTTAATTTCTGAGGGTTTGGTCCCAAATCTCTTTTTCAATTATTTAATTTAATTGTTGTTTATTATTTTCCTTGAAGTTACTAACGTGTGTATTTTGTTATTAGAAAGAGGTACGAGGCATCCAAGTAAGTACTATAATGGTTTAATTGATATTATGATATAGAGATCATGCTTAGATTGTTATTTTGATTCCTAGTATCATGTCTAGGGTAACTTTAATATCAAGTATGATTAAAAGTATGGTGCTTCCTATGTTCTTCCTAATATTTATGATGTTAGTATCATGTTAGGGTTAAAGCTTTGATTTTTATTTATTGCTTGATCGAGCCTTTTATGCATGTTTAAAGGGAATTTGTACTTGTAATCACGGTTAATAAGATAATTAATAATCTTGTTAGGGTTAATATGATTATAATTCAAATGATCGCCAATAATAGTTTTATTTGTGCATTAATATTCAATCAACATAGATTAAACAGGTTTAGGGTAAACCTATTGATTGCATGTTAGTTAGAAAGCACACATGAATAAGATCTGAATAAAGTAGAGGCCTATTATTAGGGCAGGTTCAATCTCTTTTAGGTTGGATTTGTACCTTCATCCCCGAACTACCAGTCATGGTTTAAGACCTATTGGAGTTGACAATCTCTTGGATCGTTAAGGGGTGTAACCTTAACCTTCTGAACGGTTTACAAGTTCCAAAAAAAAAACTTGTTGGCGACTCTTTTACTCTATCTTCTTTCCCTTTGGACGCCACCGTACTTTAGTGTATGATCACAGTGGGGTTCAAGCTAGGGGTTAGCGCTTGAAATATTCCTTATAGTTTTTAGTGACTCCACTGAGAAGATTTCTATTTTAATTCCTGAAATTTATTTCGGCAATGATTTAGAATGAATGGATGAGACTCGAAAAGTTTTAAGTATTTCATGTGTGTAATTTTGATTAACATTATTGTCATATGCATAAAAAAGATCTCATTGGAAAGACCATCCGTAATGAGTTAAAACATAGGATTGTTACACGTAGGAAATTTGAGAAATATCTTTCACAACTAGGACCGAAATAACACTGCGCAAAACTGGAAAATTTTATCGAGCACAGAAAGCTTTATTTGCTGGCGCCAAATTCTTCCAATACCGAGCCATAAATATGCGTTCTAATTTTGACCAGTTTTTAGCACTGTTCGCTCGATCCTACTTCCTGATTGAGTTTTTATCACTTTTCTGAAAACCCATATGTGTTCTACATATGGACATAACCCCCTGGGAATTCATGCTCCATCTACCTGATTGAACGCTCTGAGCAACAAAGGGTACATCCGAGAATGTTGAATTCACCAAACCATGGAAGCGAGTTTTTTTCTAAAACTCGCGGTGTCCCATCCACTCGTGCCAACCCTTAACAGTTAGGCTTCCGCGCGGTGCATCCGGACAATTAACCATGGACCCTCTATTGACTAACCCATATCCCGAACTTTAGAGAACTAGAGCCATGGTTAGGTTGCAAACTCATTGCATCATATTATGCCTACTTGACTAATTTTGCATTATTGTTGTGCATACTCTATGTTTTTTTCCTAACCGTTTGTTTGATTTGTGCTAGATTAAATAAATTAATGACTAAAAGACCTTTGCCTAATTAATTAATTAATTAATTAATTTGAGTAAATAAAGTCTAATATTTTAATCAGAATTGACCTAGTACGACTTTAGGCATACGCCTGTTGATTAATAATATCAAAAACAGCCTCAGATCGAAGCTCCAACAATGGCGCCAAAGTTTGAACTGTAGCGCCACTCTGTGGAGTGTGGCGCCTGGCGACAAAGCTGTCGTTTGGTGCTACACTGAAAAGAAAGGCGCCAGTTTTGTCGTTTTGACGACAGTTTGGATTATTGATCGAGTCATCACTTTATGTCTAATTAACCAATTTGCTAAGTAATTCGATTAAATTTTACTGGTAATAATACCTTGGTAAGACATTAACTAAGTCTAGGCACCAAGTCCCATGGTCTTACACAAAAGTCAAAGCATGTCACTTACACTCAACGCACAACCAATACACATACTTTGACCATGTCTAAGAGAGTTTTGTATGCGCGCTTTTTGCGTCATTTTTTTTAGGGGGTAAGTCAGATATTGATCCTCCAATTTAAATACCATACTTGGTTCATAAAAAATATATACCTTATTTTTGCCAAAAATATGCACCTACTTTTTTTTTTTAATTTTTCTTCTCTAAAACCGTAAAGTCAAGGTCGATTTGAGTCAAGTAATTAAAACAAAAATGGTTTAAACTACAGCACGTGGTCAAGAAAGGAAGGGCGGTTAATTAAAGACAATCTTTTCATACAAGTCCATTTTTTCAACAAACCCGTTGCTCGTAAGAGGAAAGCTAGGACAGTAATGGAAACACAAGAAGAAGTAAATGAGCTCAAGAACCAACTGGTTACCGTTACTGAAGCACTAAAGACCCTAACCCTTAAGAGATTGACCTCATGCAAGAGAGTCTAAGCAAGCTATCTAGCGACTACAAGTTTCAAGGGATTAGTTCACAAGGGGTCTCGGTGGACAAAGATCTTCTTTCGCAGAAGTTCAATGCCAACGACATCCCGAAATTCAAAGCAACCGATAACCCTTATTTTCATTTAAGAGCCTTCGAAAAAATAATGAGTATTAAGGGTATCGACAAGAAGGTGTTCCCCTCTCTGTTCTCACCATCTATCGAGACCGTTTGCCAGCAATGGTTCTTTTCTCTCGAGAAAGAAAAAACCTCTACCTGAGGGTCCATAGAAAACGCTTTCATCGATAGATACCAATAAAACATTCAAGTTGAGACTGACCATAGGGAGCTTGAAATCCTCAAACAGAAGGAGAACGAAGGATTCACATTCTTCTTTAACAAATGGAGAGAAACCTCAGCTAAGATGACTAAGGTGCCAAGTGAAAAAGAGTCTGTAAGGTTATTCATCAAAAACCTTCAAGAAAAATACTCCAAGCATCTCAAGTATCAAAATAATCTCCATACCTTCAAGGCCGTCTACGACATTGGAACCAATATCGAAGACGACCCGGCTAAGTTGAAAGATGCCAATAATAACTCCAACAGTGGTTGGAAAGGAAAGAAGAACGACAATCCTTCTTCTTCCAAAACTACCCACTTAAACAATGTTAGCACTTTTAACCTAGGTGAAGTCCTTGCTATAAATAATCAAGGACAAAAGAAACCATTTAGGATGAACTTTACTCCTATGGGCATGAGTTATGACACCGCATTTGACCGACTAAATGCAAAAGGTCTTATAGCTCATATTGGACAATTTGGGGACCCACCAGTAGAAAAGAGGTCGGCTAACTGGAACCCCAATGCACATTGAAAGTATCACCAAGGTAGGAGCCATCTTACCGAGAACTGTTGGAAGCTTAAAGAAGTTATCCAAGACTTAATCGACAACAACAAGCTGCCATTGCCCCCTGCCAGTACGAAGCCAAGTATTGATAATGCGCCTCTCGCTCATTCCTTGGCTATCTCTGATGAGGAAAACGAGGTTGACCCCTCGTCTCTCATCAAACCTATCAAAGAAATCCATGCCATCGAAGAAGAGGAGGAGATCTTTTTCGACGCCATGGATAACCTTCCAGAACTAGTAAGTAAAGAGGACATACAATCACTCACATTGTCTATGATGGAAGGATCGCACTTGCTACGTGAAACTCTCAAGGCTATAAAAGAACTTCAGGAGAAATATGACGAGGTTCCACTCCCTAAAAATGAACCTAATAGAGATTTCACACCCATGGGAATAACTTACGAGGCAAAATGTTTTCCTTTACAAGTCACCGAAAAACCCAAGAAGAGTAATAAACTCTACACTATAATTGGGATCCCATATATACAAATGTTCGAAATGCTCTTCGAGAGTGGCGAGATCAAACTCTCGAACCGAGACCATTTGAATCATTGAAAAGGACATATAGATATTACTGTCAATATCATCAATCAGGGGGTCACACTATCGAAAACTGTTTTAAATTCAAGGATTTAATTCAGAAAATGATTGATGAAAAGAAATTAGTCCAAGTTCCACAAGAAGAGGATGCAAGTATTATTGGAGTTTGGGACAGTGATGAAGAAGAAGTCTACTTAAAAGACATGGTAGGGTCTCCACCTTCGGTGTCATATGCCATGGATGACTTTTGGGTTGAAAAAGATTCATCAATAGACGTCCTCACAAGATCCGGGAGAATGCAACCTCCTGTTTCAACACAATCCATGCCAACCACACAGCAAGTTCCCATGCCTATCATTGAAGATAATGACATCGTCAAACAGTTCAAGAAGACAAAAGTTGAAATGAATGTATGCAAGCTTCTGGCAACATCTCTAGAACATAAGTTGGTTGTAATGAATGCCTTGGACAAAATAGGGATAGATTCTGACACCACTCCTGAGTGGTTGGCTAACTTCCTCACGAGTGATCTACCTAGTCCCATCAATTTGATCACCTTTTCCGACATGGATTTACCACGGAAGGTGAGAAACACTATAAGGCATTAAACCTCACAGTAGTTTGCAAGAGAATGAACGTCCCTATGACTCTTGTAGACAATGGATCAGCCATTAACGTCTGTTCGCTTAGAACTGCGAGGATGCTAGGCATAAGGGATGAAGACTTAACCCCGTTAACACAAGGAATAAGAGCCTACGACAATACTCGTCGTCAAGCTCTTGGCAAAATTACCATGAATGTAACGGCATGAGCGATAGGACATGCTACTACTTTCCAAGTAGTAGATATCAAAGCTTCATTTAATTTATTGTTGGGACGCCCTTGGCTTCATGACCTAAAGGCCGTCCCCTCATCTCTCCATAGTTGGGGGAATTCCTATCACTATCGATGCTTCACCTTGAGAATTAAGTCTATAGAAAATCCAATAATCAATGTGGAGCACGATGAGGATGATGAAAATTTATGAGGCTTTAACGAAGACGTCTCCTTAATCCAGGAGGATGAAAGGACCCCTCTCTGCCACGACCCCCATGCTAACATGATCGTGAATGCTATTCTAAAGAAACAAGGACATTTTCTTGGGATGACCCTAGGAAAGAAAAAGGGAGTATCAAAATCGCTGGAGTCACATGGCCTCCCTAAATTAGATACTTTCGGACTTGGTTTCGAACCGACTCATAAAGATCTTAAGCGAGCCCAGGAAAAATCGAAGGCACGTAGGGACGCTTGCATTCAAAAGAAAGCAATCCCAATGGATCAGTACCCTCTCACACTCAATGGTCAATTCATAAAAGGAGAGGACTATCCATGCTACGAATTTCTCAAACCATTTGTCGTAAACAACATAAGGCAACCGGGATTTGAAATTTTCTTGGATTGCTATTTCACAGATGAAATCCCAACTCCTGTCCATAAGGAGAAAGCACCCCCATGCTTTGACTTTAACGTCATGGGATTATTATTTGGGCGAGAAAAGGATGAGCCGACATTCAAAGAGGATAACTCCTCGCTCATTCAAACAGTCCTATAAAGTGAAAACTTCGATCCATCGAAGCTAATCACTCCAGCAGAATGATCACTACAAGGGTGGCGCAAAACCGTTGAAGTGACTACTCCAAGTGGAAGAAAGATATCCATCACGACAAGGCAAGGACCGATGTTCAAAGAGTCGTCTGAGTCAAAGTTAGAGTCAGAGTCAGAGTCTCTCCCTATAGAGTCATCTAGGTCTTTAGTAGTAGCACCTTCCCCTTCTATCTCTTCTCCTAGAATAGTTAGTGATCAAGTCCCTGAGGACATATCACACTTTGATGTAATGATCTCAGAGTATAATAATATAATTTCTTCTCCTTACTTCTTGTGTTCTTCTTTGACCCAAGATGACGAGCATTGCTTAACTAACAATGAAAAAGACAAAGAACTTATTAAAGCAATGGAAACAGATATACCCAACCAAGATCAAAGTAATCATGTCAATGCCACCTCCCAAAACCGAGAAGCAGATTCGAGGAATTATTGGCCGGTTGCAATACATAAGTAGGTTCATATAAAATTGACAATGATATGCGAACCAATCTTTAAAAAGCTTAAGAAGAATGTACCGGTAATATGGGATGACGAGTGTCAAAAAGCCTTTGAAAAGATCAAAGCCTGTGTCGAAAATCCTCCCGTATTAGCACTAGCACTTCCCGGAATACCTCTTAGGTTGTACTTAACAGTTACAAAAGAGACAATGGGAGTTCTGCTAGCACAAGAAGTAGAAGTCAAAGAAAACGCAATCTACTATCTAAGCAAGAAAATGATCGAATATGAAGCACATTATACACCACTTGAGAAATTGTGCCTCGCCTTGGTGTGGGCCGCAACCAAGTTAAGACATTACATGCTAGTGCATATTGTCTTTGTAGTCTCCCGATTAGATCCACTTAAGTATCTATTCGAGAAATCTACACTCAATGGACGCCTATCGAGATGGATAGTCAAGTTAGCCCAGTTGGATGTAAGGTTTATGCCACAAAAAGCTATCAAAGGATCTGTGGTGTCAGACTTTCTAGCGGACTTTCCAATGGAAGACTCGACGCCAATACAAGACAATGAACTTTTAGATGAAGACTTGATGGTCAGTGAAGATGATACTTGGACCTTATACTTCGACGGAGCCTCAAAGCAAAAGGGATGTGGCGTTGGAGTATTACTAGTATCACCTAAAGAAGAGCATGTTCCAATCTCCATAAAGCTTGATTTCGACGTTACCAATAATGCTGCTGAATACGAAGCATGCGTGGTAGGCCTTGAAACAGCTTTTGCATTGGGAGTAAAAAAGTTACAAATATTCGGGGATTCTTCATTAATCATCAATCAAATATCCAAAAGGTGGAAAGTAAGGAGCAAAAGTCTCGCCCCTTATCAAACCTATCTGGAAACGCTTAGTAATAAGTTAGAGAAGGTAGAATACACATATCTACCTAGGGAAGAAAATCAATTTGCTGATGCCTTGGCAAGACTAGCCTCGATGGTTAGGATTCCTACGGAAATCGAGCAAATGCCGCTAACTATAGAAAAAAGGCACAAACCAGCATATATTCAAGCTATAGAAGATGATGAAGTAATTTAAGACAAAGAAGAAGAAGAAGAAGAAGAAGAACCGTGGTATATGGATATACTCAATTATGTCACCAAAGGAGAATACCCTCCCCATGCTGACAAAAGAGCAAAAAGAGCATTAAGACTCTTGGCTTCCCAATATGTACTCATAGACAACGAGCTACAAAAAAGAGTACCTAAGGGTCGAGCTCTCTTATGTGTAGGAAAAAAGGACGCCCAAAGAGCAATGAGGATAGTCCATGAAGGAAACTGTGGAACCCACATAAATGGCAAAATGTTAGTCCAAAAGATAATGTGAGAAGGATATTATTGGACTACAATGAATAGGGATTGCCATTAATATGTAAAAAGATGCCCTAAGTGCCAAATCTATGCCATTTTACAACATGTTCCTCCATCCTTGCTCTACACCTACACGTCGCCATGGCCATTCTCTACATGGGGAATTGACATCATCGGCAAAATCACTCCCCCAGGAATAGGAGGCCATGAATATATCCTAGTGGCAATTTATTACTTCACAAAGTAGGTCGAAGCGCAATCATACGCTAAACTCACTGCAAACATGTAGCACTCTTTATCGAGAGAAATGTTATTTGTCGATACGGAGTCCCACATGAAATGATAAGTGACAACGAAACTCACTTTCAAGCCGAATGTGAAGAATTGTTACAAAAATATTGCATTCAACATCATCATTCTTCCCCTTATAGGCCTCAAGCTAATGGAGCAGTCGAGGCAGCTAATAAAAATCTAAAGACTATCATCGAGAAATGACAGAAAATTATAAGGGATTGGCCTGACAAACTTCACTTCGCATTGTGGGGTTACCGCACGTCAACTGGCACATCAATAGGAAATACGCCATTTTCCTTGGTTTATGGAATGGATGTCGTACAACCTGTCGAAACAGAAATTCCATCTCTACGCATCACGTTAGAAAGTAAACTCGATGAAGTTGAATGGACTAGAGCAAGATATGAAGAGATAATTCTACTCGATGAAAAACGACTAGAAGCTCTACATCACACTCGATGTTACCAAACTCGTATGACTAGGCATTTTAATAAGAAGGTCAAGACAAGAAACATCAAAGTAGGATACTTGGTGTTAAAAGCATTAAGGAAAAATGTTTTAGATTCAAGGGGAAAATTTAGACCTAAGTGGTCTGGACCCTACATTGTCAAAACAATCATGTCAAGAGGTGTAGCAAAATTAACTGATATGGATGGCAATGAGTTCTCGAACATGACAAATCTTGACCAACTTAAGAATCACTACCCATAATTACTTGAGTAGGATACTCAAGAGAGCTACGTTTCGCCTGATTCCTTAAGAAAGAATACGTAGGCAACCCTTTACGGGTGCGGCCACTTTATTTTTTAAAAAAAATCTCGCATCCCAGAATTAATAAAAAATTCAACAAAAGATCAAAGAAACATCGACATCACAGAAAACATTCTGGCGCCAGCCGATGATTGTTAGCGCCAGACGACGGCATCTGTCGCCTGGCGCCAGACTGCCGCAGCAGGCGCCAGTTGCAGAAGTGTGGCGCTAGTTTACAGTTAAAAGTTTTGGAATATTTCGGTGTTTGTCGGAAAATTTTCGACTTCCGTACTTGAAATAATTTCTGGAAAATTAATTCTTCGGTTTTCATTGCTTTAATAAAATAAATTTAAAGTAACTAATTTAATTAAAAAGCTGGAATTTTATTAATAAAATATATTACATTATTGAAGGAATTTAAATAAAGCTTAAATAAATTAACTTTAAATACAAAAAAATAAACTAAGTCTAATAATTGGAAATTAAGCAATGCTCTTAATATTCTTTCTCTTTCTTAGCCCTTTTCTAATTTTTGTCTGCTTCTTCTTCCTCATCCATAACCTTAGCTAGTAGGCATCCTTTAAAGGACCTACATTCAATCTTGGAGTAAATAGTTTCCTCCTCAGCTAGGACTCCATGCTTCTTTTCTACCCAAGCTTTCTTTCCTGTGGTGTCAGCTTTCCTTTTTCCTTTATCTTTTTGCAGTACTCTTCTTCTTAGACATTATAGGTGTTTTGAACTCGATCCTTTCACCCAAGAGTTCCTTAACAGGAATCACCTTGTCACCTAGACGGCTCTTCACATCAGTTTTACTCTGATTTTTCTTCACGTCCTTTGAGGGCTACTTCAGAAGCCACTTTTTCACATCATTGGGCAAGGAAGGAGGAACCTTTTGGGTAATTACTTCCCATAAAGGTCTGGCACTCCAATAAGCATCAAATTTTTCTACTTCCTGGGAGACAGGGAACTCGTAAGGACGGCGAAGATCACCAGAAGGAATAGTCTGAAGTAGGCCGTATTGTCTTTTTACCCTGCAGGGATAATAAAAAGTCATACGGGACAAGCTTGGAAGACGGCAAAAAGGTTGCTTGTTGACACCAACCATCTTTTTTATTTTCCACCAAGGGATGACCCACTTGACGACAAAATAACAAGACTCGAAGACCTTCTTCCATTCATGGCGCCCCATCTTAGAGAAGCGTTTCTTCCTTCTCACGAAGCAATTTGGAGTATACTTCTCAATGTTGTCTGGAGGGCTAATTAACTCCAATCTTTCCATTGGCCACACTTGTAAAAATTGCAATGCAAATAAATCATTATTACTATACAAAAATATATTATTGATTTTATAATTAAAAATATTATTTTTCTACCTGTAATAAAATTGGAGAGCCCCGAAAAGGTGCTTTTGGATTTCTCTTTAATTCATCAAGACTAAGCATAGTCTCTCCAACAATTAAAGGCATTGGATTTCTCCCTGATTCAATTTGCTCTAAAACAGTGGATATAATTGATTGACCCTCATTATTTTTACCACTAGTAAGGAAAAATTGATTAAGAATGCAAAATAAGAAAGCCCTTCTTCTATACACATGGAAATATTCAGAATAAGGCCTATCAAAATAATGGCGAGCAAATTCTTTCAAATTAACTATGCTACCATCTACTATTTTTGATAGATTTTTTTCTTTTAAATTGAAGAAGCGTTCAAAATCCTTATAATAATATTCATTTATTCTAGGGATTACTACAAGATCTAGTCCAGGGAAGCCTAAAATAGCACCAAATTCTTCCAGCAAAGGGCTAATTTCATCATACCCTATTCTAAAGCAATGAGTATCTACATCCCAATATTCTAGAGCGGTATGAATAAAATCTGAATCAAGATCTACCCCTTTGATACCATAAATACCCCCCAAGTGAAACACATCTAATTCTTTTCTCTCTTTGGCATTAAGAGACCGACATCATTCATGGGTGTAGTTGGTAAAACTTTTGAAGACTAGAGACACGATGTTATTTTTCCTAAAAAGCTAAGAAATATTTTATTTGCTGAAATTATGAAGAGAATCGACTGGGCAGGGGGCTATTTATGCACAAAATCGGAGCAGTTTTAACCAAAGAAGGATTCGGAGTCGGCGCTCTTTAGGGCCAGACGCCAACTATTGGCGCCTGACGCCAGAGCCTGGCGCCAAACGCTAAGTGTAGCGCCTGGCGCTACACCAAAACGCGTGGCGCCATTTGGCGCCAATATACCTCATCGTACGCGCTTTCTAAAAAACCGCGTTTTCGACTTGATTCGACTCTGCTAATGACTTTACGGTTTCCTTAACTTTTTCTAAATATTCATTTATTCCTCCTTTTTAATTAATATAGCTATTATATTAATTATATTATTTTTCTGATTTTATTTAGACTAACTTCCAAGTTTTTATAAATCCAATATTTTATTTGACTTTTCCTTTTTTCATTTTTTCTTTTTTTTTGAGAGAAAGTCGGATACCCTCCATCAATAATAAAATTGACTGAATTTTTGGGCAAAATTATTTTTCACATTTCCTTGCACACACAAACATGCACATAATAATAATAATAATAATAATAATAATAATAATAATAATAATAATAATAATAATAATAATAATAATAATAATAATAATAATAATAATTATAATAATAATAATAATAATAATAATAATAATAATAATAATAATAATAATAATAATAATAATAATAATAATAAATGAAAAACATGATAAATAAAGAATAAACTCATAATAGTATGAATATACAAAACATGTCTAATAATGAGTCTAATATAAGGCAAAGTTCTATACAAAGTCAAAATAAAATAATAAAAAGCACAGGAATAAGCTACGGCGCCGGGGGACGTACACCCATTATCTCATAAAACTGCGCCGTACAAGGAGTAAAGCTCAACACAAGACCCGTCCACCCAAGATCAACCTGAGGCTGAGGCTGCGGAGGCTGCTGCGATGACGAGCCAACCTCGTACATCCAACCACCTCTAAGAGCCGATGTAGCTTCTCCTTGGCCTACTAGCGCATCATGTGCACCCTCAGAGGAAGAGCCTGAGCCCTCTACCGCCTCGGTACGAGCAGCCTCAGAACGACCGCCCCGACCACCCGAACCAGTGCGGCAACGTCTCGAGCTAGACCTCGCCGGATCCCTCCGTGCCTCAGGTCTTGTGTGGGTACAGGAAGGAATGGGCTGACCCTGCAAAAGAAATTAAAATCAGAAATAGGCAAAATAGAAGCGGTAATACAAAAACATATGAAAGGAAGACTACCTCCTGAATGGCGTCGTCTCGACGGCAGGTAGCCACATTCCTCATCCGGACAAGCTGGCTCCGGAAGGCATCAATGCATCGTGTCATCGCCGAAACCACCTCGCGTGAGAACTATCAAAGAAATAAGTCAGTAAACATGCATAACATATATGGAAAAAAAGTTGCAAATAAACAAGCTTACCCGAGTCTGGTGACGAGGAATCGACCACTCCACAAAGCGCTCGCCCTTAGGAGTCGGAGGAATCATCTCCTCAATCGGCCCATATGTCCCCTGATAAAGGATAGACATACGAGGTGGCACAAACTCAGCAGTCCTAACAAGGAAAAAACAAAATCAGTAAAGCATTACTTAGGGGCTACTTAACGAAAGGTAAAAGTTGAAAATCGTACCGCCACATCCTCAGAAGGTACAAGAACTGGAGCTAACAACGACAGTAGCTCCTCCCCATAGCATCGCCCAAGGATCGTGTAAGATCGCCAAGGGGTACCAGCTCCCTCTGACATGCTCACCAACCTCGTGGCGTTAAACATGTGACGTGGTGGAGGAGCAAGAACGACAAAGGTGTCGGAGGAATGCTGAATAGCAACCCTCTCTCCAAGATACGCAGCCGCTCCATAGGTCCCTAAGAAATAGCGACGCTCCGCAGAATACTGCGTGGCTAGCCCAGGAACTGCCAAGTCGACCCACGGTCGGTACAACACATCAGGCTCCTACAAAGAGCGTCAATCAGGCAAGAATCTATCTAAGGCATCACAAAATGTCAAATAATAAAAGAATCATACCGAGATGATCTAATCCAGGACATAGGCAGTGGACATCCCCACACGGCGGCTGCCCTAGGAAGCGCTAACTGGAAGCCTGCGCGGCGACGGTCTCGCCGGCGCAGTTGAGGGGAAGTACTCGTAGAACCAAATCTACAATAAGCAAAAGTTATCAGCAAGTGCTAACTAAAATGTAGAGCTAAACTTTATAGGGAATAAAGTATACCTCTACGACCCTCCAAAAGCCCGATAGAGCAATGTTTCTTGCAAAGGACTGATGCCGACACGAGTCCCGCAACGCTCCAATGAAATCAGCATAGACCAAGCTGGCCTAGTCGTAAGTCCTGATCCGATGTAGATCGCGGACGGCAAGAAGGTAGTAAAGCAACGCCCTACTACCCTTGTCAGGAGAGAACGTCCCTGACAGCAAGATGAGTGCAAAGATGCGCACCCGCTGCTCTAGGGTAGTCGCACCATCGTCAAAAGCCGCTACTAGAGTCGAGCGGCGAATCCCCCTAGCACTGAACTTAGTCGACTCTACCTCAGCTCGAGCCCGAATAACAATCGGACCCAACATCTCGACCTCAGGAGAAAAGACGTCGATCCCGCTGTCGAACGATAGTTGCACGAAGCTAAACTCCAGTCTTGTAATGAGACTGAAGTCGGTAGGAGTGACAATCATCTCGCCCTAGGGGAAGTGGAAAGTGTTGGTGGTGTCCAAAAAGAACTCCACCACAGCGCGGACTACATGATGACCCCTGTTAGAGGCAACCATGGCCTCGGAGGTCTCGAACAGTGCAGTAAGAGTGCAAGACTCCCATAGAAGTCTTGTTTGATCGTCATGTACATCTTGTACAGATCGCCCAAGTCGTCACAGCCGGAACCATGACAGCGTGTCCTCCCAACTGTGATGCCCCGTCTCACCCTCTCAGAGATATGGTAGACGGGGGAAAAGTACAAGGTCCGCTCATCCCACTCAGGGAGTCGGCTGGGCAAAGTGGACGGTTCGACATCGTCCTCTACAGGCTCATGCTCCCGTCGAACGTCTCGGGACCGTGAACAAGAGCCACGCTGTCTAGCCATGCTACATTGTGCAGAATTATCATAAATTAAGGTTCTATGGTATCTAAGATTCGCTTAGCCGCATGATACTATGTTCGCAGAAAACAGAGTACATAGTACTAAAATAGAGCATAAATTCAAATTGAGTATGCACGACATTTTTTAAGCAATCAATCAATTTCTTGCAATACTATAGTAATTATTGTGACAAATTGGACAAGAATTGCTAGTAAAAACATCAAGAACAAGCCACATTGTTTTCCCGACCTTAAGTGGTTCAACAATGGTGATTTGTTCATTTCTTCACCAAATTGAGTCAAACAAGTCTCAAATTACTCCCAAGGAAATATATAAACATAATCAAGCAATTTCATGGCATAAAATTTTATAAACAAAGAGAATTTAGCATTCTAAATTTCGAATTTTTAAGAAATTCATGGATAAACACATGCAAAGTTCAATAAAATCGGTTTGAGTTTAAAGGAAACTTTAATAGATCAGTAAAATGGATGGAATGAGATTTGATTTGCAACGAGCAAGAACGGATCAAACGATGTTCTGAGCATTCTCGAGCAAGAAACACGAGCAACAGCAGCAGAAATGAGGAAGAGAAGGGTATTTAAGGAAAACCCGACTCTAGCACCAAGTGTCAGAACTTGGCGTCAGTCGATAGGCTTTAGCGCCTGGCGCTAGCTCTAGCGTCTGGCGCTATAGCCAGATAAGTGGCGCTGATGTTATTTCAGCGGTGCCAGAACGTTCAACCACTCAGTACGGTTGTGCCAATCTTGTGCAATATATTTTCGGGTTCCTTGGTACTCCAGTTAGACCCTCTGAGCATTTTGACACGATTTTTTGTAATCGGCTTGATTACATAAAGTGATCGACCTAATGGAAGATTGTATCACTTAGCTTAAAGCGCCTAAGCATTAGCTCATTGCAAAAGGCACTGACATACTAGTTCTTTCAGAAAGGCATCAACATACTGGTTCATAATTCAGCGAAAGGCACCAATATACAGGTTCACAAGCAGCAAAAGCGCCAACGTGCAGGCATAGCGGAAGCAAAGTTCAAGTGAGCTTTTAAAGATCGACAAGCGTAGGTCTTCGGTAATTTTCTTTGAAAATTATCGCAACAAATGAGGATAGTTTCAAGAGAGGATATCTTTGGCAGCGTTCCCTAGCTTGCAGAGAGTTGTCACAAACAACTGAAGGTGATTTCAAGAGAAATTGTCTTCGATCATGTTCCCTAAGATGTGGAAGATGGTCACAAGGCGGAAGAGGATCATTTCAAGCGAAGCAATCTTCGATAGTGTTCCCTGGCTTGTGGAAGATTATCATGGCGGAATTGGAGGCAGTTACAAGCGTAAGAGTGTTCAAGAGGGATGGAATTCTCTAGCTTGCAGGAGGTCATCAATACAAAAATAGCACCATTAAATCGGTTACTTTCAGAGACGTGTGCTCGACGGTGCAAGATATGCGTTTCTTAACTCTTTTATCTGTTTAACTAACGCTAGTTTGTAGGTATCGGTGTTACAAGAGTAATTTAGGATCGCAGAACGTTCTGAATCATTCTCCGTCCTTATCGATACTTTGACTTTTGTTTTCGAAACGTGCATTTCTCCAAACTCAATCAAAGTGGGGGCTTCTGTAGACACCCATTTGTGTCTCCCAAAAACCAAACCCAGTGATGAGTACCTTTCACGTCGAATCATAATCGAATGAATTGAAAGTGTGGAAAGTTTAGTGTTGCGGATAGTTTTAATTTCTTTTCTCCTCTCTCTATTTTTGAAAACCTTTTGTAAGAAAACAGCCAATACAGTTTGGTTGGTCCATGATATGGGTCCAATAGTGGTGTAGTTGGATAGGGCTTGAAAAGAGCTTTCTAACGATATATTATAAGCCCAATTCCGATGAATATTGAGGAAGTTATGGCCAAATTACTAAACTGGGTCTAGTTTGAGCCTTATATGCGACCCAATGATCTAGAGCATGGCCTAATATAGATTTATCGTTCAGGAATGGTTTTAGTCTTCTAGATTCTTCTAGAAGGTTCTTTTCATTCCTAATTCAATTAGCATTGATAAATTGACTTTTGTTGACTTTTTAGAGTTTTAATCAGAATAAAAGAACGTTTTTGAGGAAAATACGATTTTATCCTCCTATAAGGCAATTTCTATCTGATTTTAAGAAAACGCGTCAATAATTAAGTTAGCTCCAAACGCCATCATTAGCGCCTGACGCTAAGCTTGGCGCCTGGCGCTAATGTTAGCATCGGACGCTAACCTCGTTTTACGCGTCAGAACTTTGTTTTGATTTTTTATCTTTTTGGCTGATTTTCTCCATAGATAGCCTTCTAAAAACTCCGTTTTCATTAACCAACTCTCATCAAGGTTTTCTTGATTTCTCTCTCTCTTTCCAAAACTAGCCTTTTCTCAAATACATAATTCCGCATTTGCAAGACTTAGATACACCTAGCCATATTCGATGTTGCCTTCGCCCTAGACGTGAAAGGTTTAATTTCTGAGGGTTTGGTCCCTAATCTCTCTTTCAATTATTTAATTTAATTGTTATTTATTATTTTCCTTGAAGTTACTAACGTGTGTATTTTGATATTAGAAAGAGGTACGAGGCATCCAAGTAAGTACTTTAATGGTTTAATTGATATTATGATATAGAAATCATGCTTAGATTGTTATTTTGATTCCTAGTATCATGTCTAGGGTAACTTTAATATCAAGTATGATTAAAAGTATGGTGCTTCCTATGTTCTTCCTAATATTTATGATGTTAGTACCATGTTAAGGTTAAAGCGTTGATTTTTATTGCTTAGTGACATGCTAGGGTTCGTTATTAATCTTGTTGACAAGGGGAAAACTAGGTCGTTATCTAATCTTCCCTTAACCAAACTAAATTTATAAACACTTAACAAACCTAAATACAAGTATAGATGCAAGTCAAGGGTTGAACCCAAAGGAACGGTAATGTTCAAGCACTTTCAATTATGTGCCTAAGCTAGGTCGAAGACAAAGGTAAGAGAGAATACTAACAACTAACAAAACAAGTAACCAAAGAAATAAAACACTAGGAACGGGGATCAACAAGTAATCATGTCAATTGAAACAACTTGGGAAGAGCATGCCAATCAAAGGTTGTGAGGACTAATGATAAGAGCAATAAATAGGAATCAAAGAGCTATCTCCTAATTGTTAAGCTAGGGTTCACTATGAATAACAAACTAAGAGAATCACAATAAAAACCAATCGATAATTGCAATTCCTAAATCAATTGTTCATGTCATTAGCAATTACAATGCAAACTAGCATAATTCTCAAGGCCTAATTGAATTACACACATGCAAACCTTCACTAATCACTTTAATCTCAACAATCAATCAACACAATTCCAAAATTAATCACTATTAATCAATCATACAAGTTTCACCCAATTCCTAGCCAAACAACTATTCAAGAATCATCATATATCAACAAACAACTATGGAAATCAAGAATCAACAAAATATCAAGAACAATTACACTAATCAAGCATCAAACATCAAAATTAAACCAAACAAACATGAAATTAAACAAAACATTAAGGAGAGATAGAGTTAAGAATGCTCATTGATAATAGAGAAGATCTTGAACACAATTGTCACCCTTGTATCTTCAATCTCTCAATCACCATTGAAATCCTTCACTTTCTCTCTCTAAAACTACTCCTAATCTAACCCTAAAACTAGAGAGAGAAGATCTCAACTAAGCTAAGAAAATATGGTCAAAAAAAGTTGGTTTTAAAAAGGAATTACAATTCTATTTATAAGCAAAGAAGAAACCGGCAAATCCCGAGCCCTCTCCCGATGAACCCGCGGCCGCGGAGAAATGGGTACGGAACCCTCCGCGGGCTATCTAGGCAACACCCGCGCCTGCAGCAGTATAAATCAGCGCCCACGGCCAAAGATGTCGCGCCCGCGGCTAATCTCCTGCTACCAAAGCTCAATCAGGGGGCCGCGGACTCTCTGAGACGGAGCGCCCTCTCAAAGTTTCCCGCGCCCGCGGAGCAACCGCGGGTAGTTCCTGCCAAAACCTGGCCATTTGTGCTTCTTGAGCCCGCGCCCGCGGCTTCACTGACCCGCGCACGCGGCCTGCTGGCAATACATTGGAGACCTCTCCGAGGCCTCTCCAAGCCCTCTCTAACCCCTCTCTAGCCAAATGCTTCTTCCTTGCTTGGTTATTAAGGTCCCAACTTGATTCCTTTGCAAAGGTGATTCTCCAAGTACCTACACAAGCAAACAAAGAAAGGAAATAAAAGGGAAAAAGAGCTAAATAAAAGGAAAACACAAGAAAAACACGAGAACCATAAAGAAAAGAGGAGAAAGAGAAACTAAAGGGAAAAGGACCAAAAATAAGAGAAGAAAGCATGAAAAAGGGAAAGAAAATACCCTAAAAGACTACCCTATGAGTGCCATAAATGACACTCATCAAATTCCCCCAAGATAGACTTTTGCTCGTCCCGAGCAAAACAAAGGCTGAAAAGGAAAAAGAAGGGCTTATTCGAAGCAAAAAGAAAAAGAGGGGCGAGAATTTACACTAAGACTCAATGTTGTAGGAATCACGGTTGTTTTTAGCTACAACAAGCCATTTAAACCCCTAGATCGCCCTAGCACGAGTGATGCTCTCGTAAAGGTTTCCTAAGAGATTAACCCATAACTCTCATAATAATACAAACAAGGAAAAGCATAAAGAAGGAAATCAAAAGAAAAGAAGAGCAAACACATGTTCATGAAAGGACTTTAAAATGTAAAAGCACAAATGAATGCAAATGTTTCTAAATAAGTAAGGGAGTGCACGCTCCAAGATACCTAAGGTTGATTGAAACATAAATATGCTAAGCATAGGAACTAGTTATCATACTCCACTTTCATCCCAAACGGTCTTACCGCGTTCCCCCTACTAATCTCATATCTCCCCTTAGTGAGCGTCTCATAGATTCCACGAAGGAACCGGAAAAAGATCAAATTTTTGGCTTACTCGACATCTTGACTTCGCATCCCCTTTCCTTAGGCTTTAACCCATGATTCCCTCCACCGATGAATGACTCAACCCCTAGGTCAAAAGGTCTTCCCAAAGGTTGTAACGTAAGGCAAAAAGGGTTAAGGTAGGCTAAATTTAAAATTTGGTTGTTAACCTAAATTGTGAAGCAAAGATTGCGCATTTCTTTACACCATAACCAAGTAATCACCAAACAAAAATACCAACACCCCCAAGCTTATTCAAAGCTAAGATCACAAACATATACACAAAAAGCGTGAGAACGGTTCCCCCCAAGCTTAAATGGAGCATTGTCCTCAATGCTCAAAAAGGAAGAATACTCACATAAAAATATTTTTGCATTTTTCACTTTTTTTTTTCATATTTCTTTATTAGTGCTTTGTGCTCGCCTCTTTTAACTTTGGACGGCTTTTTCAAATTTGCACTTGCTTTGTCCTTGCATCTTTTTTTTTTTTTTTTTTTACTTTGGATGGCTTTTTCATTTATTCACTTGCCATTATTCACAAAATATACACAACACAAACTTGCTTTCAAGAGAACCAAATATCCAAACTCCTCCACCACAAACTCCAACAATAATGAACAATTGCTTGACAAAAACCGAGAATGGAAACGAAAATGAAACAAAAGGCTCAAGATCTAGAGATCACTAGTAGAAAAAACGCATTAGGCAGCGGTTCAAACCCGGTCTAAGGCACCAGTTTGAACCGCTGCCTATTTGAGGGGTGCCAAAAACCCCCTATTTGGCACCGGTTCAAAATCGGTGCCATAGGGTTTAATAGGCACCGGTTAACCAGTGCCTAATACTGCTCTCCCGCCATTTTTTTTTTGGGTGGTGGATAGTTTAGGCACCGGTTCCTGCCTAACCGGTGCCTTTTGTATAATTTTTTTTTTCGTTTTTTTTTTTCAATCGTGCAATAATATTTTTACAAAAAACCTGCAATAATAATACCCTGTAATTCCGGAAATTATATTAAATATAATAATTAATAATTTTATTATTATAATAACTAATAATAATATTATTAATTATTATATACAAAAATAATATTAGATACAAGAATTCAATTATATATATATATAGATATAAATATTCCCAAACGCAATACAAAAAAAAAAAAAGTTGCTTACATATACAAATAATAGTAAGTACACATATATAATGAATAATAAGTTATATATAGTTCAAAAGTTAACATTTACAATGCATGCCATTTACATGTTGAAGGTGATGAAAGACGCCAACATGTCACGAATTTCATTAAGCTCCTTGATTGTCAACGGACCATCCTTTTGGACCTTGCAAAACTTGAAATACAAAAACATTATTTTAAAAATAATTAATTAGGCAAAAATTATGTATTTTATCAAATATTACCTATACGACTTCTATATAGCCCATTTACTACATTACTTATCAAATGAACTATTTCTTTCTCATAACATTTCAATATTGGATGGTTGTATGTGTGTAAGCCCTAAAATTGTATAGGAGAGCATTTTATTAAGGTTTATGACGGTTTTTACCCAAAATGGCCCGAATATGGCCTATATGACCTTACTTTGCCCATTTCGTACATTTCTTATTAAATGAACTTTATTTATCTCATAACATGTCAATATTATCTAGTTATAGGTGTATAAGGAAAGAAATCACATTAAAAGAGCATATTAACACAAAATGGCCCTTATATGGCCCATCTGACTTCTATTCAACCCATTTTCTACCTTTCTTGTGAAATAGCCTTTTTGTTTCTCATAACATGTCATTGTTGGATAATATTAGGTGTCTAAGGCTAGAAATCACATCAATATAGCATTTCAAGAAGTTTAACAACACATTTTACTCAACATGGCCCAAATAGGGCTTATATGACTTCTATGTAGCCCATTTTCTACATTACTTATCAAATGAACTATTTCTTTCTCATAACATGTCAATGTTGGGTAGTTGTATGTGTGTAAGCCCTAAAATTGTATAGGAGAGAATTTTATTAAGGTTTACGACGCTTTTTACTCAAAATGGCCCGAATATGGCCTATATGACCTTACTTTGCCCATTTCCTACATTTCTTATTAAATGAACTTTATTTATCTCATAACATGTCAATATTATCTAGATATATGTGTATAAGGAAAGAAATCACATCATAAGAGCATATTAACACAAAATGGCCCTAACATGGCCCATATGACTTCTATTCAGCCCATTTTCTACCTTTCTTGTGAAATAGCTTTTTTGTTTCTCATAACATGCCATTGTTGGGTAATATTAAGTGTCTAAGGCGTGAAATCACATCAATATAGCATTTCAAGAAGTTTTAGGACTTACCTCATCAAGCTGTTGAGTGTCCGTACAATGAGTCACAATGTCAAGCATGAATCTCATCACATACAAAGCACAATCAAGTCCATTCTCTTGTTGTGCGCACTAGCATATGACAAACAAATCACATCAGTGAAACATGCAAAGGAAATGAGCAAATATTTACTACCATAGATTTTCAAGATAATCACAATAATATAATATCATGTAAATTACCAACGGTGTCTTCCATGTTGGACCCTTTGGAGCACGCCAATGTAGCTTCTTCATAACACTGTAGTATAAAAAAATACAATCAAATTTGATTAGTCGTATGATTACTAAATTAGTTATTATTAGCAATAATCATGACTATAGGTTGCTATATATATTTACTTTTGCAATATAGACTTCACGAGCCACTTCTCCGATGATCGAGCTGAATCAAGGTGATATATTGTGTTAGTGGAATTACAAATCACCATGAGGCTCCAATGCTCCCTACATAAGTTCACAATAGACAAGGTAATTAATATTTAGGAGTCAACATATAATGAGGCCAAATCGATTGAATTTGACATGGTTAGTCATACTCTCTATAACATGGGGCGAATATGAACTTTTCTCCCGCACGCGTTGATTCCCTTATACTCTGTTCAACATATTACAACACGTCATGGGGGTTGCCTATGATTTTAGTAGTGGATAACTGCTCGGGGCATAACCACCCAACTTTACAAGGAGAATCAATGTCAGTTAAGTGCTCCTGTAGTGCTCTGCGTGCATGAACATTGATTAATTTATCAGATGTAGGATAATCACCATCAATTTGAATAACTTGAAAAAAGTATGAACTTTATGTGGGCATTGAAGTACCTCATGAATGTTTGAATGAGGGAAATGTTAAGCTTTGCACCACGTAGAAATTCCTTCACATCTTCTTTGCTGATCCATGCAATTGCATCCTAATCATAGTGGAACATTGCCTTAGGAAGTGCAACTTCCATGGGATCGACCAAATGACAAGCACGGTTGTGAAGAAAGGTCATGTCAGTAGAGAGCGATTGAAGAACAATGTCTTCAACAATTGGAGTAGGTGGCATGGGTGAACCTTTCGAAGAGTGCAACTTCGACGCTTGTTCACTCTTGGACTGCTGTTCACTAAGCTTCTTCTTAGGTTAATCAATTCTTTTAGGCTTCTCCACCCTCTTTCTCTTTGAAATTTTGCTTCCATTGGAAATATGAAATAGTTTGAGAAATAATAAGTTTCAACTCACAATCACTTATAATAGCCAAGTGAGTAGCCATTTCGGGTCGAAATGGCTTTTTTGACGAATTGGACCCAAAAACTTAGAACTTGACAATTTTTATGTAATTTCAAATGACAAACACTTATAAATATGTGATTATGAGTTGTTTTGAGATGCAAGGAGTTTATAAGTTGAGAAATGAAGAAAATAGGCAAGTGAGTAGCCATTTCGGGTCAAAATGGCTTTTTTTTATGAATTGGACCCAAAAACTTAGAACTTGGCAACTTTTATGTAATTTCAAATGAAAAACACTTATAAATATGTTATTATGAGTTGTTTTGAGATGCAAGGAGTTTATAAGTTGAGAAATGAAGAAAATAAGCAAGTAAGTAGCCATTTCGGGTCAAAATGGCTATTTTTGACGAATTGGACCCAAAAACTTAGAACTTGGAGATTTTTATGTAATTTCAAATGACAACCACTTATAAATATGTGATTATGAGTTGTTTTGAGATGCAATGAGTTTATAAGTTAAGAAATGAAGAAAATAGGCAAGTGAGTAGCCATTTCGGGTTAAAATGGCTTTTTTTATGAATTGGACCCAAAAACTTAGAACTTGGCAATTTTTATGTAATTTCAAATGACAAACACTTATAAATATGTGATTATGAGGTGTTTTGAGATGCAAGGAGTTTATAAGTTGAGAAATGAAGAAAATAGCCAAGTGAGTAGCCATTTCGGGTCAAAATGGCTATTTTTGACGAATTGGACGCAAAAACTTAGAACTTGACGATTTTCATGTAATTTCAAATGAAAAAAACTTATAAATATGTGATTATGAGTTGTTTTGAGATGCAAGGAGTTTATAAGTAGAGAAATGAAGAAAATAGCCAAGTGAGTAGCCATTTCGGGTCAAAATGGCTTTTTTTGACGAATTGGACCCAAAAACTTAGAACTTGACGATTTTTATGTAATTTCAAGTGACAACCACTTATAAATATGTGATTATGAGTTGTTTTGAGATGCAAGGAGTTTATAAGTTGAGAAATTAAGAAAATAGGCAAGTGAGTAGCCATTTCGGGTCAAAATGGCTTTTTTTTTTTATGAATTGGACCAAAAAACTTAGAACTTGGCGATTTTTATGTAATTTCAAATGACAAACACTTATAAATATGTGATTATGAGGTTTTTTGAGATGCAAGAAGTTTATAAGTTGAGAAATGAAGAAAATAGCCAAGTGAGTAGCCATTTCGGGTCAAAATGGCTATTTTTGACGAATTGGACGCAAAAACTTAGAACTTGGCGATTTTTATGTAATTTCAATTGACAAACACTTATAAATATGTGATTATGAGTTTTTTTGAGAGTCAAGGAGTTTATAAGTTGAGAAATGAAGAAAATAGGCAAGTGAGTAGCCATTTCGGGTCAAAATGGCTTTTTTGATGAATTGGACCCAAAAACTTAGAACTAGGCGATTTTTATGTAATTTCAAATGACAAACATTTATAAATATGTGATTATGAGTTGTTTTGAGATGCAAGTAGTTTATAATTTGAGAAATGAAGAAAATAGGCAAGTAAGTAGCTATTTCGGCTCAAAATGGCTACTTTTTGACGAAATGATGAAAATTGCTTAAATTTTTTTTTTAAAAAATGCAACAGCAGCCGCACCGAGACACCCGAGGGAGGCGCCCCCTCTGCCGGAATAGCGAAGGCAGCCCGTGCCGAGGCCACAGCAGCCCTGACAGGTGGCTGCCAAGGCTGTAGCAGCCACGGCAGGTGGCTGCCAGTCTGCTGCAGCACAGGCAGGCTGCTGCCGAGGCTGCAGCAGTCTGGCAACCACCTGCCGTGGCTGCTACAGCCTTGGCAGCCACCTGTCGGGGCTGCTCTGGCCTTGTTGGGGCTGCCTTTGCTGTTCCGGCAGCGGGGGCGGCTCCCTCGGGTGTCCCGGTGCGGCGGAAGTTGCTTATTTTTTTAAAAAAAAAAAATTTGAACTAAGCGATTTTTATGTAATTTCAAATGACAAACATTTATAAATATGTGATTATGAGTTGTTTTGAGATGCAAGTAGTTTATATGTTGAGAAATGAAGAAAATAGCCAAGTGAGTATCCATTTCGGGTCAAAATGGCTATTTTTGACGAATCGGACCCAAACACTTAAACTTGGCGATTTTTATGTAATTTCAAATGACAAACACTTATAAATATGTGATTATGAGTTGTTTTGAGATGAAAGGAGTTTATAAGTTGAGAAATGAAGAAAATAGGCAAGTGAGTAGCCATTTCGGGTCAAAATGGCTTTTTTTGATGAATTGGACCCAAAAACTTAGAACTAGGCGATTTTTATGTAATTTCAAATGACAAACATTTATAAATATGTGATTATGAGTTGTTTTGAGATGCAAGTAGTTTATAATTTGAGAAATGAAGAAAATAGGCAAGTGAGTAGCCATTTCGGCTCAAAGTGGCTTTAGTTTGATGAATTGGACCCAAAACCTTAGAACTTTGCGATTTTAATGTAATTTCAAATGACAAACACTTATAAAATATGTGATTATGAGTTGTTTTGATATGCAAGGAGTTTAAAAGTTGAGAAATAAAGAAAATAGTCAAGTGAGTAGCTAATTACCTCCTTATTAATCAACTTCACCCATGCACGTGGCCAATCAACGAAGCTACCTACAACTTGCCAAAGCGCTGTTATCTCAACCTCCTCTATCGGTACGGGTAGTGGGATGTCTTCGAACCCCGCAACCACTGAATCGATCCCAACCGAGTAATGATGTGGCCCCGCCGTAGCACCCGTCGTCGGTTGGGCACTACCATACGCCACCAAACTCAACACGGTACTATTTGCATGCCCCGGGGCTAGAAGTGCACACCGGGTGTCTTCCTACACAAGTATATATATAAAAAGAAGATAGTTAAATAGGACTTTTACAACAGCATAGATATAACAAAATTCATTAAGGTAGAGGGTTACAAATCACCTGTAACTCTGGAAATTCATGCGGTGTTGGATTTTCAAGCTCCCTCGAGTCCACATGTGTAGGAGTAGGAACCTGCAACAGTACATCAATCATTGCACCTAAAATCTCAATTAACTCGGTATTTTAAAACTTTTAATAACCCAATTGATTTTACCTGAGGTGGCACATCTTCACCACGTATCTCATCTCCTCCATGTCTATCACCTTCTCCTTGTCCTTTTGGTTCAGAACATGAGTCGACCGGGGTACGAGTGAGAAACGGAAAAGTCGGTAAGTTCATCAGCTTCGCCCAAGCATTCAATTCACCAACTAACTCGTTGCGTACTTGTTCCTTAATTGATGCCACCTTGGCATCCAACTCCCCCGGTGAGTTAACACTGGCTCGAGATGTACCCGATTTTGTGTATTCGGGACCCATCACCTTATTCCATCCAAGCAATGACCCTCCCGAACCTACTACTCGTCCTGGATGGTATGGCCTTCCCAAAGCCATGGTGAAAGGGTCATACTCCACACTTGGTTCAAATTTGCCCTCCACCATCTCTTGAGTGTGCTCAAGCTATAGCATAAGGAAAAATGAGGTCTATAAAACAGTTAATGGTTTGTACAGTGATTAGATGCAAAAGTGACTTAATTTCAACAATTCATAGGTAACTTACTAGCTTATCCGCCAGTTTTTTGGCTTCCGGACCCTTGCTGAACCATTTTCCGGTTTTCTTATCAAACGAATAGAGAGAACAAAAGAAATCACCGGCACGACTCACCAAGGTAGTGATCGTGGAACTAGAGGGTTCCTTCGATGCCACTAGAAGCGCTTTAGGGTATAAACCCGAAGCGGCCCACTCAGGTCTCTTTTCAGCAAAAGTCTTAGGACCCATACGATGGACGTATTCCTTCTTTTCTGCATTCGCTTGATTTTTCTCTCGAAGTTCCTACAAAACAAAAAATGTTAGTCTCATTAATACAAAAAGTGTCAATCTATTATTCAATTGACACCAGATTTACACAAACTTACAATGGCTCTCTTTTGACTCTTCATTCTAACGAACTCTTCCCAATCATCTTTTGACACGGTCGGCCATATTTGCCACGGGAGACGGTTATCCTCTTTGGCATTCTTCTTCTTTGTTTGCACCTTCTTCTTCTTATGGATCCACCGATTAGTCAACTTGGTCTTAAAGCCTCTGAATCTTTCCCCTAATAAAGAGACAAACACCCTTTTCTTCTCGGGATCATTAAGAATAGAAAACTGCCTCTGCAAACACATATTAAAACCGATTATTAGTTTCTATTTAAAAACAATCATAAGGTTAAGGTATCTTAAATTGTCTAAATGTGCCAAAAACACACTTACCCTTGTATCATCCCAAAATGCTTGAATCAAACCCGGAGGTACTTGCCGCATTACAAGTGTAATGGGGATTTTCCGCGAACATAAGCCAACTTGATTAGCATATTGTTGACGCCATTTGGGCCCGGGTTGGCCTTTGTTATCATACTCTAAGACCATGGGACCCTCCGGTTTCTTAAAGCTTCTCGTCGGACCCCTTGTTTTTCTTTCAGCCGGTGCCTTTTCCCCCCCTCCACCACGTGTGTTGTTTTCATCTTGTCCTTGGCCTTGACTTTCAGGAGTCAGGTTCTCACCAACAATCTCACGTGCTGTATTTTCAGTGGCTAGTGCACGTTCAGCTGACATTTCAAAATCGTCAAGCCTACGCTCGAACACATCTTGAGCCTGATCCTCTGGCTCACCCAAGTCATCCTCCTTATTCACATCATAAGGAGCATCACTATCATCGGAGTTGTCATCCTCGTACTCGTCCTCATACTCATCATCGTCAATGTCCTCTACCAAACGAGGATCATGATCGTCCGCCATGAGATATAAGCACCTGACAAAGCAATCATAAAACAATATTAGTGTATAGTAAAGTATAGCAATCATAACCTTGTATATGCATGATAATGAGTATAAAATGCCAATTTCAATCTACATATGGAAAATAGGTTGTTAGAATGAATAAATGTTAGTTCATACACAAAACAAAGGAGTTAGGTTAAGTAGAAGCTATTTATACCAGTTTCACCTACTTATGGTCCTATAACCTTGTATATGCATGATAATGAGTACACTTAGGCAATTTCAAACTACAAATATATCATTTTCGCCTACTTATGCTCCTATATACATGATAACTAAAATATATTTGCAATGAAACCATTACTAACTTTTAATCAAACTACCTCATTCTGAAATTCCTTTGTTGTGGTCTGATCGCATATAACCTGCTTCGTTGTCTATGTCATTTAGTACTCCAGGTCTAGGAACAGTGAAAGGTGCTGAATCATCAAACGCATCATATTCTTCCTCATCCTCAACATCTCCAATGCCTAGGAATCTTCTTTTGCCAACTAGCACTATAGACCATTTTGAATCCATTGGGTCAGTTACGTAGAACACTTGCTTAGCTTGAGATGCAAGGATAAATGGTTCCGCACTATCATTCAAGTGGCCAAGATCTACAAGAGTAAAGTCCTCATGTTTGACGTTTCGCCTGATATTATCAACCCACTTACACTTGAAAAGAGCAACCGTGAAGTCACAATAATCAAGCTCCCATATTTCTTGAATTCGACCATAGTATGACAACTCTGCATCGACAGGTGATTTATCCTTAGAACTTGCAAACTCCCTTGACGATGCGACAAGAGTTACACCACTGTTTTGGGTGGAGGAAGATTTCAAATCACGAGCCTCGGTCCAAAAAGTGTACCCATTGCTGTCATATCCCTCAAATGAATGTACATCATCCCTAGGACCGTACGCAAGCCACCGTACTGTATCGGTCACATTAGTATCATTCAATCCACTCATTACTCGTTCACGAAACCAATCAACAAATTTCTTATTATGCAACTGCATAAGTGCCCTTTCACCTTTGGATGGAAATTCGGCACGCAAACAAGCCATGTGCTCGTCTAAATATGGGTGCACATCTGAAACATGGTGCAACACATAAAGGTGTGCTTGTAAGAACTGATCTCGGTCTGGTGACATTCGTTTCGACCCAATTGTGCCATTACCATCAAGTCTACCTTCATGTCGAGAAGTAGAAAGAACAATAGGTTGAGCAAGGGCTATGTAGTCCGCCACAAAGTTACCTATTTCCTCACCCACTGTCCCTTACATTATACTTCCTTCAGGTTGAGCTCGGTTCCGTACTTTATCTTGTAATGTACCCATGTGTCTTTCAAAAGGGTAGCACCACCTCATGAACACTGGACCACACAACTTAATCTCACGCACCAAATGAAGAAACAAATGAACCATTATGTCAAAAAATGAGGGTGGGAAATACATCTCAAATTTGCACAAAGTCACAACCACATCAGCTTGCAAAGCATCTAGTGTACAAGGATCAAGAACTTTGCTACAAATTGTATTGAAAAATGAACAAAGGCTTGTAATCGCTTCCCTCACGTGTTTCGGTAGAATACCACGGATTGCAATCGGTAGGAATACTTGCATCATAATGTGACAATCATGGGATTTCATACTTGTCAGCTTCAATTCTCCATTTAAGGTTACAAATCTTTTCATGTTAGATGAGTACCCTGATGGAACCTTAATGCCGTACAAACATGCACAAAACATACGTTTCTCTACCCTTGACAATGTATAGCAAGCCGGGGGTAAATAATTCTTTTCATCCTTCCCTTTACCCTTAACTTTCTTCTTTGACGCATCTTTGGCCTTTCCATTTCCCTTGCTCTTCTCCTTCCCTTTTTTCGAAACACTTTCATCTTCTATTCTCGGCTCCTTTCCCTTTTTGACCTTTTCTTGAGGCCACAATTCTGGACGAATCCCCATCTCTTGCAAATCTAACCGTGCACCCTTTCCGTCCTTTGTTTTGCCTGGGATATTCATAAGCGTCCCAAAAAGAGCATCACATACATTCTTCTCTATATGCATCACATGAAGACAATGCCTAACGTCATGTTCTCTCCAGTACGACATCTTCCAAAAGATTGATTCTTTCTTAAACAGAGCAGCTGAGACCACAGTTTTTTCTGATTTTCCAAACACCGTTTGTATCCCTTTCACCCGAGCACTAATCTCAGCACCAGTCAATGGTCTAGGCACAGTATCCTCTTCCACGGTTCCATCGAAAGCCTTTTTCTGCCTACGGTACGGGTGATCACGCCTAAGGAACCTTCGAGTCCGTAGGTACACATCTTTGTGAGAATGAGTCAGGTATACGCTTGATGTGTCATCAATACATATGGGGCATGCTTTTTTCCCTTTGACCTTGTACCCACACAAGTTGCCATATGCAGGGAAGTCATTCATGGTCCACATAAGGGCTGCACGCAATGTGAACATCTCGTTCTGATGAGCATCGAAAACGGAAACCCCTTCGTCCCACATCTTTCTCAAGTCGTCAATAAGCGGCGCAAGGTAAACATCTATGTCGTTTCCAGGTTGCTTAGGACCAGTTATTAGCAGTGAAAGAATTACATACTTACGTTTCATGCACAGCCAAGGAGGCAAGTTATAAATCACTAAAAGTATCGGCCATGTGCTGTGTTGGGTACTAAGAGTGCCAAATGGATTCATCCCGTCCGTGCACAACCCAAGCCTTAAATTTCTGACTTCATTACCAAATTCCTCAAACTTCAAATCAATGTTCTTCCACTGTGGAGAGTCGGCTGGATGCTTCAGCATTCTGTTTTTCTTTCTTCCCTCTGCATGCCACCTCAAGTTTTTAGCGTCTTTTGGTATTGAGAACAGACGCTTAAACCTTGGAATAATGGGAACATACCACAACACCTTAGAAGGAGGTCCCTCCGTGCCAGGATTGCAACTCATGCGCTTGTACCGCGACCGCTTGCATCGTGGACACTCCTGCAGTTTTTCATACTCATTTCGATACAAAAAACAGTCATTAGGACATGCATGTATCTTCTTATACTCCAAACCAAAGGGACACATGAGCTTCTTTGCGTAATAATAAGACTTAGGAATTTCATTCCCATCAGGCAACATATCACTTAATGCGGTCAACAAAGAAGTAAAACTGATGTCCGTCCACCCATGCTTCGACTTAATGTTGAAAAGTGTTAGCACGACCGATAGTTTGGAGTATTTTTTGCACCCGGGATACAAAGGCTTTTTGGAAGCCTCCGATAATAATTCAAACACTTCACCTTCAACACCTTGCAACATCTCATCCACTTGTTCATCCTCGACCTCATCCGCCTGATCTTCATCGGCTCCATCCTCACCATTATCAACAATATACTCATCATTCTCGTATTCCTCGTCCACATGAATCTCAGTGCTTCTAACACGCACATCATTCCGATCAAGATCCCCACTGTACTCTCCACTTTCTCCGTGCCAAATCCACACATGGTAAAATTGCCTAAACCCACGACATAATACATGATCTCTAATGATTTCAACACTATCGACCACATTCACACAATTACAATCAACACAAGGACAATAAAGGCCTTTGCCTCCCAGTGTACGTTGATAAGCTAAAGCCCTCTCGCAAAACTCTTGAACCCCATTCCAAAATTCCAATGTATTGCGTCTACCATACATCCAACCACGATCCATCTCCATTTAGTAAATTGTCTCTAAACATATATATAGCACCATATAATTATAATGTGTAAGTGCTACATATTTTATATGTAAATCAAATTCAAGTACAAAACGTGAATATACCATTCATATAGTGAAAAAATGCATGTTTCCAAAGGGTCCTTATCACTCCAACCTAACCCATCCTTGAATGTCTACTCTCACTAGTGAATGTATGTCAACTTTCCAATTTTAAGGAAAATCCGGCAGCATTTCCCCCTAGTTCTCCAAGTACACGATGTAGATAATTAATTACCCATATATGTACCCAGAGAACATAGTGAGGAAATGGTAAGCCGAGATGTTCCTTAAAATCGAAAAGAAAACATACATTCACCACCTAAGTGAGAGTACACATTCAAGAACAGTCCCAACCGGGGACTATTCAAGACTTTCTCCTAATGAGAAAGCCTTGAACGGGTATCTAGGCATATGATGATGCAATTCAAGTATTCTATATATTGTTGTATTTATTTGCAATTAAACAATACACAAGTTGCAATTTCATGAATAAACTTTTATTAAATGGATGAATAGAAAGAAATATATCTAAGTAAAGTTTAGTAGTCATACCAATATAGCAACTACCCACTTGAGCTCAATATGTAGTCCTCATCAAGCTAATTAAACTCTTGCTTCAATTCTCAAATATGTTAAAAAAAACACATCATTCATTGAACTAACAATTGCTAAACTAACATGTCAATTCACTAATTTATTTATAAGTTAAAACACATCATTCATTGAACTAACAATTGCTAAACTAACAAGGTTACTAATCTCTAATTCTTTCAAAATTACCCATCAAAACAACTTAAAAGTAACCATTCACCCATTCCAAAATTCATCTACTTTAGTAACAAGCAAGGTTAATAATCTCAAATTAATTCAAATATACCCATCAAAACAATCCATCAAAACAACTTCAAATTAACCATTAAAAGTAAAATACCAAATTTCACCTATTTAATTAAGTACCAAGGTTAATATATTTTCTATAATTATTTCAAAAGTATCCACCAAAACACATTAAATTAACCATTAAAACATAATAAAATCCAACTAATTGAGTAACAAGGTTACTAATCTCTAATATTTTCACAATTTCCCAATTATATTCAAACCTAAAATTGAGAAAAATTATATTCAAACCTAAATTTTAATTTACTAACAATGGTTCAAAATGCAAAACAAATAATTTATATATATAATTATATAATTGGAAAATAATGTAAAAAAAAATTAAAAATAAACCCTGAACAATTAGGGCAGCAGCTAGGAGGAGACTCGCTGGTGACCCTCAGGCCGGTGGCGCGGTTCGGTGGTAGAGGAGCCTCAGGGGGGTGGCGCAGCTAGGTGGTGGAGGAGAAAATTAGGGAAGCAGCTAAGTTCATAATGGAGGAGGCGCAGCAGCACTCACGACAAATGGAGGAGGACACTCAGGCTGGTGGCGCGGCTCGATGTTGGAGGAGCCTCAGGGGGTGGCGCGGCTAGGTGGTGGAGCAACCTCAGGGCGCGGCTAGGTGGTTTATTTTTGAAAGAGAAAGAAAGGGAAAACAGAGAGAGGAAGGATTGAACTAGGCCGGTTTTCGAAACCCCTGGTGGCCGCCGGTGAAGGTGACGGCTGGTGGTCGAGGGAGAGAGAGGAAAGATTGAAGGATGAGCAGCAATGAAACAGTAATTAAGGAGGGAATTGAAGAAGGAATGAAAGAGAAAGAGAAGAAAGAGAGAGGAAGGCGAGTCCGCGTTTTTTTTTTTAAAATGGGTCCGGTTCAATTGGCACCGGTTCAAACCGGTGCCATTTTAATTTTAGGCACCGGTTCAGGCCAAACCGGTGCCTTTTCTCTTCTTCTAAAATCCCGCCCATTTCTGGACCGATTTTGGGCACCGGTTTAGCCTGAACCGGTGCCATATGGGGGGTGCCTAATGCTTTTTTTCTACTAGTGGATGTGGCTTGAAAAGAAGGGAAAAGGCTCAAAGGGTTAGCAAGTAGGCAATGTAAACCCAGAAACCGAACAAAATGAAAACTATCCTAGAAAAGAAAAATTACCATCCCGAAAAGATGCCTTTGTCCTCCCTAGGTTGTTCGGTCTCAGTCTTGGGAACCAAAAGTCAAGATTCTAGATTAGGTCTGCTATAGTCAAGGATCCATGCCGCTCATGCAAGTAAATGTTAAAGGCTTGAAAAATAATGAACCTCACACGGATGTAGCCAAAAACTCAATATGGGTGTCAAATCGACTATAGGGAGCAACTACTAATCATGCCACAAACGAGTAGAATCCGGCTTCATGATCCCCCTAGTTCTAGAAAACTACCTTAGCATGCTTTATCCTACAATCAACCAAACGTAATCTCAAACCGTGCACCCCACTACCATTTGGGAAGAAAAACATTCAAGTATACAAGTCCAATTGTTATTATGTCCAAAGCAAGAACAAAACAAAACACATTGAAAATTTGCCTTGATAAAAACAAAAATCTTTTTGGAGTTTTTCAAAATATGAGGACATGAAAAAGCATATACAAAGGTGCATGACATATATGAATCAACATTCCACCAAACATGATAGAATACCCTCCCCCAAGCTTGAATGAGACAACATGCTCAAACATAAATCAAATATTCCACGGGAGGGGAAAAACAAGGAGATTAATCCAATCAAACCAACATATGTCTAACAAGTCATCATCCACTAGAGAAAGAGGAAGGAAGGATATTACCGGATATTAGGTCGGTGTAAATACCCGCAAATGACCCAATTTTAACCTTTCAAAGCTAACAACCTCTAATGTTGAATCTTGCCTTCTATATGCTAGTAAATGTGGTGCCAATCTTCCTTGATTCTCGATCCAAATAGAAGCACCGAAGTATATCAAGTCATGTACCTAGCAAAAGGAACACAAATATTTCCATGAGAGAAAATCTATTCTAAAACGAAAATAAAATAAAAGCAATAAAATACGGGTTACTTCCCGAGAAAGGCTTGCTTAAGGTCCAAGCTTAACCGCTCTAGAAAATAATAATTCAATGCGCGCAAGAGCTTGTCAAATGCACTACTACACATTTCATAGGAAAGTAAGTATGCACATGACAAAATAAAGGCATGCAAAAAGATTAGTGCACACCTATGCAGTTGAGAAGAAGTATGCCAAGAAGAAGAAAGAGAGAAGGGAAAAACAAGAATATAAGAAAAAGGAAGAGAAATAAAAGAAAAAGAAGAAGGCATACTCTTCTCAACAAAATAGTTTTGGTTGGAAATCCCACCATCGTCCTCAAAAGTCATCAAATGAGGCACTTAGGGGACTAAAGGCTTTTCTAGAGGAGAGGATATGAGAAAAGAAGGTAATGACGTGGGATAGGAGGGAATAAGATCAAGCTTTCTTGAAAATGAGGTGCAAGGTAAAGAAATAGGAATTGGTTGTTCACTTACACCACTATCTATTGAAACACAAACTCTCTCATCCAATGAACTCACATCCAAAGGGCTCTTCTCCAACTCGTCATTATTCAAATTTAGCTTATTATCAATCACACCCTCCTCAAAAACTTTACACCCTAAATGAGCTCTAAGAAGCTTCAAATCATCATCAAGGTTCAAAGGAAGCTCATCAAAGGCTTGAGGGTCAAACTTGGGAGGTAGCTCAAAATAAACATGAGAAGTACAATCTCCCTCTAAAAAGGCCTCACCATTCTCAATGGTGGAAAATGTAGAAGAGAAAGGATCATCAAAGGTGAAAGAAGAAAGCAATGGTTTAAGATTTTAGATAGGAGTTGGAGACTCAACCTCACCAAACACTTCACTCTCATCTTCATAATCATCAAAAGTAGGCTCTACCTCCTCAACCTTATCAATAAGGACCTTTTCTTCATCAAAATCTTCTAAGCTCAAGGCCTCACCCTCAAAGCAACCATGGTTATTAATCAAAGGAGATGGGGAGGAAGAAGGTTGGTTTTTAAAATTAAGGAATGGAGGAATGAAATCACAATCAAGGGAGGTGGGTGGGAGAATTGACTCACCAATTGGTCTTACAACACTCAAAACCTCTTGGTCCTCATCACCCTCAAACATCCAATCTCCCATGGAGACTACTTCATCCTCCTCGTCCTAACTCTCTTTCCTCACAACTTCTTCACGCTTCAAAAATTACAATGTACCATCCTTCATAACTTGAATTACCATTTCCTCAAAATTAAGAGATGCCAACATTTTTAGTTTCTCTTCAACTCCATCTAAAGGCTCAATGGAACGAAATTCAAATTTGGAAGGAGGTTCAAAATGCAAACTCTCTTTAGGAACATCCATCTCTACACCCTTTTCCTCACTCATGGGCTCTCTAACATCCTCCTCACATACTTTGGAGCTCTCAAAACAATCATCATCATCGTCTTCCATACCTACCAATGTGGTAGAAAGTTCATTTACATTCAATATTGATGACAATTGACTCTCCCTCTCCTCATTCCTCTTAAAAACACCCTCATTACTATCTTCCAACTTTTTCAACATTTCCATTTGGTTTCTCACAATCTCCAAATATCTCATCTCATTTCATTTGGTTCCAAATTAGAACTCATCTCCAATTTTTTCAAAGAACCACCAACTTGATTATAAAAAGACTTAAAGGTAGGATCTAAAGATTGAAAAGATGAAGAGCATTGAGGAGCATCATGGGGGAAAGAATTATGTGCAAGCATGCAAGGATCAACATTAGAGATATGAGTGGCATCATCAAATTAGGGAATTGGGGCACAAGTAGGCATGCAAAGTGCATCATTCATGGAACATGGACCATAACAATCATCAATGGAAGCATTTGAATAACCATGACCACAATCACAACTATCTCTAGCAAACCATACATAAAAGTCCCAAGCATCATCGATTGACAATGCCCGAAATCCACCATTAAACATGCTTTCAACAATGTCTCTAGTTTGCTCATTCAAATTAATTATGATAACAAATCTCGCAAGCTTCCCAAATATGACAACCATGGTAACTAATGAAATTCTCTAGTCTATTAAAGTACACCCAAAATGGTTCATCCTCTAATTGAGGAAATGAGGTATTTTCCATTTTATACAAAACAAACAAAAATCAAACAAAAGAAAAGTATACATAAAGACTTAGACTCAAGCAATAAAAAACACTCAAACATAGACACCGTTCCCCGGCAACGACGCCATTTTGACGAGGGGAAAACTAGGTCGTTATCTAATCTTCCCTCGGTCAAACTAAATTTATAAACACTTAACAAACCTAAATACGAGTATAGAGGCAAGTACAGGGTCGAACCCAAAGGAACGGTAATGTTCAAGCACTTTCAATTATGCGCCTAAGCAAGGTCGAAGACGAAGGTAAGAGAGAATACTAACAACTAACAAAACAAGTAACCAAAGAAATAAAACACTAGGAACGGGGATCCACAAGTAATCATGTCAATTGCAACAACTTGGGAAGAGCATGCCAATCAAAGGTTGTGAGGACTAATGATAAGAGCAAGGAATCAAAGAGTTATCTCCTAATTGTTAAGCTAGGGTTCACTATGAATAACAAACTAAGAGAATCACAATAAAAACCAATCGATAATTGCAATTCCTAAATCAATTGTTCATGTCATTAGCAGTTACAATGCAATCTAGCATAATTCTCAAGGCCTAATTGAATTACACACATGCAAACCTTCACTAATCACTTTAATCTCAACAACCAATCAACACAATTCCCAAATTAATCACAATTAATCAATCATACAAGTTTCACCCAATTCCTAGCCAGACAACTGATCAAGAATCATCATCTATCAACTAACAACTATGGAAATCAAGAATCAACAAAATATCAAGAACAATTACACTAATCAAGCATCAAACATCAAAATTAAACCAAACAAACATGAAATTAAACAAAGCATTAAGGAGAGATAGAGTTAAGAATGCTCATTGATAATAGAGAAGATCTTGAACACAATTGTCACCCTTGTATCTTCAATCTCTCAATCACCATTAAAATCCTTCACTTTCTCTCTCTAAAACTACTCCTAGTCTAACCCTCAAACTAGAGAGAGAAGCTCTCAACTAAGCTAAGAAATGGGTACGGAACCCTCCGCGGGCTATCTGAAACTACTCCTTATGAACCCGCGGCCGCGGAGAAATGGGTACGGAACCCTCCGCGGGCTATCTAGGCAACACCCGCGCCCGCGGCAGTATAAACCCGCGCCCGCGGCCAAAGATGTCGCGCCCGCGGCTAATCCCCTGCTACCAAAGCTCAATAAGGGGGCCGCGGTCTCTCTGAGACGGAGCGCCTTCTCCAAGTTTCCCGCGCCCGCGGAGAGCCCGCGGGGCAACCGCTGGTAGTTCCTGCCAAAACCTGGCCATTTGTGCTTCTTTAGCCCGCGCCCGCGGCTTCACTGACCTGCGCCCGCGGCCTGCTGGCAATACCTTGGAGACCTCTCCGAGGCCTCTCTTAGCCTTCTCTAGCCAAATGATTCTTCCTTGCTTGGTCATTAAGGTCCCAACTTGATTCCTTTGCAACGGTGATTCTCCAAGTACCTACACAAGTAAACAAAGAAAGGAAATAAAAGGGAAAAAGAGCCAAATAAAAGGAAAACACGAGAAAAACACGAGAACCATAAAGAAAAGAGGAGAAAGAGAAACTAAAGGAAAAAGGACCAAAAATAAGAGAAGAACGCATGAAAAAGGGAAAGAAATAACCCTAAAAGACTACCCTATGAGTGCCATAAATGACACTCATCACTTATTAGTATCATGCCTAGGATCTTTCTATGCTTTAACATGATTATAGTTATTTTCATTAATATTATTATTTTTATTATTATTATGTTGCTTGATATATTTTTATTTATTGCTTGATCACGCCTTTTATGCATGTTTAAAGGGAATTTGTACTTGTAATCACACTTAGTAAGATAATTAATAATCTTGTTAGGGTTAATATGATTATAATTCAAGTGATCACCAATAATAGTTTTATTTATGCATTAATATTCAATCAACATAGATTAAATAGGTTTAGGGTAACCTAGTGATTACATGTTAGTCAGAAAGCACACATGAATACGATCTGAATAAACTAGAGGCCTATTATTAGGGCAGGTTCAATCTCTTTTAGGTTGGATTTTTACCTTCATCCCCGAACTACCAATCATGGTTCAAGACTTATTGGAGTTGACGATCTCTTGGATCGTTAAGGGGTGTAACCTTCACCTCGTGAACGGTTTACAAGTTCCTAAAAAAAAACTTGTTGGCGACTCTTTTGCTCTATCTTCTTTCCCTTTGGACGCCACCGTACTTTAGTGTATGATCACAGTGGGGTTCAAGCTAGGAGTTAGCGCTTGAAATATTCCCTACAAGAATGGGGGCACATGACTACATAGGCGCGACCGATGAATGTCATTTATGGCACTCATAGGGTAGTCTTTTAGGATGATTTCATCTTCCTTTTTATGCTTTCTTATCTTATTTTTGGTCCTTTTTCCTTTAATTCCTTTATTTCTTTCTTTCCTTGTGCTTTTGGTGTTTCCTTTGTGTTTTCCTTTTATTTGGTTCTTTTTACCTTTTATTCCTTTTCGTTGTTTGTTTTTTGTAGGTACATAGGATTTGTCTCTGCAAGGGAATCAAGATGGGCTATATTGACTAAGCAAGGAGGAAATAATCGACTTGGAGAGGGCTCAAAGAGGGCATGGAGAGGGCATCAAGCCCTGCAAGTCTACCGTGGGCGCGGGTGCTTTTGCCGCGGGCTCGGGCTAGAAGACCAGCGGGCGCGGGTATTGCCCAGGAAGCCCGCGGAATTTTTAATGGGTTCCGTACCCATTTTTCCGTGGGCGCGGGGTTTATTGGAGAGGGCGCGGGAATCCCATTTTTTTTCTTGGATTCCTTCATTTTCAATCATTAATGTTAGTAAGATTTTCTCCTTCTAGTTCATCTCTTGCTTGATAGATTTAGTTTCATCTTTGATTGTTTGTATTGCTTGGATTTGGATTGGATATTGTATTTGTTATTGCTTTCTCTTGATTTTGATTTAGAATGATGATCAATGCTAAGTCTAGTGTTTTGTTCTTGAGTTACACCATGATTAATGAGTAGATTAGTTGTTAGGGAGAAGGGGAAGCATGCTTGATTGATAATTTGTGCTAGTTGATGATCTTTGATTGATTAAATTGTTGCAATTAAATTGGTTGACATAGTTTTGCATGTGATTAATTGAATTAGGAATGATCAACCTATAAGATTAATCTAGATTGCATTGCGTTTCTTAATGACATGACCAATCAATTTGAGAATTGCTTTAATTGATTAAGTTTGATTGTGAATTTCCTTGATTAGCCATTCATAGTGACCCCTAGTTTGGCCTCTAGGAGATAGCTCTAGAACTCTCTTGATTGCTACTATTGTTTGTCCTTTGCAATGCTTGAATCAAACGAAGAAATTGTCGATTAGCATGATTTTTGAATTAGCATGTGGAACCAATATCCCTAGCATTTAGCTTTTTTTGAATTACTTGATTAGTCTAATTTTGCTATCATAACACCAATCATTTTCTCTCTTCAATCTCCGAAATAGCTTGATTTAGGCTAAAGATAACACCAACTAACTCCTTTTGGTTCGACCCTATACTTACCTATACTTGTTTTAGGTTTGTTTAGGATTTTATAAATAGTGTTTGATTTTGGGATAGGCTATTAACGACTAGTTTATTCCTCTATTAAAATGGCGCCGTTGCTGGGGAGTGAAATTGGTGCTTAGCTTTAGTTGTTGAGTCTATTTCATTTTAATTGAAAAAAAATACAAAAAGATTTTGTTTCTTAAGGCTACGTTTGTAGCCGTGCTACTAATATTTTCATTGAGTTTTGCATGCATAGAGCTCGTGATCGATCCATTGTGCCTTTTGACCCGGAAATCGAAAGGACTCTTTCGAGGAGAAGAGTTGCTAGTTAATCCTTTGAATTTAGTTCTTCAAGCAAAGAAGGATTTGAAGAGGAACTAAGCATGGGAGATCAACCAAGAGTTGCTTTGAAGGAATTGGGAATTCCCGGTGCGTACAAGTTTGAGAATGGAATTGCTCCACCTACAACACCGGCGAATGACTTCGAAATTAGGCCGGCTATGATCGCTTTGATCGAAAGGGGACAATATAGCGGAGCTAAGAATGAGAGTCCGTTGAACCATCTAAAGGAGTTCGAAACGTATTGCAACACTATCAAAGTGAACGGAGTTTCTCAAGAATTCATCCGGCTAAAGTTGTTTCCATTTTCTCTCATAGGCCGAGCCTTGGAGTGGTTGGATAAGGAGGTAAAGCCAAATTCCCTTCGAACATGGGACGAAGTCACCAAGGAATTCTTGTCCCGATTCTACCCACAAAAGAAAACGGCGGAGGCTAGAGCTTTGATTCAAGGGTTCAAGCAAAGACCTAATGAAAGCCTCTACGAAGCATGGGAGAGGTATAAATAGTATCAAAGGAAATGTCCCCACCACGGAATTCCTAACTATCAAGTCATTCAAATTTTCTATGGTGGCCTAAGTCCTCAAGGAAAATGCCTTGACGAGGGTGTCGGAGGTCCCATAATGAATCGGACGGAAGAGGAAGTGGTGGACATTATAGAGGACGTGGTTAAGTACTATAGAGATTAGCAAGATGGTGAGAGGGATTCAACTACCAAGAGTGGTTCTTCGGTGTACTTTATAGACCATCTTAATGTGATCAACAACTTATCCTCACAAATGACAAACTTGGGGAAAGAAATGACCGCAATCAAGGCCAAGTTGGAAGGTTCCTTTCCTTCTCAAGCTTCGAATTATCCCTCCCAATTTAAGGGGAGAGGTAACTTTTCTAACTCTCAACCCCCTCCCTCTTAAAATAATATGCCTAGTGGTTGCTTGTTTTGTGATGCATGTGGATCTTATGATCATGACTCTTGTAATTTCCCTCATGCTTCTCAGGAATGTGGTGATGATTTTGATAATAGTGAGAGTGAGCATGTGAATTATGTGTCAAATAATAATGTGCAAATGTTTGATAATCAAAGAGGTCAATGGAATAGGAATTACCAAAACAAAGGTAATTTTGACAACTATAACCAAGGTGGTGGTTATAGGAACCAAGGGAACCAAAGTTCTCGTGGCAACTATAACAATCAAGGTTATAATTGTCAAAATCAAAACCAAAATTATGGTAATCAAATCCAAAGTTATGGAAATCATAACCAAGGTAGTGGAAACCATAATCAAGGTTATGGTCCAAATCAAAATAGGGGTAATTGGAACAATCAAGGTAGGGGCAATTTTCAAAATAATTCTCAAAGAGGTCCCCTACCCGGATTTGTTCCAAAGACTCAAGGTGAAAATTTCTATTCACATTCTTCTTCTTGAACCAATTTGGAGTAAATAATTGAAAATCAAACCAAGTTGTTGAACACATATATGGACGTTAGTGACAAGAAGTTCAATGAAATGATGACCCACAACAAAATGCTCGAAAACCAAATTTCTCAACTTGCTAGTGCTTTGAAAGACCAAGAACGCCCTTCTTCTTTACCCTCCCAAGGCCTAGATCACAAGAAACCCGTGAATGCTGTTGTTACAAGGAGTGGTAAGGTTCTTGAGGAGAGATCGCCTAGGAGGAGTGATTACAAGGAGGTCCCCAAAGAGGTTTTGGTTGAGAATGAGGGATGTAGAGCATCTTTAGATGAGGTTGTGGTTGAGACACCAAGAGAGGTGAGAGTAGAGAAAGAGATTGTGAAACCCAAGCTCCCTTATCCCCAAAAATTCATGAGACACAAATTGGATAAGCAATTTGGGAGGTTTATTGATATGCTCAAATAACTTCACCTTTCTCTACCTTTCACCGATGTGATCAACCAAATGCCTAATTATGCCAAATTCCTCAAAGACATTTTGAGCGGAAAGAGGACTTGTGATGTTGTGGAGACTATCAATTTGACTGAAAATTGTAGTGTGATCATCATGAACAAAATGCCACCAAGTTGAAAGACCCCGAAACTTTTCCATCCCTTGTGCTATTAACAAGATGCAATTTGATAATGCCTTATGTGACTTAGGAGCAAGTGTAAGCTTAATGCCATATTCAGTTTATCAAAGACTTGATCTAGGGGAACTCTTACCTTCTAACATTACCTTGCAACTAGCCGATAGGTCAATCAAGTTTCCAAAAGGTAAAGTGGAAGATGTTCATTGAGGGTTGGGAAGTTTGTATTCCCGGTGGATTTTGTTGTTTTGGAAATGGTTGAAGATGCTACCATTCCAATTATTATAGGTAGACCCTTTCTTGCTACCTCGGGTGTTATGATAGATGTAAAGTGTGCAAAGATTTCCCTTATGGTAGGAGATGAGGTCATAGAATTTGATTTGAATGAAAGCATGAAACATCCAAGTTCTTCTCTTGAAAATTGCATGATTATTGACTCTCTTTATCATGTTGTGTTTTCCATGCATGAGCACTTGCTCACCTCTAATGATGCTCTTGAGAATGTTTTGTTGAACAAAGACAAGCTAGGTGTACCATGTAAGGAGGTAGCATTGTATGAGGAATTGCTTAATGGAAGCATGGAGAAAGTGGATGAACAGTTGTGCTTGAAGATCTCAAGCCATGAAGCTTTGCAAGCCGCCGCAACAAAAGAAGGTAAAGGTGTGCCTATGGTAGAGCTCAAACCTCTACCATCACACCTTAGGTATGAATTCTTAGGCCCAAATTCCACTTACCCCGTAATAGTTTGTGCATTCTTGAGCGAGAGCCAAGCTCAAGCGTTATGTTGTGTCTTGAGAAAGCACCAAGGTGCTTTGGGCTATACTATTGATGATTTTATAGGTATAAGCCCTGCTTTGTGTACGCACCACATAACACTTGAGGAAGGCACCCTTCCTTCTATTGAACGACAAAGAAAGCTACACCCTCAAATGGGAGAGGTGGTGAAAAAAGAGATCACCAAGCTCTTGGATGCGGGAATCATATTCCCCATCTCAAGCTCTAGGTGGGTTTCTCCCGTTCATGTCGTTCCTAAGAAGGGGGATATGACCGTAGTCAAGAATGAGAGTGGTGAGCTCATTCCAACTAGGACGGTCACCGGTTGGAGGATGTGTATAGACTATAGACGTCTAAATACATCCACCGAAAAGGATCACTTTCCCCTTCCATTCATTGATCAAATGTTAGAGAGACTAACAAGGCACAACTTCTATTGCTTCCTTGATGGCTATTCGGGATTTTTCCAAATTCTAATCCACCCTAAAGATCAAGAGAAGACAACATTTACATGCCCCTATGGGACCTTTGCCTATAGGAGAATGCCCTTTGGCCTTTGTAATGCCCCTGCAACTTTCCAAAGATGCATGATGAGCATTTTTAGAGACATGTTGGAGGAAGAAATGGAGGTGTTTATGGATGATTTCTCCGTTGGTGGGGTTTCATTTGAAGAGTGCCTAGTTAATCTTGAGAAATGTTTAGCTCAGTGTGTAAAGGTTAATCTTGTCTTGAATTGGGAGAAATGCCATTTCATGGTGGAGGAAGGGATAATGCTTGGGCATAAGATCTATCATAAAGGAATAGAGGTGGATAAGGCAAGAATTGAGGTTATTGAGAAGCTTCCACCTCCAGTGAATGTCAAGGGAGTGAGATCATTTTTGGGTCATGCGGGATTCTATAGAAGATTCATCAAGGATTTCTCACTCATTGCCAAGCCCCTTGATGATCTTCTTCAAAAAGATGTTGAGTTCGTTTTTGATGATAAATGCTTGGAAGCATTTAATAAATTGAAGAAGGCCCTAATCTCTACCCTCATTGTTCAAGCCCCAATATGGGATCTTGATGGGGTTTGGTGAGTCCGACTCACCGCGAAAACAACCCCGACCCAAGGAATCACTCGTAATTAATAAAACCATAAAGCATAAGAAAATAAACACAAGAAAAATGAAGAACGAATAATACCCTTGAGCACCGTAAATGTCGTGCCTCCAACGGTATCCACCCACAAAGGACGAACACGACTTTTTAGGTTCGCTACCTTGGAGTTAGCAAGGTCCGACCAAACCCCAAGTGTTAATGGAGTTTAACAGTTTTTCCAAAATATGGAATGCTCTTTCTAACTCCCACTCAAGAACTTTACTCCAAATCCCAAGGTTTGTATTTATAGAGGAAAGTATGAGTAAGAATTTCTATCCCATCAATGTAGGATCATGAAATTCCACAAATTAAATTTAAAGCTAAATTACATTAAAATTGCAAACTAATAATAAATCTACAAGTGGAATTACCATGTGAAATGGGTTGGTGAGGACCACATGGAGAGTAGGGGACCATACTTGCTCCCACTCAATACTCTCCTTGTGCCATACGTCCTTACCCACTTTCTCCCATATTCCTCAAGCTTCCCCATAGTGACCGGCCCTATGGCCCAGCCACGAGCCCAGCCCGAGCCCAGCCCTGCACCAAGATGCGGGCTACTGCTGTGCGCGCAAGCCACGCACTTGGTGCGGGCTTGCTGCTGTGCGTGGCTGCTAGTGAGTGCGCTGCTAGCACGGTTAGCTTGCGGCAGCTAGCTGCTGCACGCACCACGTGCATGCGGCTGCTAGCTGCTGCTGTGCGTGGCTCCTAGCACACACCTAGCCAGCCATGCTAGGCTCGGCTTGGTGCGCTTGCTAGCCACCTATGCTTGGACATTTTTGCCCCTAGCATTCGGATGCTCGGGGCATTCCGATGCTAGGGGTATTTTGGGAATATAGTCGATTTATTATTATTTTGCGAGTCTCATCTTTTTATTATTTTTTACTCGACTTCCGACGATCGGTTTCGACGCTCTAAGCTCGAATTACCGACGTTTAAATATTTAACACTCGGGCGACGAATTAATTTCTTCCGAATTAATTCGTCGAGTCGGTTTGTATATTTTGCTTGGGTGTGACCCGACGGGCTCAGTCAAGAGTAAGCTGTAATACTAATTATATTAATATTACTGATCGGAAGCGGCCTCCACCAAGGCATTCCTATCACTTGACCTTACTGAATATTAGCTTTCTAATAATTCTGAACCCGCTATCAGAATAATACACTTGTTCGAAGGATACCATTCCTTTCAATCTCCCACTTATCCTTCCGAACAAGTGTGCATTTAGTGTATAGCCCCTTTCCTATGTCTCTTCATGAACTATAGATTAAGATTACTTGTCATCTCTGTTACATCCAGAAGTGTTTCTCGAAATTCGAGTTTGACTGTCAATAAGCAGATGATTTCTAAAATCCATCTAAGCACGACCATGCATTTTCACAGTCTCGCTCTTCGAGAGGCCTTGTAAACAACAAGACATGTTCCCTATTGTTAGTAGGGGGACATTTCCAGTCTTGTAATGTAGCTTCTCTTACTAAGAGGACCTAGCCGCCCAATATCTGTCGTTATAATCCCCTTTTACTGCAGACATTTGGCGGATACCAAAGCGGACTAGTACTCAAACAAGAGACCTCCCACTACTCATGGTCAAGGAGAAGAGTTCCAATATTAATAATGAGAAAAATACTTATGACAATTTTTAAATCTCTTAAAGTATTCTCATAGGTCGATCCAGTATGGTTCTAAACCAATACCTGTGCAAATGATTTATATCCTCATAGCACAAGAAACGGTGCTATAAATCATACTATACACTAATATCTAATGGTCATTAATCGTCCACAAAAAAATATGACCTTGATTAGGGATAATTTTCGATTAAAATATTCAATGTTCGCTTAATAGGTGTTTCTTTATCCAAGCCACTGACTTGATACCCTATTTTGAATATTTATTAAAATTGAATGGACTCATTATTTAATTCTAAACCACAATTATATAGAGACAGAGTGAATTAAATTGCATGAAAAATTTTAATTACTCCAAAAATTGAATGGTTCATTATAGTGCTTTACATTAACATTGTCCAAAATTTAATTAAAACAATATAATATGGAAATCAAAGCCATTTCGCGACAAGCTTGATTCCCATTGCCTCAATGTGTTTGTTGTGCTTCACTTGAGACAAGGGTTTAGTAAGAGGATCGGCTACATTTTCATCCGTTCGCACTTTGCAAATTCTGATTTCACCCTCTGTCTTCCATTCTCGAATCATGTGAAATCGCCTCTTGACATGTTTGACCTTCTGATGTTCTTGTGGCTCTCTAGGCTGAGCAATAGCTCCATTGTTATCATAATGGAGGTCTATTAGACCCTTGATGGAGGGTACAACACCAAGTTCATCAGTGAACTTGCGAATCCAAACTGCCTCATTGGCTGCCTCAGACGTTGCCAAGTACTCGGATTCAGTTGTAAATCAGCGGTTGTGCTTTGCTTTGTGCTCTTCCAACTAAACGCTCCTCCATTGAGACAAAATATGTATCCGGATTGTGACTTGGAGTCGTCTCCGTCTGTCTGGAAGCTTGCGTCGGTATATCCCTCAACAACCAATTCATCTTTACCCCCATAGACTAGGAATTTATCCTTATTCCTTTTCAGGTACTTCAGAATATTCTTAGTCGCAGTCCAATGCGCCTCTTCTGGGTCTGATTGGTATCGGCTCGTAGCACTCAAGGCATACGATACATCCGACCTAGTACATATCATGACATACATCATTGATCCAATAAGCGAAGCATATGGAATACGACTCATCCTTTCTCGCTCATCAGGTGTCTTTGGACACTGCTTCTTGCTTAAGGTTATGCCCTATGACATGGGTAGGTGCCCTCTCTAGGCTCCTTCCATTTGGAATCGAGCTAGTACCTTATCGATGTAAGTACTTTGACTCATTCCTATCATCCTCTTTGATCTACCCCTATAAATCTTGATGCCTAGTATGTACTGAGCCTCTCCGAAGTCTTTCATTGAAAACATTTCCCGAGCCAAGCCTTTACAGACTCTAACAACAGAATACTATTTCCAATGAGCAAAATGTCATCGACATATAAGACTAGGAAGGCGATGTCACTCCCACTGACCTTCTGGTAAACACAAGACTCATCTAGATTCTTGATAAAACCAAACTTACTGATGGCTTCATCAAATCGCAGATTCCAACTTCTGCTTTCTTGCTTTAAACCATAAATGGACTTCTTAAGCTTGCATATCTTCTTAGGATTGTTCAGGTCGACAAAACCTTCAGGCTGTGTCATGTACACAGTTTCTTCCAAAATTCCATTGAGAAAGGCGGTTTTGTTGTCCATCTGCCATATTTCATAATTGTAATATGCAGCAATCGCTAAAAGAATTCGAACAGACTTAAGCATAGCTATTGGAGAAAAGGTTTCATCATAATCAATGCCGTGAATTTTCGTGTAACCTTTTCCTACCAGCCATTCTTTGTAAATGAATACAATTCCATCTTTGTCAGTTTTCATCTTGAAAATCCATTTACATCCGATAGGTGTGTAACCTATGGGTAAATCAACCAAGTCCCATACTTTATTTTCAAACATGGAGTCAATTTCGGATTTCATGGCCTCTTGCCATTTTACAGAGTCGGGGCTCGTCATAGCTTGCTTGTAGGTTGTCGGTTCATCTCCATCCACTACTAGGATGTCCTAATCTTCGGTTAATACAACACCGAGATATCTATCAGGTTGAGATCTTGGCCGATTTGACCTACGTAGGGTAATGGATTGAGCATTTGCATTGTCGGTTTGACTTTGCATATTTTGACTTTGACCAATGTCAATAAATGCTTCATGAGCACTTTGATTGTCAACTTGTCCTTGTTGCTCGTCCTCTCGAACTTCGTCGAGTTCGATTTTCCTCCCACTTGTCATTTTGGAGAGATGCTCCTTCTCCAAAAAGACACCATCATGAGCAACAAACACTTTGTTCTCGGATTTGTGTAGAAGTAATACCCTTAGGTTTCTTTTGGATAACCCACAAAGTAAACCTTGTCAAATTTCGGATGAAGTTTGTTAGAAATGAGTTTCTTGACATATGCTTCGCATCCCCAAATCTTGAGAAAAGACAAACATGGAGGTTTATTTGTCCATAATTCATATAGAGTCTATTCCACTGCCTTTGACGGAGCACGATTCAGTGTAAGTGCCGCAGTTAAAAGTGCATGTTCCCAGAAAGAGATTGGAAGTTCACTAAGACCTATAGTTGATCGGACCATGCCTAACAGGGTTCGATTCCTCCTTTAAGATACTTCATTCCATTGAGGAGTTCCCGGAGGTATCAACTCTGAAAGTATTCCATGTTCTTTCATATGGTTACCGAATTCTTGGCTCAAATATTCGCCACCTCGATCCGATCGAAGCGCTTTGATTTTCTTTCTGAGTTGGTTTTCAACTTCGTTCTGAAATTCCTTGAATTTATCAAACGATTCAGATTTGTGTGACATAAAATAGACATAACCATATCTACTATAGTCGTCTGTGAAGGTTATGAAATACAGATAACCAATCCTTGCGTGTGTACTCATTGGCCCACATACATCGGTGTGTATTAGTCCAACAATTGATCGGCCCTTTCTCCCAATTGGAGAATGGTTGCTTTATCATCTTGCCTAATAAAAATCCTTCGCAATTCTCAAAGGATTCTAAATCAAATGAGTCAAGAATACCTTCTTAAAGAAGCTTCTTGATGCGTTTGATGTTAATGTGGCCAAGACGAAAATGCCACAAGTAAGTTTAACTAGACGGTGTAGTCTTAGCTTTCTTTGCAGGATTATTAACGTTATAAATTTCTTTGTCTAGAGATAACACATAAAGACCATTTTCTGAATGTGTCGTACCATATAAAACATTATCGAGATAAAATGAACATGATTGGTCCTTAACTCAAAATTCAAACCTTTGGCGTCCAACGCCGAAAATGAAATGATGTTTTTGGTAATGTTGGGAACACAATAAACATTGTCAAGGTCCAAAACTAGCCCCGTGGGCAAAGACAAACTAAGAGATCCTACGGATATAGCACCAATCCTTGCTCTGTTCCCTACCCGGAGCTCGATCTCTCCCTTCGCTAGCCTCCTAGTGTTCCTTAGTGCCTATGAATCAGAACAAAGTTGTGAACCACATCCGGTATCTTATACCCATGAAGCCGAGCTAGTGAAGTTAAAGTCTATAACGTAAATACCTGATGTAGAAGCAACGGTTCCGTTCTTCTTATCTTGAATTTGAGGCAGTCTCTCTTCCAATGTCCCTTCTTCTTACAATAGAAGCATTCGGAATCAGACTTAGAAGATGCTACCTTTTTCTCCTTGTTGTCTTTGGTAGCTTCCGGCTTAGGCAGAAAGTTCTTCCTACCTTTCCCCTTGAAGCCCTTCTTCTTTTTGCCCGCCCTTTTGAATGGCTTGCCTTTCTTAATCAGTAGCATATCATGCTTTCCCTCATCCTTGAGCGTCTGCTCAGCTTGCTTCAACATCCCATGAAGCTCGGTGAGGGTTTTCTCCATGCTATGCATGTTGTAGTTCATCTTGAACTGGTCATAGCCTTTGTGAAGGGAATGGAGAATGATGTCAATAGCCATTTCATTTGAATACCCCGCATCAAGCCTTCCCATGTTCTCAAATAATCCGATAATTTTGAGCACATGTGGGCTGACTGGCTCTCCTTTCTTGAGCTTAGTCTCAAGGATCTGCCTGTGGTTTTCAAACCTTTCAGTTCGAGCCTGTTCTTGAAACATATTCTGTAACTTAGAAATGATCTCATAGGCCGATTCCTTCTCGAAGAAGGTTTTCTGAAGTTCAAGAGACATAGTGGCTAGCATTACGCACTTGACATCCCGATCGGCTACTTGCCATCGGTTAAGGGCTGCTTGAGTTACCTCCTCATTGGGAGCCTCGGGCATTTCCTCATCAAGGACATACTCTTTCTATTCTTGCATAAGAACGATGCGCAAATTCCTTTGCCAATCAAGGAAATTGGTAACACTCAACTTCTCCTTGTCGAGAATTAAGCATAATGAAAACTGGTTGTTTGAGGTTGAAGACATGATTCTACAATTGAAAGAATTTTAATGAAAAACCATTCAAAATTACTTAAGTAAGATTGAATTTTATTCATGCAAATTTTCAATACTTATTTAACGTCTTATTTACACGTAAAATTGTCCCTATTTTGTGAAAATAAGGCGATTCCAAGATCCAAAGAAACAAAGAGTGGTTAAGCATGCTTTGGCTTGTCTTAACACTCCATCTTCTAGGGTAAGCATTATTTTGCTAATGGATCTAAGCCCCTCTTGGTTAGACAATCGTCGCATCTAATGCATCTTTGACGATGTATCTCTTTTTCCACGGTATGTGAGGACTCCTCACTCATACCGATGAGTTAAACCAAAACAAACGTGCACACCCGGTGTGCCTTATGAGCCTTGGAGAAGTGATGGCACCTCGCTTTGGCGTAGCCTACCATCACCCTCGTTCGGTTGGTAAGTATTGTTTTGGAAAGGCAAGTTTGACTCAATATTATTAGGGACCTAGGATTTCTATGTTGGTTGATTTAAGTGAACTTAACTAATCATCGCAACATATATAAAGAAAACCTTAACATGCATCTAACGAATAATTCACATGTATATAAGCATAAAAAATAAAGCGAAATTATAGATGCATATTGGCAACTAGCATGACCCCTTGAATTCTTCAAACCTTCAAAAGGTCTTCATTTGCAATTCAAGGCTTTGTCTTCCAAGATACGCCGTCTTCAAGACTTAACCAAACTATGCAAATACTAGTGTCTACGACTAGGAATAATCTAAATATTAAAGTACAAAAATACTTAACGGTGCGTAGACCGTATTTAGATTTACAAAAATACATAATGGCACGTAGTCCGTATTTTCTATCCTAATCGGGTCCCACTAGTTTCCATTTCATAAAACTTGTGAGAGAGAATATATATATTCCATTCATCCATTCACTATTTGTGAATGGCCCATGCAATTTACAATATCAAACAAGTAAAATGCATTTAAACAACGCGAGCACTAGTAACTAATCTAGGTGGTTAATCCGATTAACACGCCTAAATAAAACTAGTTAAAGTTGTTTAACCGATTATGTAATTGATGTCACTAATAATTGAAGCTCCCACTAAATTCCGCATTTCCCTTAATTAATCCAATTAATTATTTCGGTAGCACCCAAACTTGTCAAAATAAAATTTTGCAAATGCCACTCAAAATCGAGGCCTAGCCTCCCAAAATTTTAATTAAAATAAACAAAATTAATTAAATAAATTAAACGGCAAAATAAGCAATATTAAGCCAACATCATTTCAAGTGGCTTTCGATTTAAGCGTTTTGCCAAGGAAACTCGAATAATCGCGACTCATGCAAACCAAGCATACTACGGCTATTCACCTCACCGCACCAAGCATATGCACACACAAAAAAACTCAGCACACACGGCCCGCGGCAAGCAGCCATGGGCTATTGCCACTGCCGCACGCACGCGCACGCACAACCATGGATGTCGGTGCGTGTCTAATGCGGCCGTGTGCTTCTGCCGCGCATGTGGCCACACGCAAGGCAGGGCAGCCACCTTGGCAGCCACATGCGGCCTGCTATGCAACCCGGCTAGCCAAGGGTGGTTCTTTGCCTCGTTTTGCGTGCCATGGCCTCGGGATTTGATCCCATTTCGCGAGACATAATTAATTAATTCTAAATCAATTTTAGAACTAACTTAATGAGCAAAAAATAAAAATTATAAACAAGTCTAACTGAATAAAATTTCAAAGTGCAAATAACCAAAATAATTCGAAGAACCATTCTCAATTAAATTGGTTTAGCTTAGTACAATAACAAAGTTGAGGCAATTTCTCACTTTTAATTTAATCAATTTAAATTAAACTTGAGAATTTGACAAAGTAAGGGGAAGTTGGAAAAATATGAACTTTAATGTTCAAATGAAAATTCCAACATCTAAATTTTGTGAATCCTTGAAAATTATATCTTCCAACATGAAGATAACCAAATTTCTATCACAAATTTCCAATCAACTCAAAATGATTAAAACAACAAAGTTTAACACAAAATAACATGGAAAAGTGGTTTTTAAAGTTTCAATCACTTATCACAAATAAAGATTGAATCTTTAACACTTAGGAAGCCTCAAAACAAAAATGTTCACACTAAAAAGCAATTAGTTTGCAATTATAAGAAAATAAATCAACCTTGAAAGGAATGGTTTCCTTCGAACAAGTGTATTATTCTGATAGCGGGTTCAGAATTATTAGAAAGCTAATATATTCAGTAAGGTCAAGTGATCGGAATGCCTGGGTGGAGGCCGCTTCCGATTAGTAATATTAATATAATTAATATTACAGATTAATCTTGACTGAACTCTTCGGGTCACACCCAAGAAAAATATACGAACCAACTCGACGAATTAATTCGGAAGAAATTAATTCGTCGCCCGAGTGTTAAACATTTAGACGTCGGAAATTCGAGCTTGGAGCGTCGAAACCGAGCGTCGGAGAATCTCAAATGTCGAGCCAAAATTTAGGATTTGGCAAGATGGGAAAATGCATCAAGTAACAAGTAAAATCCTAGCCACGCAAAAGGCTAAGAATACATGCCCAATAGGAGCATGCCACGTGGCAGCACACATGGAAAAACGCCATGTGGCAGCACACGTGGCCGCCACGTTGGCAGCCGCCAAGTGGCAGCAGCCACGTTGGTAGCCACTTAGTGGCAGCCACCAAGTGGCAGCGCCATGATGGCGGCGCGCCACGGTGGCGACACATGTGTCAATGACCGTGGACCCGGGTTGATGGGTCATGGACACGGGCCAAAATAAAATGGGCCAAACGAACCCAACTTGGGGCTCAAGGTTGGGTGACACATGGTTAGTTCACATTGCATGTGAAATGCCTTGGGGACCAAGTGAGAAAGTGGTCCACACCTAACCATGTGACACTTGTTACTTGTTCCTTTGTTTATTTAACTAAGGGTAGAATTCACCAATCTTTCCATGTGGGATCTTTTTGTGAAAAGTCCTTCATTGAAAGATGAGTGAAATTCACAAGGCATACTTCCTTATAAATTGTCATGGAATGACTTGAGAATTCTTTGCTTGAGTGGGAGTTAAAAAGAGCATTCCATAATATTGGGAAAACTCTTAAACTCATATAACACTCGGGTTTTGGTCGGACCTCGCTAACCCCCAGGTAGTAGACCTTAAAGTTGTGTTCGCCTTTTTGTAGGTGGATACCGTCGGAGGCGCGGCGCTTGACGTGCTCGTAGCTTTCAAGTAAGAGCCCCGGTTTTTGGCCGAAGCTCGCTTCGAGGGTAAGATTCGTTATCTTTTCTTTGTGATTATTTATGCTTTATGATTTTAATTATTGCGAGTGGTTCCTCGGCTAGGGGTTTGTTTCCGCGGTGAGTCGGACTCACTAAACCCCAATAGCGGTATCGGAGCCCCGCTCCTTTATTTTTATAATCATGTTTTTCAAGGTTTATTTTGGCTTAATTTTCTTGTTTAAGTTGCTAATTAGATTAGTAGCTCGGTTTTATTTATTTTAATCCCGTTTTAATGTCGATTTTGGCCCAGAACCCAGATTTTTGCCGAAAACTAGTGAATTTTGGGTGGAAAACGTATTCTGGAAAGGTTTTTATTCCCATAGGGGGGTGTGATTTTAGCCAAATTCTGACTAGAAATGCCTTTTTTGAGGGGTTTTTCGTTTTTGACGATAAATTTTAAGTCTTTTCTAACCTTGAAATTAATGGCATAAATTGTTGATTATATGGTTGATTATTTGCATTATTTTCTGCATTTTTATGTCCCCTTAAAGCACACTTACTTGGTAGTATTTGATGCTTAAAGGTTGATTTGTTTTCACATAATTGCAAACTAATTGCTTTTTAGTGTGAAAGTTTTATTTTTGAGGCTTCCTAAGTGTTAAAGATTCAATCTTTATTTGTGATAAGTGATTGAAACTTCAAAAACCACTAAATTCCATGTTATTTTGTGTTAAACTTTGATGTTTTAATCTTTTTGAGTTGATTAGAAACATAAAGTTTCGATTTTTGTGATAGAAATTTGGTTATCTTCATGTTGGAAGATATAATTTTCAAGGATTCACAAAATTTAGATGTTGGAATTTTCATTTAAACATTAAAGTTCATATTTTTCCAACTTCCCTTTACTTTGTCAAATTCACAAGTTTAATTTAAATTGATTAAATTGAAAGTGAGAAATTGCCTCAATTTTATGTTGCACCAAGCTAAACCAATTTAATTAAGAATGGTTCTTGGAATTATTTTGGTTATTTGCACTTTGAAAATTTTATTAAGTTAGACTTGTTTAAAATTTTATTTTGCTCTCTAAATTAGTTCTAAAATTAATTTAGAATTAATTATTGTTGTCTCGCAAAAAGGGATCAAATCCCGAGGCCGTGGCACGCAAAACGAGGCATTGCATCACCTTGGCGAGCCGGGCTGCATAGCAGCCCATATGTGTATGCTTGGTGCCACACGCGAGGCAGCAGCCACGCACGGCAGCAGCACACGCGCGGCAGCAGGTGCGGGCTACAACAGCCACGCGCGGCTGTGTCGTGGCAGCAGCTCGCGGCCGTGTGCCGTGGGCCGTGTGTTCGTGGTCTTGGCGTGTGTGTATGCTTGGTGCGGTGAGGTGGCTAGCCGTAGTAGGCTTGATGTTGCTTATTTCGCCGTTTTTTTTATTTTAATTAATTTTGTTTATTTTAATTAAAATTTTGGGAGGCTAGGCCTCGGTTTTGAGCGGCATTGGCAAAATTTCATTTTGACAAGTTTGGGTGCTACCGACTTAATTAATTAGATTAATTAAGGAAATGCGGAATTTAGTGGGAGAGTCAATTTTTAATGACATAATTTATATAAAGATTAACTTTGATTTAGAAAGTGCGGGGGAGAAAAGGTGGTTGGACCTTCATGAGCTAGAGGAGCTTAGACTTGATGCTTACAACTGTGCTAGCACCTACAAAGCTCGTTCCAAAGAAGCTCATGATATGCTTATTGAAAAGAAGGAGTTTTGTGTTGGTGATAAAGTCCTCCTCTACCACTCGAGAATGAAGTTATTTCCCGGAAAGCTCATGTCAAAATGGAGTGGTCCTTTCTTGGTGAAAGATGTTTTTGCTAATGGCACTGTGGAGATTTCTCCTTTGGATTCCTCATCTTCTTTCAAGGTTAGCGGTCATCGGCATAAGAAATATTTTGATGGAGTCTTTGTTGGCCTTATTCATAAAATGATTCTTTTCAAACCACCTTGAGTGGGGTGGTAACGTCGAGCTAACGACGTTAAACAAAAGCGCTTACGGGAGGCAACCTGGATTCTCACCTTTACTCTCTTTTCCTTTCTTTTATTTTTGGTTTTTTGTTGATTTTTGCTCTTACCCCCTTTCTTGTGTTTTTGGTTTGTTTTGTAGGGAGCCTTCATTCATCATATATGGACTAAATGTATTTGTGAGGGTGATAAGAGGTTTTAGAGTGCAGGGGAGAGGGCACCCCGCTGGCTTGGAGAGGCCTCGGGTGCCCTTGCTTTCAATAGTAAGAATTGGATCAGTAGCTCTCCGTGGTCTCTCCGCGGGCTCTCCGTGGCACGGATGCCATAGAGAGAGCGCGGGGGAAATTCAGAGAGGGTGCGGCTAATTTTCTAAAATTGGATCAGGAACTCTCCGCGGCCTCTCCGCGATCTCTCCGCGGGTGCGGCAGTTTTGGAGCGGGCGCAGGAGATATAGAGAGGGCGCGACCCCTGGACAGGTAAGAAAAATCCGGATTTTCTAGAAACTTTCTGCGGTTGCCCCGCGGTCTCTCCGCGGGCGCGGCAAAACTGGAGCGGGCGCGGCTTTGTCGAGAGAGGGTGCGGGGATCTAGGTTTTATTTGGCCGGTTCCTCTCTCCTTCTCTCTCCTCTCTTATTTCCCATTTACTCTTCATTTTCCCTATTCTCTCTCTTCCTCCTCTCAAACCCTAACCCCCAAATCATCTCTTTCACTCAATTTTACTCAAATTCATCCTTATTTTCTCTTACAATTCCAACCAAACTTCCTTCATACTCCTTTTTCATCAAGTTTGCTCTTCTTTCTTGTGGTTTACTTCGGGAATTTCAATTCTACTCGGTTTTGTGCTTGCTTTGAGTCTTCAATCTTGGTCTCACCTTTGTTTTATTTTTGTCAATTTCAATTGATTTTTAAGCATTGGTTGTGAGTGGCCTTGATTAAGCTTGAGTATGTTGTTTTTGGTTGTTTGTATGGTGGTTTTGGAATTATTTTGGATGTTTTTGTGCTTCTTTTTGTGATAGATTGTTGATATTGTTGGTTGTTGTTGGATTTTTGGTTGTTTGTTGCTTGTAACATGTACTTTGTAGTTTGTGGTGGTTTTGGGTGGTCTTGTGAACAGAGGTTTGTTCACGTTGGTGGTAGTGTTGAACATTGTGTGGGTTGGACTTGTGAACTATGGATTTGTTGAGGAGAGTTAAGAGTAGCAAGAGAAGTTCAAACCAATCCCCTAGGGAATCCTCTCGTGGCCAACCTTCAAACACCGAACCCCCTCAAAACCAAACTACTCAAGATAATGCCCCTCCTCCTTTACCCACTCTCAAATTTCATAAGCGGGATAAACACACCCCTATCTATAATAAAATGAAATCCCAGAAATTTAGACCGCCCCACAACTATTTTCCAGAGGATATGGTAAAATTGGGTATTGATGTCGATCTTAACATTTTGCTCCGTAATCTTGGTTAGGATGAGTTTGTAAAGTCATCCCTCCGAACTTATTTTGAACCATGCATTAAAATTTTCTCCACCTTTGAGTTTAATATGACGGGGGACACCGACTATATCACTTTTCAACTTTTCAATTCCAAGCATACCAAGAACCTTGCGAAATTCAGCAAAGCCCTTGGTTTCAACCCAAATACCGACATCTTTGAGACCTTGGTTGCCTTTCAAAGGACCGAATACAATGAGGTTTCTTGGTGGAGAGCCATATCTAGGAAGAGATCGTTTGACTGTAAGGAATCGCTTGCTAGCGAGATCATTCACTCGACTCTTCATATTCTCCATCAGATTCTTGGGTATACAGTGTTTAGTAAGTAAGATCTTAGGAAGCTTTCGAGGGAGGAGATCTTGGTGCTTTGGATGGCTACAAGGCCGGATTTGGGGCCAAGGTTGAATTTTGGGTATCTTTTCATGAATTGTTGTAAGTTGATCGCCACTGGGAAGAAGACGGGTGAGATTCATTGTGGTGGTATGATTACTATATTGGTGTATTATTTCAAGCAAGAGCGTTTCTTGAGGTCTTGCAATCCGATAGGAAAGAGTGAAGACATGTATTTGGATATGAAGCAACTTAACACCTTGCGCTTCATTTCTAAGACTAAGGGAAACAGTGGGTACTCTTGGCTAGTGCGAAATGTGCACTAATGTGCACCATTGTATGCTCCCAAACCCAGCTGCCACCTCAATCACTCGAGAGGCTAGGATTGTTTGGAGGATTCCCGAGGATAATGGGAGGGTTGAGAATGTTATGGAGGAGGATGATGGTGATGAGGACGATGATGATGATGATGAGCATGATGGTGAGGCTGGAGAAGGAGAAGGTGGTGAAGATGAAGAAGATGAAGAAGAGAAACAACAACAACAACCACAACAAAGAGGAAGAAGAAGACAACAACATCACCAACAAGACTACCAAGGAGATGAATATCTCCGTGAGATGGAGGCTATGCGTGAGCATATGGAGCGCATGCAATTGAGCAAGCAAGGTATATATTCGAACCATCAAAATTTGTCTTTTCAAACTAGCGCCCTATATGACGCTAGTGTGCGTAGGGGGGAGGTCACCCCTCCGGTGAACTACCCTTATGTTCCGCCCTAACAAGGGCCGGTGCCATCTAGGGGTGGTGACAACCTCCCCACGTACCCATATTGGCTCGGGGTTGAGAACCCCGTTGAGCCAAGGCGTTACTTCCTAGATGAGTCCGGTCATTATGACTACCGGGTCTCGAGGGGGTATGATTATCGGGGTGACCCCGACTACTACTATGTTCACCCCACTCACCCCGAGCTTTGTATGCAACCGGAGCCTTTTGACCAATTATCCACATCTCAACTTGACCTTTTTAAGGGTCACTATGGGTTCCCTCCCGGTTATATCGGAGGTTGGGATAGGGGTGATGGTGGTGCCGGCCCTAGTGGCCAATATTTTCCCCCTAGGTTATCTGATTCCCTTTTTTTTTCCTCCCTTTTAGCTTTGCATGTTTTTAAGCATCGCGGTTGATGCCTTTATTTTGTACGGGGGGAATCAAATAGGATGTTTTAGGGTAGGTTTTTAGGGAGGCACCTTGGACTCTTGGGGATGTGTTTGAAAGGGCTTTGATGGATTTCTTTTGCTTCGCTCTCTTAAGTCTCGTTAGTATGTTGTCTATCTTTTTATTTTGGTTTTTATGATTATGTTCTATGGTCCCCTCTATTGATGATGATGATGATGGTTCCTCTGTTCTTTGTACATAGTTTTCGCGTAAGTTTACTTTTATTTGATTTTGTTTGGAAGTTACTAACAATTTCATTTTGTATATAGTCCTTTTCTTTTCTTTTGCTCACCTTGCTCATAGCCACTGCTTTGGTCTTCGAAGCTTCATAGAGGAGGTCGTTCTTGCTCCTTTATTATTGGTGCATACCTTGGACTCTTGGTGAGGCCTTTCTTCTTTTATCTATTTACTTTTCTTATTTTACTTTTCTTAGTTGCTTAGATTAGGATTAGTTTTAGGAGAGTTGAACGGTTCGAGGATGTATGATTATAACACCTAGTGTGTTTGGGGTCTTTGGCGATGTGGCCATTTGACCGCTTGTTTGTCGATTGGGAAATACGTGTTATGATTGCATCTTTGTCCTTTTCTTTGTTTTCCTACTTTGCCTTTATCTTGGTTTTCCCATATTTTATTTTCTTTTCTTTTCTTTTCTCTTCTTTTTGTTCTTGGTCTTGTACATAGCTTTTTGAGGCTTTATTTTTCACTCTTTCATTTTTTGTTTTTGACTTGGACTTGTAAACATTGGACTCTTTCTTTTGAATAATAACCTTACTAGGTGGTCATGGTATGCATGGTTTGAGAATACGTTTGGTTGATTCTAGGATAAAGCATGCTAGGGTAGTTGTTTAGAACAAGGGGGATCAGGAAGCCGGATTCTACTTGTTTGTGGCATGTTGGTAGTTGTTCCCTATCTTTGATTTGACAACCTTAGTGAGTTTTTGCTACAACCATGTGAGATTCATAATTTTTCAAGCTTTCAACATATTCTTGCATGAGCGGCATGGATCCTTGACTTTAGCAAACTTAATCATGAATCTTAACGTATGATTCCTAAGACTGAGACCGAACCACCTAGGGAGGACAAAGGCATCTTTTCGGGGAGGTATTTTTCCTTTTTCTAGGATAGTTTCCTTATTTTTACTTTTGGTTTTAGGGATACATTTTCCTACTTGCTAACCCTTTGAGCCTTTTTCCCTTCTTTTCAAGCCACATCTCTAGATCTTGAGCCTTTTGTTTCATTTTCGTTTCCATTCTTGGTTTTTGTGAAGCAATTGTTCATTATTGTTGGAGTTTGTGGTGGAGGAGTTTGGATATTTGGTTCTCATGAAAGCAAGTTTGTGTTGTGTATATTTTGTGAATAATGGCAAGTGAATAAATGAAAAGGCCGTCCAAAGTGGAAAAAGTAAGAACAAGGCAAGTGCAAATTTGAAAAATTCGTCCAAAGTTAAAAGAGGCGAGGACAAAGCACTAATAATGAAATATGAAAAACAAAAAAAAATAAAAAAAATAAAAAATGAAAATTGCAAAAATATTTTTATGTGAGTATTCTTCCTTTTTGAGCATTGAGGACAATGCTCCATTTAAGCTTGGGGGGGGGGGGAAGCGTTCTCACGCTTTTTGTTTATATGTTTGCAATCTTAGCTTTGAATAAGCTCGGGGGTGTTGGTATTTTTGTTTGGTGATTACTTGGTTATGTTATTCAATTTCAAACTCTTTGAAACATAATTATCAATCCTAACTCCATTAGGGTTTAATAGAACTTTCTAGAATATTCTAGAAGACTATATTAAATCCTAACAGCTTTAGGAATGATAATTAATAATAGGCCCTCCTCTAGATCATTGGGCGGCATATAAAAACCAAATCGGGCCTAGTTTAGTAATTTGGCCATAACTTCCTCATTATTAATCGGAATTGGGCTTTTAATATATCGTTAAAAAGGTCCGTTCAAGCCCTATACAACTACACCATTATTGGACCCTTATCAAGGTCCAAACAAAACAGGAATGCAAGTTTTTCATAAATAAGGTAAGAAAAGAAATATTTTTAAAAAAAGATTGAAGAGATATTTTAATAAAAACATCCTCATCACTAGACTTTTCACACTTTCGCTTCATTCGATTATGATTCGACACAAAAGACACTCATCACCGGGTTTGGTTTTGGGGAGAGACAAATGGGTGTCGACAATCACCCTAAACATCAAATTAAGGAAAACATTCTAACATGATACTAGGAATCAAAATAGGAACCTAAACATGATTTCTATATCATAATATCAATAAATCAATTAAAGCACTTACTTGAATGCCTCGTACCTCTTTCTAATAACAAAATACACGCATTACTAACTTCAAGGAAAATATAAAATCAAAAAATAAATAAAATAATTGAAATAGAGATTTGGGACCAAACCCTTCAGAAATCAAACCTTTCACGTCTAGGGCGAAGGCAACTTCGAACTTGGCTAGGTATGTCTAGATCTTGTGAATGCGGAATTTTGTTTGACAGAAGGCTAGTTTAGAAGAGAGAGAGAGAGAGAATATCAAAAAATTTCTTGATGAGAGTTGATTATTCAAAAACAGAGAGTGAGAAAAGAATTAAAAATAACCGCAGCACTAGACTTCCCTAACAGTCACTTCATTCGATTATGATTCAACGTGAAAGGTACTCATCACCGGGTTTAGTTTTGGGGAGACACAAATGGGTGTCTAACACTAGTAACTAATCTAGGTGGTTAATCCAATTAACTCGCCTAATTAAAACTAGTCAAAGTTTTTTTAATAGATTATGTTTATAAGCGCAATAAATATTTGAAGCTCCCACTGAATTCCGCAAAACCCACTTATTAATTAAGCCGGTAAAACCCAATTATTTGCCAAATATAATGTTTTTTTGCAAATGTCACTCAAAACCCGAGGCCTAGCCTCCAAAATTTTAATTAAATAAAAAAAACTAATTAAAATATTTAAAACGACAAATTAAAAAAAATTTACGTAGTCCAAAATATCCAAGTGCCTAGCACTAAGACTTGGAGTGCTCACAACTCGCACACAACTCGCATGATCTCATTACACCACATTGCTTTACGAGAAATGTCTGCACATATTACCCTCAATTTTGTACCATGCTACCCACACATACACACTCAATGAAAGCCCCTCGCATGGCTTACCCACGGCCAGCGATAAAGCGGTTGCCATGGTGCGCCATGGTGCCGCACAGCAGCTCTTCCGCACACACGCATCACTTCGAGGCGCCCAACAGCCTCAATAGCCTTATGTGGGTTGCGGCAACCCGGCTGGCCGAGAGCATGCTTGGGGATCTTAGGCCTCGATTTGGTGCTCATGCTCGGGAAAAATCCCGATTTTTTGTGACAAATTTAATCAATTCTAAATAAATTCTAGAACCAATTAATTTTGAGGAAAAATGAAAATATAACAAGTCCAACAGAAATAAATTCATCCAAGTGCATTTAACCAAAAATTATTCCAAGAACCATTCTTTAACAAAATTGGTTTAACTTGGTGCAACAAAAATAATAGGGCAATTACTCACTATTAATTTACTTAATTTAAAATAATCTTAAGATTTTGACAAAATAAAAGGGAGTTGGAAAAATGAACATAAAGTAAATAATCCCAAGCCATGCCTTGGCTATTTATAAGGAAAGCTTCCTTGTGAGTTCCACTCATCTTTCAATGTGGGACTTTTTCACAAATATATACCACATGGATAGATTGATGAATTCAACCCTTAGTTAAATAAACAAAGGAACAAATAACAAGTGTCACATGGTTAGGTGAGGACCACTTTCTCACTTGGTCCCCAAGGCAACTCACATGCGTTGTGAGCTAACCATATGTCACCCAACCTTATCCCCAAGTTGGGTTCGGTTAGACCACTTTCTTTTGGCCCGTGTCCATGACCCGTCTCCCAGGTCCACGGCCCCCTTACCACATGTGCTGCCACCATGGCACACTGCCACTTGGTGGATGCTAACGTGGATAGGGTTTTTGCTTGTTACTTGAAGCATGTTCCCGTCTCGCCAATTCCTAAATTTTGGCTCTACATTTGAGATTTTCCAACGCTTGGTTTCGACGCTCCAAGCTCGAATTTTCGACGTCTATATATAAATTACTCGGTCGACTCATTAATTCCTTTCGAATTAATTCGTCGCTTCGGCTCGTAAGTTGCTTAGGTGTGACCCGAAGGCTTCAGTTAAGATTAAGCTGTAATATTAATTATGCATTAATATTACTGATCGGAAGCGGCCTCCACCCAGGCATTTCGATCACTTGACCTTACTAAATATATTAGCTTTCTAATAATTCTTAATCCACTATGAGAATAATACATTGTTTGAAGGACACCATTCCTTTCAGTTATTGCACGTCAATTCGGTCATCAATAGGGAATACACCATTTTCCTTTGTCTATGGAATGGATGTCGTACAACCTGTAGAGCTAGAAATACCTTCTCTACGCATCGCGTTCGAAAGTAAATTCGATATTAATTCTACTTGATGAAAAGCGACTAGAGGCTCTACATCATACTCAATGTTATCAAACTCGTATGGCAAGGCCCTTCAACAAGAAAGTCAAGACAAGGAATATAAAAGTTCGAGACTTGGTGTTCAAAGCATTAAAGAAAAAAAATTTAGAAACAAGAGGCAAGTTTAGATCAAATTGGTCTAGGCCATATATTGTCAAAACTGTCCTATCAGGAGGTGCTGCAAAACTGACTAATATGGAAGGCAATGAATTCTCAAAATTGACAAATCTTGACAAACTTAAGAAGTACTACCTATAATCTTGACAAAATCAAGAGAACTACATTTGGCCTAATTCCTTAGGAAAGGATACATAGGCAACCCTTATAGGGTGCGGCGACTTTAAATTTTACAAACCTCGCATTCTAGCAAATCAACTCCGAGAAATTATCGCGAAAATTTACAAACGCATCCCAGAAAAGTTGTCGCCTGACGACAGACGTCAACGTCGGCCGACAGCAGCAGCGTCTGGCAACAAAGACAGCGCAAGAAACGAACAACATCGACTGGCAACGAGGACAGCGCCAAGAGACAAAGACCAGCATCTGGCGACAGACTTAAATTTTGACGCTAATTTTTCCGCATTAAACTTGGCGAAATTTTGTTTATTTAGAAATTTTCGACTTCAGTATTTGAATATTTTATGAAAAATAATTAAGTGTTTTCATTGTTTTGATGAAGATTATTATGTATATGTTGATTTAATTTAAAAAGCTGAAAATTGCATTAATAAAATAAATTAAAATTACGTTATTGATGGAATTTAAACAAAAGCTTAAAAAAATAACTTAACTCAAAAAATTTAAATTTGTCTAATAAGTTGAAAGTTAATCAATGCTCTAATCTTTCTTCTCCATCTTTGCTCTCTTCTAATTCTTGTCAGCCTCTTCTTCATCATCTATTACTTTTGCAAGCAGACATACTTTAGAGGATCTACATTCAATTTTTATTGTAAGTAGTTTCTCCATTAGCCAATATACTATGTTTCTCCTCTACCCATATCTTCGTTTCTGTAAAGCCAACTTTCCTTTTCTCTTTGCCTTTAGTAGTGTCTTTCTTTCTAGGCATCATAGGTGATTTGAACTCAACTCTTTCACCTAAGTGTTTTGTAGACACCCATTTGTGTCTCCCCAAAACCAAACCCAGTGATGAGTACCTTTCGCGTCGAATCATAATCAAATGAAGTGAAAGTGTGGAAAGTTTAGTGTTGCGGATAGTTTTAATTTCTTTTCTTATCTCTCTTGTTTTGGGTGTTTTTGTCCCTTGGGAGAGTTACGTCACGAAGTCTGATCCGGCTGAGTTGTACCTGCAAAATAACAGAGACTCTAGGTGGTTGGAGCTCCGCCTCCGACGGTCAAGTTAGTGACTCGAAATGGAATAAAGAGAACGAAAATTTAGGTGGGTATCTGCTCGGATTCCAAGCTCAGGTCTTTCTCTGATGTAAGAGAATACATGTGTAATAAATGATTGAATGTGTCCCCAAAATGGGGAAATATCTCCCTATTTATAGGGTCGTTGGAAAATGTGCCCCTATCTAGGTCACTTGACCTACATTTTGGTGGGCTGCGCCGTTTTACGGCGCTCCTAGGGATTTGGGCCCTTGAGGGCCGCCATTTCAGAATCTATTTAAAGGAGCCACGTGTCAAATGGCTAGGGGGCCACTTGGGTCATTCTGATCTTGACACGTGGCCCTCTCTTATTAGGACACCTGTCTAGGGTAATTTTTACCCTAAACATTTGCCCCTCACATGGGTCACGTGGATGTCATGTGGGGCATGTGACACGTGTCCACCTATCAAAGGTGAACATTAACGGGTAAAATTTTTGAATTTCAAATCAAAAATTTCCCCCCCACTTTCACTTTCTATAAATAGAAAGTTACCCCCTCCTTTTCACACTTACGTTCGCATTGACTTTTTAGAGAGAGAAAAAGAGAGATTCTAGAGAGAGGTTCTCTGCTCCCGCCTGCATAACAGCAAGTTCAAGCTTCTGAGTGCTAGCAGTTCAACACTCGGTTCACCGGCTGTAGCGGTTTTCAGATTTTTCCAGAGAAAAAGCGAAGTAACCGCCTCTACCATCTTAGTTTTCCTCCCTTTCAATTTGTATACCATTTTTTTCGCCTGTATACCCAGCTTTTTTAGAGAATATAAATGAGTTCCCAATCCACTCACTCGGCACTGCCTAGGACACTCAGCCGATCCCTCGGAACGGCTGAGTCTAGAACAGGGGGTGCCTCTTCTGGACTGTCGGAACCAATATTCTCATCTCCGAATTCCTCCCTCTCTGTGTCTGTGCAGGACATAATGGCTAGAATGAAACAGACGGCCAGACGGTCTAAGAGCCGGCGCACTATGAGAGTGCCAGCCGATGAGGTTTTCCCGGATGGGGAACAGAGGGATTGGGAGGAGAGCGGATCTGACGAAGAGGCTCCCTCTACCTCCGGGAGCTCTGGGGTAAGAGAGGTAGACGGCGAAGGAGCCGCCTCCTCTAATGAAGCCGGCGATGCCGAGGCCGGCCAAGAATCAAGAGCCGAATCTTCCGGCTCCGACCAGGACGATTTTGCGGCTGACTATCAGTAGCCGCCCAAGGTCGCTGACAACCCCAATCCCAAAAGGACCCGGATGCTGCCGGGTAACATCGCCCTCCTAAATAGCGGGTTTAGGGCCTTCAAGAAGAAGCACCCCTTTGGAAGGGGTTGGGAGATTATCGTCCCTCCGGCTGATGCTGTAATGGCTTGGAGTGACGACATTGAGCACGCTGATGATTACTTCATCTGCTACGAGGCGGTTATCGAAGCCGGCCTCCGGTTCCCCCTCTACCCCGGGATTAGGAATATCCTTAAGGGGTACGATATAGGGGTTTGGCAGCTCACCCCAAATTCGTGGGTGAATATCTTATGTTACATCGCCGCCTGTGAATTTCAAAACTTGAACCCCAGCTTCTTTGCCTTCGCTCACATGCACCAGTTGAGCAAGGCTCCAGGCGGCCATAGGGCATGGTATACTCTGACTACTTTGCCCCAATATTTGATGACTCTGGACAAAGTGTCCAAATGGTCCAGGTGGAAGGATAAGTTTTATTTGATTTCCTCCCCCACCCTAAGACACAATCGGACACTGCGCCGGTACAATACTGAGTGGCTCTTCTTGGACGCAAATGCCCTCTCCCAGCACTATCTACGAAGGCCCGGGAGCAAATAATGGAGCCGGGATTCTTTGAAACAACAACTGAGCCCATGGGGGATGGGACTCATATTATTGCACCCAAAAACATGATTCTCCATCTAGACTTCTTCAAGGACGAGTGTTTCTTGTCCGCCTGCGGGCTAAGTACCATGTTTCCTAGGGGTAGAATACTTCTCATCCGGAATGATTGTTATTTTATTTTAATTGCAAACTTGTCATAATTTTTTCTAACTATAAATTCTTGTTCTTGCAGACGAAGCCTTGAGGATGGTAGACTAGGCAAAAACACCGGCTAAGTCCGCGGCGCTGCTACGCAAGGAGGCGACACTTGCCAAAAAGGCAGTCGTCGAGGCTAAGGATTCTAAGAAAGGCGGGGTAAGACCGCCTGACTTATGTGTTTGCATTTTTTTTTTAACCGGTTGGGTGTACTTACCCTTTGTTTATTTCTCAGGAGTCCGTCAAGAAAATTCCACGATCCTTCTCTAAGCTGCTCAAAAGGCAAGGAGATGATCTGGAGAAGACTCCGGCTGCGAAAGTCGCCCGGAAGGACCCCCCTCCACCCCAGAAACAAACATCTGCCCAATCCGGTCGTCCAACGACTGGGGGCAAATCCCTAGCTGTGCTGAGAAAACTGAGCGAAAGCTTAGAACGCTCGCAGCAGAAAGCGTCGGATGTCTCCACGGCATCGAAGGGTGGCGAGCCACCTGAGGTTGCAGGCTGTGCGGCAACCACTGGAGTAGGGAAGAAGCCGGAGACCCATCCGGAAGCCCATAGAAAGGAACGAATTTAAATACCTTGGCCACTTGATTTTATGAGAATCAAGACCAAGGTTGATCCTTCAAAAGGATCGGTCAGCAGCCGACAACTGATGAATGCCGACTACGCTGCTTCTATCTCACAAAGCACTACTTTTGATGTTGATCTAACTTCTGACGAGCCGGATCTTGCAAGCTTAGCAAAATGGATGGTGAGGACCCTTACCCGGTCTGAGAAGAACTCCATACCTGATCTGCAGGTCGTGGACTTCGACCGGATAATGGGTTCTCTGGCTGAGGTAAACAACCCCTCTACCTTGATATCTTTTATCTTTAATTTGGCTAAGTAACTCATAAACCGACTGTTATTGTCTCAGGCAATGCTGAGAGTGGACAGTCTCCGGGGCCCCTTCAGGCAGAAACAAGAAGAGTTAAATGACGCCAAACGGAGGGCCCTAGAAAACCTCAACTTTGCTGAACATTCTGATTATATGTGTAATTTAAAGATTAAAGCAGTAGAGTTGAAACAGGAGGAGCTGATCCGGAATTTGACGGCTGCGAATGACGAAGCTAACAGTCGGGCTAATGAACTTGATAAGAAGCTGCAGGATGCCAAATCAGATCTCAAGGCATTAGAAGATGCTGACAAGGAGAACGCCCAGCTCCGTTCAGACGTTACCCGCCTGGGGATTGAACTTGTCAATCTGCGGAACAAGCAGTCAGACAAGCTTGCCCAGGAACAAAAACGGCTGACAGAGGAGAATGAGCGGGACAAATTGGCCCGGCTAAAGATCAAATGGAACCTTCTTTACCCAGAAATAGACTTTGAGGTCTATAAGCTGAGGTATGATTACGCCACTGAGGTGTATGATGCCCAGCAACTGGGTGATGCTCCACCGCCTCGCTTCAAAGATTGGGCTGCTGAGCAGGGATATGAAGTCTCTGATAACAAGGAGTCGGCGGGGGATGAGCATAACGAAAGCCAAACCAGCCAGACTCAGCCGGAGCAGCAGCATCCACCTCAGCCTTAGGCGGGCCTCCCCAACTTCTGCGGCAGTATGCCAACCATTTTCTTTACCGGCTTGTATGCCGTTTTTTGTTGTATCTTTACCAACCATGGGGTTGGATTAATAATTTGTTTTTTGTTTCCTCGCCGGATGTAACTCCGGTTAACACATCTTCTAGCCTCTGAGCCATTTTAAATATTTAATGAAGTATTCCGACTCAGTCGGTTGTTTATACTTGTTTGAGTTTGAGTTTTTTTCAAATTGAATTTTGTATTTGTTTGCAATTCTTTAATATTTTGCCTAACTTAAAAAGGCATGCGGCAATTTGCAATCCGGGTGCTCTTGCCCCTGGGCGGCTGTGTGGTTGGTTTTATTTCAAGCTGATTGGTTGGCTTGAAAACACTTGATACTAGGAGAAGTATGGAGTGTTTTTAGGCCAATCAATCACAATGGTGATTTCCCCAAACCAAGTGCACAGCCGGCCATAAAAGCGGGTGCTTTGAGCTTCTTACCCAGGCGGTTATATTCCGTCTCGGGTTAACATGAGCCATTACACATAATCTTTTGCCCCAATAGAGGAAGTGAGTGCAACTTTGGAATAAATAACCTAAGTAAGAATTTCAACCGATGACCGACTGATGCCTCAGGGCATCCGGTACTCGGTAACTTAATCGTTGTTCATAGATTGTTCTGGTCAGACAGCTATGAATTGACCAATTTGATCGTTCAATTTTTGCCATCTGCATTTGTTCATAGAACCGACGAATAGTCTATTATCTGCGACGATTGCACCCGGAGGGGTGTCGCCGGACGCCTTTGTCCATGTTGGGACAGGCGGTTTTATGTAATAAGCAACCATCCGGCCATATTGGCCTTTGGTCTTGTTTGAGACCGGTTATATAGCCACTAAGCGTTTTTGTGCTTAGTTTTTAATCGGGTCATTGGCCGAGCGTTTATTACAACATTAGATTTATACTAAATATCGCACTTAGTTGGTTGATCGATTAGTCCGTCTAAGTATTACCTAGGCGGTCAAGCAATTATTAAATTACACTATTAAACGTAATTAATTAAACAAAGAGTCTGTCTGAGTTTTACCCAGGCGAACAAGCAGTTTATAATATTCAACCAAACTAAGTATCAAACTTAGAAAATTAAACACAGGGTCCGTCTAGGTATTGCCCAGGCGGACGAACAATAAAAATGGCAAAATAAATCTGCAAACAAAGCCTGAATTTTCATTAATTGACTTATTGTTTACAAAAATTATACATTCTTAGAAGTAGTACTTTTTTAGATTGTCTACATTCCAAGTTCTAGGCAGGCGGCGGCCATCCGGGGTTTCCAAACGGTAGGTGTCATTCCTGACTTCTTCGTAAATCCGGTAGGGGCCTTCCCAATTAGGGGTTAGCTTCCCAGCCTCATTGGCCCTACCAGTTGCCTCCATTTTTCTTAACACAAAATCATCCACTTTCAGAGGACGCTTGTGCACTTTCTTGTTATAAGCTCTGGTCATTCTTAGACGGTTAATCTCATGGCGCATGGCAGCGTTGCCCCTGCGTTCCGGGAGGGAGTCCAATGCAAGCCGCATGGCCTCCTAATTTGCCTCTTCATCATAGAGCATAACTCTGAGAGTCGGCTCATAGCGCTCAATGGGCAAGATGACTTCATCACCACATACCATAAGAAATGGGGTTTCTCCGGTTGCCCCTTTAGCAGTAGTCCGGATGGCCCACAAGACATGAATTAATTCTTCTGCCCATAAACCACCGGCTCTTTCAATTTTCTTTTTTATGCCGTCTGAGATGAGATTATTGAAGGCTTCAACTAGGCCGTTTGCTTGGGGTCGGCCGACTGATGCAAAACAATGTGAGATACCCTGATCTTCTAACCAAGTCATGACTTGGGGGTCTCAAACTGAGGGCCATTATCAAACACCATAGACATAGGTACCCCAAACCGGGTGATGATGTTCTTCCAGATGAAGGAGATGACATCCTTTGTCTTGATATTCTTAACCGGCTCAGCTTCTACCCATTTGGTGAAATAATCCACAGCCACCAAGATGTAGCGCTTTCTGCCTGGAGCAAGCATATAAGGACCCAAGATATCCATGCCCCATTTGGCAAATGGGACTGGGCTGTGGATTGTCGTTAGATCAGTAGCCGGGCGGCGAATCAGTGGGCCAAACCTGATGTAAATCTAAATACCCCCTCCCGAATATGGGTTGATGGATTTAAAAATACTTATAGTTAGAATACTCAGATATCATGGAACAAGATAAAAGGGCCAAAACTCAAGGACACACTCAAAGTTTTGGGGTTTTAGGCCAGAGATAAGACTCACTCAATCTCTCCTAAGCTTATCACTCAAGACTCACTCAAAGCAATAAGGGAACACTTGAACTTGAGACAAACTCTAAGTTAAAATTCTATAAACACAAGGTTTTTTATCAAATCTCAAAACTACCTTTTAATTTCTGTTTTTCTCTCCCTTTTATAGAGGAAAGGAGCAGCAAAAGCACACCAAAAGCCAAGGAAACCGTCCAAGAATGAAAGGCCAACAGCCAATGGTTTCCTCCTTGATTTAAGCCTTGATTTAAACTAAGTAATGAAAGCATAATAAAGCCTATTGATAACCCCCCCATTACAACCGGCCAAGAGCTAGATTCTTGGCATTATTTCAGCAACATTAACTAGCACATAAGTTAATAATAGATAGTAAATGGCCTAGGATCCACACGCCCAAAATAGTCATGAAATGCGTCCAAAATGTGATGCTAGCCAACCGTGTACCAATCTTCAATCTTCCCATGAAATGCAGCATAGAATTTCACCCTTCTTTGTGAATGGGAAAAACCCAAGAGTCTCTAAGACTAAAGCAACAGGTTCATTAGATGTCCACTTTGGATCATTCCCCTCTTCTTCAAAAGAGTTTGCCCTCAAACTTGAATCATCAAAGTATGGTGATAAATCCCCTACATTGAAAGTCGCACTAACACCCATCAATTTGTCTGGTAGCTCAATTTTGTAAGCACTATCGTTCACGCTCTCAAGAACCTTAAAAGGACCATCAGAACGAGGCATAAGCTTGTTTTTGCGAAGCTTAGGGAACCTCTCCTTCCTCAAATGCACCCAAACAAGTCCCCGGGATGAAAAATAGGCTGTTTGCGTTTCTTATTAGCTCGCTCTTGGTATTTTTTATTCATCTCCTCAATTCTTTTCTTCACTTGCTCACAGGTTTTTTGAAAGGTTTCCACCCTCTTTTTAGCATCTTTCTCTACCATGTCACTCTTAACCATAGGAACAAGATCAATCGGCACAAATGGGTTCACTCCATAAACTACTTCAAATGGAGAACGGGAAGTAGTTAGGGAATGAGCTCTATTGTAAGCAAACTCCGCATGGGCTAATTTCATGTCCCAATCTTTTTGCGTTTTGCTCACAAGACCTCGTAACAAAGTACCCAAAGTTCTATTAGTGACCTCGGTTTGCCCATCGGTTTGGGGATGATGCGAGGTACTAAATAGTAACTTGGTACCCACAAGTTTCCATAGGGTTCTCCAAAAGTGACTAAGGAATTTGGAGTCCCTATCAGATACTATACTTCGAGGAATGCCATGGAGTTTGACAATTTCCTTGAACTACAGCTCGGCCACTTTCACGGCATCATCAGTTTTATTACAAGCTACAAAGTGTGCCATTTTAGAGAATCTATCTACAACAACCATGATGGTATCTCTTCCCCTTTGAGTGCGAGGCAATCCAACAATGAAATCCATGCTAACACTTTCCCATAGAGCATCCGGAACTGGCAACGGAGTATAAAGACCCTTTGTGAAGTGTCCCTTAGCCTTTTGACAAGTAGCACATCTCTCCACAACATGAGTAACATCCTTGATCATTCTAGGCCAATATAAGTGTTCACCTAGAATATCAAGAGTCTTTTGTATCCCAAAATGACCGGCTAAACCTCCACCATGCACTTCTCTCACTAATAACTCCCTAACCCCACTCTTCGGAACACATAGCTTGTTACCTTTAAAGAGGTAGCCATCTTGTCTCACAAACTCTTTGGTAGGATTCTCTATCTCGCTAGCAAAGTCGGGATCATTTATGTAACATTCCTTGAGTTGTTCAAAACCCAAGATCTTAGCATCCACCATGGAAAGTAAGTAGCTCCGACGAGACAATGCATCGGCCACAACATTACTCTTTCCATCCTTGTACTTGGAGCTAAAGGTAAATGATTGGAGAAACTCCACCCATTTAGCATGTCTCTTGTTGAGTTTTTGTTGCCCATGAATAAATTTCAGAGCCTCATGATCGGAATGAAGAACAAATGGTTTTGGTCTAAGGTAGTGAGACCAATGATCAAGTGCTCTAACTATAGCATAGAACTCACGGTCATAAGTGGAATAGTTCAACTTAGCCCCATTCAACTTCTCACTAAAGTAACTCACGGGCTTCTTCTCTTGAATCAAAACAGCACCTATTCCAATCCCACTTGCATCACACTCTACCTCAAACACTTTGTTGAAATCTGGTAGCACAAGTATAGGAGCGTTGCAAAGCATATGTTTAACCTTCTCAAAGGCTCGTTGAGCATTTTCTTCCCATACGAACTCACCCTTTTTGGTCAACTCGGTGATTGGAGCCATGATGGTAGAGAAGTTTTTGATGAACCGCCTATAGAAGGAGGCAAGTCCATGAAAACTTCTAACTTCGTGCACATTGGTTGGAGCCAACCAAGACTGGACTGCTTTTACCTTCTCCGGATCTACATGAACCCCCTCTCCTGTTACAATGTATCCTAAGAATACAACACTAGGAGTCATGAATACACATTTTTCAAGCTTACCATACAACTTCACCTCCCTCAATTTTTCAAACAATCTCCTCAAATGAATTAATTGATCATCATTGTTTTTACTATACACAAGAATGTCATCTAAGTAAACAACAACAAAATCATTAAGAAAAGGACGGAGAACTTCATTCATCAATCTCATGAAGGAGCTTGGGGCGTTGCAAAGCCCAAATGGCATCACTAACCACTCATACAACCCTTGTTTTGTTTTGAAAGCCGTCTTCCACTCATCCCCCTCTCGAATTCTCATTTGATGGTACCCACTCCTTAAATCTATTTTGGAAAAGACTAAGGCACCACTCAACTCATCTAACATATTTTGCAAGCGAGGCATAGTAAAACGGTATTTGACCGTTATATTGTTAATGGAACGACTATCAACACACATTCTCCAAGTACCATCTTTTTTTGGTACTAAGAGGGCTGGAACCGCGCAAGGACTAAGGCTTTCTCTCACATAACCTCTCTCAAGTAATTCGTTCACTTGCTTTTCAAGTTCCTTACTCTCTTCCGGATTACACCTATAGGCAGCCTTGTTGGGCAAAGGTGCTCCTGGAATTAAGTCAATGGCGTGCTCAATGCCTCTAATTGGAGGTAGGCCTTTGGGCAAGTCATTGGGGAACACATCTTGGTACTCTTCTAATAACTCATTTAGCATGGATGAGTTAATACAAGTAGTACCATTATCATCTTTGGTCCTTACCACCAAAGCATACCCTCCCCCCATTTCTTTCATTATTCGTTCATATTCATTACAAGTTACAAGATAGTTGCTTTTCTCTTTTTCTTTCTTAGCAGCTTTAGGAGGTAAAGGCACTAACTTAACTTTTCTACCATTTTTGGTAGTTACAATATACACATTAGTTTTCCCTTTATGCTCCGAATCATGATCAAACTGCCACGGTCTTCCAAGCAACAAGTGACACGCATCCATAGGAAGAATATCACACCAACGCTCATCTTCGAACCCTCCAATGGAATAAGACACCAATGCTTGCTTCTTGACTCTAATGCTTGTGCCATCATTCAACCAATTGAGCTTGTAAGGTTCACCATGGTCTCTAGTGGGTAGCTTCAATTTACTCACAGCCTCGGATGAAACAACATCTGTTTGGGCACCACTATCAACAATCACATTGCAAGTCTTCTCTCCTATCTTGCATCTAGTGTGGAACAAGTTGTTTCGTTGTTTAAGATCAATTTCGGGTTCATTATACAAGATTCTACGAACCACCATCATGTTGAACTCATCTTCGGGTTGAATCTCTTCCTCATACTCTTCATCAAACTCGCAACCCTCCTCATGAGCCACAAAGTTATAGACCTTTTCTTCCTCATCCATGAGAGCACATTGAGAGGCTGTTAACACACTCTTACTAGGACATTCCGATGCAATATGTCCTCTCCCATGACACTTGAAGCATTTTCTCCTAGTTGAAAGCTCACTAGGCGAAACTACTTGTTTTTCTTTCCCTTTTGATGAGCTAGGTGAAAAGGTTTTACTTTGAAAAGTACTCCCTTTAGAGTTGAAAGGAGTAAATTTCGAAGTATTCTTGAAAGAAGAAGTTTTGGGCTTCTCTTTCTCCCTTTCTTCTTTAAGTTGAGACTCATACTTCAAAGCTAGTTTGCATACATCACTAAAAGTGGCATAATGAGTAACTTCCACTTTCCTATTAATTTCTTTGGTCAACCCCTTGACAAATCTAGCAATTTTGTAAGCCTCCTTTTCTTGCAAGTCGCAAGTCAAGCCTAACCTTTCAAATTCTTTTATGTAATCCTCCACACTCATGTTTTCTTGTGATAGGTGGGTTAATTTTAAGTATTGATCTTGTTCATACTCTTTACTTACCCATTTTTCCCTCATTTTCTTTTTTAATTTTTCCCACGAGTCTATCTTATCTTTCCCTTCTCTTCTTCTATTTGACTTGAGGTTTTCATACCACAATGCAGCTAGTTTAGTGAGTTTAAGGACATCCAACTTGAACCATTTCCTATCATCATACCCCTTGTAATCAAAAACGGTTTCAATTTGCCTAACCCAATCTAAGAAAGCCTCACAATCATGCCCTCCATCAAATTCATGCATATCAATTTTTAGACCCTTATCTTCATCAAATTGTCTAAAATTGTTACCACTATTTTCATCCTCCTCCTCTAATTCATTTATTTTCCTAGTGGCTTTAAGGAGCATATCAGATATGGCATCCATCCTAAAATCTTGTTGTGCCCTAGAGACTTCACTCTCTTCTGTTTTTTTCTCCAAATTCTCCAATTTTTCAGTGATTACTTGCAACATTCTAGCAAGCTCCTCACTAGACATGATTTCCACTATTTTTGCTTGGATATTACAAGTACAATGAAAACTGCCGAAATTAGAGACAAAATGAAAAACAAAAATTGCCTCTAGACTCTCAAAGGCTTACAAATTCAGAATATTCAGATCAAAACAACCAATTTGCAAAAAATAAATTCCTCAAAAGCTTTTCGGATGAGGGAGAAATCTTCAATTGAATTCTGCCTTCCCGGTTTTGCCTCTTTTCTGCGCTGCTGCGAAAAACCTGCCCAGTTTATTAGCAGAAAGATTCTAAAATATCTGAAAATTTTTGTGAGTAATCTACGCAAAAAAATATCCAGATTCAAAAAAGAAATAACTCGATTTGGACAGAAAACGAAGGAGATATGTCCTTCTCAAACCGCAACTCCAAACTGATTGAATTCTGCCGTTTTGCTCCAAACGCCTTCAAACTCGATTTTCTTTAAGAAAACCCTTAACTAGGCTCTGATACCAGATGATGTAAATCTAAATACCCCCTCCCGAATATGGGTTGATGGATTTAAAAATACTTATAGTTAGAATACTCAAATATCATGGAACAAGATAAAAGGGCCAAAACTCAAGGACACACTCAAAGTTTTGGGGTTTTAGGCCAGAGATAAGACTCACTCAATCTCTCCTAAGCTTATCACTCAAGACTCACTCAAAGCAATAAGGGAACACTTGAACTTGAGACAAACTCTAAGTTAAAATGCTATAAACACAAGGTTTTTTATCAAATCTCAAAAACTGCCCCTTAATTTCTGTTTTGCTCTCCCTTTTATAGAGGAAAGGAGCAGCAAAAGCACACCAAAAGCCAAGGAAACCATCCAAGAATGAAAGGCCAACAGCCAATGGTTTCCTCCTTGATTTAAGCCTTGATTTAAGCTAAGTAATGAAAGCATAATAAAGCCTATTGATAACCCCCCCCATTACAACCGGACAAGAGCTAGATTATTGGCATTATTCCAGCAACATTAACTAGCACATAAGTTAATAATAGATAGTAAATGGCCTAGGATCCACACGCCCAAAATAGTCATGAAATGCGTCCAAAATGTGATGCTAGCCAACCGTGTACCAATCTTCAATCTTCCCATGAAATGCAGCATAGAATTTCACCCTTCTTTGTGAATGGGAAAAACCCAAGAGTCTATAAGACTAAAGCAACAGGTTCATTAGATGTCCACTTTGGATCAGTTTGACTTTCATTTGATTCAATTAGCTTTGTTTGAATGTGTTTGACATTCATATGATTCAATTAGCTTTGGTTGAATGTGTTTGACTTTCATTTGATTCATTTAGCTTTGTTTGAATGTGTTTAACTTTCATTTGATTCAATTAGCTTTGTAGAATGTATTTAACTTTCATTTGTTTAAAATAGCTTTATTTGAATGTGTTTGACTTTCATTTGATTCTGTTAGCTTTGTACAATGCATTTCACTTTCATTTTATTTAAATAACTTTGTTTGAATGTGTTAGACTTTCATTTGATTCAAATAGCTTTATTTGAATGTGTTTGACTTTCATTTGATACAATTAGGTTTGTAGAATGTATTTGACTCTCATTTGATTCAAATAGCTTTATTTGAATGTGTTTGACTTTCATTTGATTCAAATTCCTTTGTTTGAATGTGTTTGACTTTCATTTGATTTAACTACCTTTGTAGAATGTATTTGACTTTCATTTGATTCAAATAGCTTTGTTTGAATGTTTTTTACTTTCATTTGGTTCAATTAGCTTTAAAGAATGTATTTGACTTTTATTTTTTTCAAATAGCTTTGTTTGAATATGTTTGACTTTCATTTGATTCAATTAGCTTTGTAGATTGTATTTGACTTTCATTTTATTAAAATAGCTTTGTTTGAATGTGTTTGACTCTCATTTGATTCAAATAGCTTTGTAGAATGTATTTGACTTTCATTTGATTCAAATAGCATTGTAGAATTTATTTGACTTTTCATTTGATTTAAATAGCTTTGTTTGACTTTCATTTGATTTAAATAGCTTTGTTTGAATATGTTTGACTTTCATTTGATTCAATTAGCTTCATTTGAATGTGTTTGACTTTCATTTGATTTAAATTCCTTTGTTTGAATGTGTTTGACTTTCATTTGATTCAAATAGCTTTGTTTGAATGTGTTTGACTTTCATTTCATTCAATTAGGTTTTTAGAATGTATTTGACTTTCATTTGATTAAAATAGCTTTGTTTGAAAGTGTTTGACTCTCATTTGATTCAAATAGCTTTGTAGAATGTATTTGACTTTCATTTGATTCAAATAGCAGTGTAGAATTTATTTGACTTTCATTTGATTTAAATAGCTTTGTTTGAATGTGTTTAACTTTCATTTGATTCAAATAGCTTTGTTTGAATATGTTTCACTTTCATTTGATTCAATTAGCTTTGTAGAATGTATATGACTTTTGTTTCATTCAAATAGCTTTGTTTGAATGTGTTTAACTATCATTTGATTCAATTAGCATTGTAGAATGTATTTGACTTTCATTTGATTTAAATAGCTTTGTTTGAATGTGTTTGACTTTCATTAGATTCAAATAGCTTTGTTTGAATATGTTTCACTTTCATTTGATTCAATTAGCTTTGTAGAATGTATATGACTTTTATTTCATTCAAATAGCTTTGTTTGAATGTATTTGACTCTCATTTGATTCAAATAGCTTTGTAGAATGTATTTTACTTTCATTTGATTCAAATAGCTTTGATTGAATGTGTTTGACTTTCATTTGATTCAATTAGTTTTGTTTGAATGTGTTTGACATTCATATGATTCAATTAGCTTTGTTTGAATGTGTTTGACTTTCATTTGATTCATTTAGCTTTGTTTGAATGTGTTTAACATTCATTTGATTCAATTAGCTTTGTAGAATGTGTTAGACTTTCATTAGATTCAAATAGCTTTGTTTGAATGTGTTTGAATTTCATTTGATTCAATTTGCTTTGTAGAATGCATTTCACTTTCATTTGATTTATATAGCTTTGTTTGAATGTGTTTGACTTTCATTTAAATTAAAAAGCTTTTTTTGAATGTGTTTGACATTCATTTGATTTAAAAGGCTTTGTTTGAATGTGTTTGACTTTCATTTCATTCAATTAGCTTTGTAGAATGTATTTGACTCTCATTTGATTCAAATAGCTTTGTTTTGAATGTGTTTGACTTTCATTTGATTCAATTAGCTTTGAAGAATGTATTTGACTGTCATTTGATTCAAATAGCTTTGTTTGAATGTGTTTAACTTTTATTTGATTCATTTAGCTTTGTTTGAATGTGTTTAACTTACATTTTATTCAAATAGCTTTGTAGAATGTATTTGACGCTTATTTGATTTAATTTGCTTTGATTGAATGTGTTTGACTTTCATTTGATTCAATTAGCTTTGTTTGAATGTGTTTGACATTCATATGATTCAATTAGCTTTGTTTGAATGTGTTTAACTTTCATTTGATTCAATTAACTTTGTAGAATGTATTTAACTTTCATTTGTTTCAAATAGCTTTGTTTGAATGTGTTTCACTTTCATTTGATTCTGTTAGCTTTGTACAATGCATTTCACTTTCATTTTATTTAAATAACTTTGTTTGAATGTGTTAGACTTTCATTTGATTCAAATAGCTTTATTTGAATGTGTTTGACTTTCATTTGATTCAAATTCCTTTGTTCGAATGTGTTTGACTTTCATTTGATTCAAATAGCTTTGTTTGAATGTGTTTGACTTTCATTTGATTCAACTAGCTTTGTAGAATGTATTTGACTTTCATTTGATTCAAATAGCTTTATTTGAATGTGTTTGACTTTCATTTGATTCAAATTCCTTTGTTTGAATGTGTTTGACTTTCATTTGATTTAATTAGCTTTGTAGAATGTATTTGAATTTCATTTGATTCAAATAGCTTTATTTGAATGTGTTTGACTTTCATTTGATTCAATTGGCTTTGTAGAATGTATTTGAATTTCATTTGATTCAAAATCTTTGTTTGAATGTGTTTGACTTTCATTTGATTCAAATAGTTTTGTTTGAATGTGTTTGACTTTCATTTGATTCAATTAGCTTTGTAGAATGTATTTGACTTTCGTTTGAGTCAAATAACCTTGTTTGACTGTGTTTGACTTTCATTTGTTTCAATTATCTTTGTAGAATGTATTTGACTTTCATTTGCTTCAAATAGCTTTGTTTGAATGTGTTTGACTTTCATTTGATTCAAATAGCTTTGTTTGAATGTTTTTTTCCTTTTATTTGGTTCAATAAGCTTTATAGAATGTATTTGACCTTTATTTTATTCAAATAGCTTTGTTTGAATGTGTTTAACTTTCATTTGATTCAAATAGCTTTGTTTTAATGTTTTTTACTTTGTTAGAATGTGTTAGACTTTCATTTGATTCAAATAGCTTTGTTTGAATGTGTTTGAATTTCATTTGATTCAATTTGCTTTGTAGAATGCATTTCACTTTCATTTGATTTATATAGCTTTGTTTGAATGTGATTGACTTTCATTTAAATTAAAAAGCTTTTTTTTAATGTGTTTGACATTCATTTGATTTAAAAGGCTTTGTTTGAATGTGTTTGACTTTAATTTCATTCAATTAGCTTTGTAGAATGTATTTGACTCTCATTTGATTCAAATAGCTTTGTTTTGAATGTGTTTGACTTTCATTTGATTCAATTAGCTTTGTAGAATGTATTTGACTTTCATTTGATTCAAATAGCTTTGTTTGAATGTGTTTAACTTTTATTTGATTCATTTAGCTTTGTTTGAATGTGTTTAACTTACATTTTATTCAAATAGCTTTGTAGAATGTATTTGACTCTTATTTGATTTAATTTGCTTTGATTGAATGTGTTTGACTTTCATTTGATTCAATTACCTTTGTTTGAATGTGTTTGACATTCATTTGATTCAAATAGCTTTGTTTGAATGTGTTTGACTTTCATTTGATTCAATTTGCTTTGTAGAATGTATTTGACTTTTATTTGATTTAATTAGCTTTTTTTGAATGTATTTGACTCTCATTTGATTCAAATAGCTTTATTTGAATGTGTTTGACTTTCATTTGATTCAAATTCCTTTGTTTGAATGTGTTTGACTTTCATTTGATTTAACTACCTTTGTTTGAATGTGTTTGACATTCATTTGATTCAAATAGCTTTGTTTGAATTTGTTTGACTTTCATTTGATTCAATTTGCTTTGTAGAATGTATTTGACTTTTATTTGATTTAATTAGCTTTTTTTGAATGTATTTGACTCTCATTTGATTCAAATAGCTTTATTTGAATGTGTTTGACTTTCATTTGATTCAAATTCCTTTGTTTGAATGTGTTTGACTTTCATTTGATTTAACTACCTTTGTAGAATGTATTTGACTTTCATTTAATTCAAATAGCTTTGTTTGAATGTTTTTTACTTTCATTTGATTCAATTAGCTTTGTAGAATGTATTTGACTTTCATTTGATTCAAAATCTTTGTTTGAATGTGTTTGACTTTCATTTGATTCAAATAGTTTTGTTTGAATGTATTTGACTTTCATTTCACTTTCATTTGATTTATATAGCTTTGTTTGAATGTGATTGACTTTCATTTAAATTAAAAAGCTTTTTTTTAATGTGTTTGACATTCATTTGATTTAAAAGGCTTTGTTTGAATGTGTTTGACTTTAATTTCATTCAATTAGCTTTGTAGAATGTATTTGACTCTCATTTGATTCAAATAGCTTTGTTTTGAATGTGTTTGACTTTCATTTGATTCAATTAGCTTTGTAGAATGTATTTGACTTTCATTTGATTCAAATAGCTTTGTTTGAATGTGTTTAACTTTTATTTGATTCATTTAGCTTTGTTTGAATGTGTTTAACTTACATTTTATTCAAATAGCTTTGTAGAATGTATTTGACTCTTATTTGATTTAATTTGCTTTGATTGAATGTGTTTGACTTTCATTTGATTCAATTACCTTTGTTTGAATGTGTTTGACATTCATTTGATTCAAATAGCTTTGTTTGAATGTGTTTGACTTTCATTTGATTCAATTTGCTTTGTAGAATGTATTTGACTTTTATTTGATTTAATTAGCTTTTTTTGAATGTATTTGACTCTCATTTGATTCAAATAGCTTTATTTGAATGTGTTTGACTTTCATTTGATTCAAATTCCTTTGTTTGAATGTGTTTGACTTTCATTTGATTTAACTACCTTTGTTTGAATGTGTTTGACATTCATTTGATTCAAATAGCTTTGTTTGAATTTGTTTGACTTTCATTTGATTCAATTTGCTTTGTAGAATGTATTTGACTTTTATTTGATTTAATTAGCTTTTTTTGAATGTATTTGACTCTCATTTGATTCAAATAGCTTTATTTGAATGTGTTTGACTTTCATTTGATTCAAATTCCTTTGTTTGAATGTGTTTGACTTTCATTTGATTTAACTACCTTTGTAGAATGTATTTGACTTTCATTTAATTCAAATAGCTTTGTTTGAATGTTTTTTACTTTCATTTGATTCAATTAGCTTTGTAGAATGTATTTGACTTTCATTTGATTCAAAATCTTTGTTTGAATGTGTTTGACTTTCATTTGATTCAAATAGTTTTGTTTGAATGTATTTGACTTTCATTTCACTTTCATTTGATTTATATAGCTTTGTTTGAATGTGATTGACTTTCATTTAAATTAAAAAGCTTTTTTTTAATGTGTTTGACATTCATTTGATTTAAAAGGCTTTGTTTGAATGTGTTTGACTTTAATTTCATTCAATTAGCTTTGTAGAATGTATTTGACTCTCATTTGATTCAAATAGCTTTGTTTTGAATGTGTTTGACTTTCATTTGATTCAATTAGCTTTGTAGAATGTATTTGACTTTCATTTGATTCAAATAGCTTTGTTTGAATGTGTTTAACTTTTATTTGATTCATTTAGCTTTGTTTGAATGTGTTTAACTTACATTTTATTCAAATAGCTTTGTAGAATGTATTTGACTCTTATTTGATTTAATTTGCTTTGATTGAATGTGTTTGACTTTCATTTGATTCAATTACCTTTGTTTGAATGTGTTTGACATTCATTTGATTCAAATAGCTTTGTTTGAATGTGTTTGACTTTCATTTGATTCAATTTGCTTTGTAGAATGTATTTGACTTTTATTTGATTTAATTAGCTTTTTTTGAATGTATTTGACTCTCATTTGATTCAAATAGCTTTATTTGAATGTGTTTGACTTTCATTTGATTCAAATTCCTTTGTTTGAATGTGTTTGACTTTCATTTGATTTAACTACCTTTGTTTGAATGTGTTTGACATTCATTTGATTCAAATAGCTTTGTTTGAATTTGTTTGACTTTCATTTGATTCAATTTGCTTTGTAGAATGTATTTGACTTTTATTTGATTTAATTAGCTTTTTTTGAATGTATTTGACTCTCATTTGATTCAAATAGCTTTATTTGAATGTGTTTGACTTTCATTTGATTCAAATTCCTTTGTTTGAATGTGTTTGACTTTCATTTGATTTAACTACCTTTGTAGAATGTATTTGACTTTCATTTAATTCAAATAGCTTTGTTTGAATGTTTTTTACTTTCATTTGATTCAATTAGCTTTGTAGAATGTATTTGACTTTCATTTGATTCAAAATCTTTGTTTGAATGTGTTTGACTTTCATTTGATTCAAATAGTTTTGTTTGAATGTATTTGACTTTCATTTCACTTTCATTTGATTTATATAGCTTTGTTTGAATGTGATTGACTTTCATTTAAATTAAAAAGCTTTTTTTAATGTGTTTGACATTCATTTGATTTAAAAGGCTTTGTTTGAATGTGTTTGACTTTAATTTCATTCAATTAGCTTTGTAGAATGTATTTGACTCTCATTTGATTCAAATAGCTTTGTTTTGAATGTGTTTGACTTTCATTTGATTCAATTAGCTTTGTAGAATGTATTTGACTTTCATTTGATTCAAATAGCTTTGTTTGAATGTGTTTAACTTTTATTTGATTCATTTAGCTTTGTTTGAATGTGTTTAACTTACATTTTATTCAAATAGCTTTGTAGAATGTATTTGACTCTTATTTGATTTAATTTGCTTTGATTGAATGTGTTTGACTTTCATTTGATTCAATTACCTTTGTTTGAATGTGTTTGACATTCATATGATTCAATTAGCTTTGTTTGATGTGTTTGACTTTCATTTGATTCATTTAGCTTTGTTTGAATGTGTTTAACTTTCATTTGATTCAATTAGCTTTGTAGAATGTATTTAACTTTCATTTGTTTCAAATAGCTTTGTTTGAATGTGTTTGACTTTCATTTGATTCTGTTAGCTTTGTACAATGCATTTCACTTTCATTTTATTTAAATAACTTTGTTTGAATGTGTTAGACTTTCATTTTGATTCAAATAGCATTGGTTGAATGTGTTTGACTTTCATTTGATACAATTAGGTTTGTAGAATGTATTTGACTTTCATTTGATTCAAATAGCTTTGTTTGAATGTGTTTGACTTTCATTTGATTCAATTTGCTTTGTAGAATGTATTTGACTTTTATTTGATTTAAATAGCTTTATTTGAATGTGTTTGACTTTCATTTGATTCAAATTCCTTTGTTTGAATGTGTTTGACTTTCATTTGATTTGACTACCTTTGTAGAATGTATTTGACTTTCATTTAATTCAAATAGCTTTGTTTGAATGTTTTTTACTTTCATTTGGTTCAATTAGCTTTAAAGAATGTATTTGACTTTTATTTTATTCAAATAGCTTTGTTTGAATGTGTTTGACTTTCATTTGATTCAATTAGCTTTGTAGATTGTATTTGACTTTCATTTGATTAAAATAGCTTTGTTTGAATGTATTTGACTCTCATTTGATTCAAATAGCTTTGTAGAATGTATTTGACTTTCATTTGATTCAAATAGCATTGTAGAATTTATTTGACTTTTCATTTGATTTAAAAAGCTTTGTTTGAATGTGTTTGACTTTCATTTGATTCAAATAGTTTTGTTTGAATATGTTTAACTTTTACTTGATTCAATTAGCTTTGTAGAATGTATATGACTTTTATTACATTCAACTAGCTTTGTTTGAATGTCTTTAACTATCTTTTGATTCAATTAGCTTTGTAGAATGTATTTTACTCTTATTTGATTTAATTTGCTTTTGTTTGAATGTATTTGACTCTCATTTGATTTAAATAGCTTTGTAGAATGTATTTGACTTTCATTTGATTCAAATAGCTTTGTAGAATGTATTTGACTTTCATTTGATTCAAATAGCTTTGTTTGAATGTGATTGACTTTCATTTGATTCAATTAGCTTTGTAGAATGTATTTTACTTTAATTTGATTCAAATAGCTTTGATTGAATGTGTTCGACTTTTATTTGATTCAATTAGCTTTGTTTGAATGTGTTTGACATTCATATGATTCAATTAGCTTTGTTTGAATGTGTTTGACTTTCATTTGATTCATTTAGCTTTGTTTGAATGTGTTTAACTTTCATTTGATTCAATTAGCTTTGTAGAATGTATTTGACTTTCATTTGTTTCAAATAGCTTTGTTTGAATGTGTTTGACTTTCATTTGATTCAGTTAGCTTTGTAGAATGCATTTCACTTTCATTTTATTTAAATAAATTTGTTTGAATGTGTTAGACTTTCATTTAATTCAAATAGCTTTATTTGAATGTGTTTGACTTTCATTCGATAGAATTAGCTTTGTAGAATGTATTTGACGTTCATTTGATCCAAATGGCTTTGTTTAAATGTGTTTGACTTTCATTTGATTCAATTTGCTTTGTAGAATGTATTTGACTTTTATTTGATTTAATTAGCTTTGTTTGAATGTATTTGACTTTCATTTGATTCAAATAGCTTCATTTGAATGTGTTTGACTTTCATTTGATTCAAATTCCTTTGTTTGAATGTGTTTGACTTTCATTTGATTCAAATAGCTTTGTTTGAATGTGTTTGACTTTCATTTCCTTCAATTAGGTTTTTAGAATGTATTTGACTTTCATTTTATTAAAATAGCTTTGTTTGAATGTGTTTGACTCTCATTTGATTCAAATAGCTTTGTAGAATGTATTTGACTTTCATTTGATTCAAATAGCATTGTAGAATGTATTTGACTTTCATTTGATTTAAATAGCTTTGTTTGAATGTGTTTGACTTTCATTTGATTCAAATAGCTTTATTTGAATGTGTTTGACTTTCATTTAATACAATTAGCTTTGTAGAATGTATTTGACTTTCATTTGATTCAAATAGCTTTGTTTGAATGTGTTTGACTTTCGTTTGATTCAATTAGCTTTGTAGAATGTATTTGACTTTCATTTGATTAAAATAGCTTTGTTTGAATGTGTTTGACTTTCATTTGATTCAAATAGCTTTGTTTGAATATGTTTCACTTTCATTTGATTCAATTAGCTTTGTGGAATGTATATTACTCTTATTTGATTTAATTTGCTTTATTTGAATGTATTTGACTCTCATTTGATTCAAATAGATTTGTAGAATGTATTTTACTTTCATTTGATTCCAATAGCTTTGATTGAATGTGTTTGACTTTCATTTGATTCAATTAGTTTTGTTTGAATGTGTTTGACATTCATATGATTCAATTAGCTTTGTTTGAATGTGTTTGACTTTTATTTGATTCATTTAGCTTTGTTTGAATGTGTTTAACATTCATTCGATTCAATTAGCTTTGTAGAATGTATTTGACTTTCATTTGTTTCAAATAGCTTTGTTTGAATGTGTTTGACTTTCATTTGATTCAGTTAGCTTTGTAGAATGCATTTCACTTTCATTTGATTTAAATAACTCTGTTTGAATGTGTTTGACTTTCATTTGATTCAAATAGCTTTGATTGAATGTGTTTGACTTTCATTTGATTTTATAAGCTTTATAGAATGTATTTGACATTTATTTGATTTAAATAGCTTTGTTTGAATGTGTTTGACTTTCATTTGATTCAATTAGCTTTGTTTGAATGTGTTTGACTTTCATTTGATTCAATTTGCTTTGTAGAATGTATTTGACTTTCATTTGATTCAATTAGCTTTGTTGAATGTATTCGACTCTTATTTGATTTAATTTGCTTTGTTTGAATGTGTTTAACTTTCATTTGATTCAATTAGCTTTGTAGAATGTATTTGACTTTTATTTGATTCAAATAGCTTTGTTTGAATCTGTTTGACTTTCATTTGATTCAAATAGCTTTGTAGAATGTATTTGACTTTCATTTGATTTAAATAGCATTTTAGAATGTATTTGACTTTCATTTGATTTAAATAGCTTTGTTTGAATGTGTTTGACGTTCATTTCATTCAAATAGCTTTTTTTGAATATGTTTGACTTTCATTTGATTCAATTAGCTTTGTAGAATGTATATGACTTTTATTTCATGCAAATAGCATTGTTTGAATGTGTTTAACTATCATTTGATTCAATTAGCTTTGTTGAATGTATTTGACTTTCGTTTGATTCAAATAGCATTATAGAATGTATTTGACTTTCATTTGATTCAAATAGCTTTGATTGAATATGTTTGATTTTCATTTGTTTCAATTAGGTTTGTTTGAATGTGTTTGACTTTCATTTAATTCAATTAGGTTTGTAGAATGTATTTGACTTTCATTTGATTCAAATAGATTTGTTTGAATGTGTTTGACTTTCATTTTATTCAATTAGCTTTGTACAATGCATTTCACTTTCATTTGATTTATATAGCTTTGTTTAAATGTGTTTGACTTTCATTTAAATTAAAAAGTTTTTTTTTTAATGTGTTTGACATTCATTTGATTTAAAAGGCTTTGTTTGAATGTGTTTGACTTTCATATTATTCAATTAGCTTTGTAGAATGTATATGACTGTCATTTAATTCAAATAGCTTTGTTTGAATATGTTTGACTTTCATTTGATTCAATTAGCTCTGTAGAATGTATATGACTTTCATTTGATTCAAATAGCTTTGTTTGAATGTGTTAAACTTTTATTTAATTCAAATAGCTTTGTTTGAATGTGTTTAACTATCATTTGATTCAATTAGCTTTGTAGAATTGTATTTTACTTTTATCTGATTCAACTAGCTTTGTAGAATGTATTTGACTTTCATTTGATTCAATTAGCTTTGTAGAATGTATTTAACTTACATTTGATTCAAATAGCTTTGATTGAATGTGTTTGACTTTCATTTGATTCAAATAGCTTTGTTTGAATATGTGTAAATTTCATTTGATTCAATTAGCTTTGTAGAATGTATATGACTTTTATTTCATTCAAATAGCTTTGTTTGAATGTGTTTAACATCATTTGATTCAATTAGCTTTGTTGAATGTATTCGACTCTTATTTGATTTAATTTGCTTTGTTTGAATGTATTTGACTCTCATTTGATTCAAATAGCTTTGTAGAATGTATTTGACTTTCATTTGATTCAAATAGCTATGCAGAATGTATTTGACTTTCATTTGATTCAAATAGCTTTGTTTGAATGTGATTGACTTTCATTTGATTAAATTAGCTTTGTAGAATGTATTTGACTTTCATTTGATTCAATTAGCTTTGTAGAATGTATTTGACTTTCATTTGATTCGAAAGCTTTGTTTGAATGTGTTTGACTTTCATTTGATTCAATTAGCTTTGTTCGAATGTGTTTGACTTTCATTTGATTTAAATAGCTTTGTTTGAATGTGATTGACTTTCATTTGATTCAATTAGTTTTGTAGAATGTATTTGACTTTCATTTGATTCAAATAGCTTTGATTGAATATGTTTGATTTTCATTTGATTCAATTAGGTTTGTTTGAATGTGTTTGACTTTCATATGATTCAATTAGCTTTGTTTGAATGTGTTTGACTTTCATTTTATTTAAATAGCTTTGTTTGAATGTGATTGACTTTCATTTGATTCAATTAGCTTTGTAGAATGTATTTGACTTTCATTTGATTCAAATAGCTTTGTAGAATATATTTGACTTTCATTTGATTCAAATAGCTTTGTTTGAATGTGATTGACTTTCATTTGATTAAATTAGCTTTGTGGAATGTATTTGACTTTCATTTGATTCAAATAGCTTTGATTGAATGTGTTTGACTTTCATTTGATTCAAATAACTTTGTTTGAATATGTGTAAATTTCATTTGATTCAATTAGCTTTGTAGAATGTATATGACTTTTATTTCATTCAAATAGCTTTGTTTGAATGTGTTTAACATCATTTGATTCAATTAGCTTTGTTGAATGTATTCGACTCTTATTTGATTTAATTTGCTTTTTTTGAATGTATTTGACTCTCATTTGATTCAAATAGCTTTGTAGAATGTATTTGACTTTCATTTGATTCAAATAGCTATGCAGAATGTATTTGACTTTCATTTGATTCAAATAGCTTTGTTTGAATGTGATTGACTTTTATTTGATTAAATTAGCTTTGTAGAATGTATTTGACTTTCATTTGATTCAATTAGCCTTGTAGAATGTATTTGACTTTCATTTGATTCAAATAGCTTTGTTTGAATGTGTTTGACTTTCATTTGATTCAATTAGCTTTGTAGAATGTATTTTACTTTTATTTGATTAAATTAGCTTTGTTTGAATTTATTTCACTCTCATTTGATTCAAATAGCTTTGTTTGAATGTGTTTGACTTTCATTTGATTCAATTAGCTTTGTAGAATGTATTTGACTTTCATTTGATTCAAATAGCTTTGTTTGAATGTGTTTGACTTTCATTTGATTCAATTAGCTTTGTAGAATATATTTGACTTTCATTTGATTCGAAAGCTTTGTTTGAATGTGTTTGACTTTCATTTGATTCAATTAGCTTTGTTCGAATGTGTTTGACTTTCATTTGATTTAAATAGCTTTGTTTGAATGTGATTAACTTTCGTTTGATTCAATTAGTTTTGTAGAATGTATTTGACTTTCATTTGATTCAAATAGCATTGATTGAATATGTTTGATTTTCATTTGATTCAATTAGGTTTGTTTGAATGTGTTTGACTTTCATATGATTCAATTAGCTTTGTTTGAATGTGTTTGACTTTCATTTGATTCAAATAGCTTTGTTTGAATGTGATTGACTTTCATTTGATTCAATTAGCTTTGTAGAATGTATTTGACTTTCATTTGATTCAAATAGCTTTGTAGAATATATTTGACTTTCATTTGATTCAAATAGCTTTGTTTGAATGTGATTGACTTTCATTTGATTAAATTAGCTTTGTAGAATGTATTTGACTTTCATTTGATTCAAATAGCTTTGATTGAATGTGTTTGACTTTCATTTGATTCAAATAGCTTTGTTTGAATATGTGTAAATTTCATTTGATTCAATTAGCTTTGTAGAATATATATGACTTTTATTTCATTCAAATAGCTTTGTTTGAATGTGTTTAACATCATTTGATTCAATTAGCTTTGTTGAATGTATTCGACTCTTATTTGATTTAATTTGCTTTGTTTAAATGTATTTGACTCTCATTTGATTCAAATAGCTTTGTAGAATGTATTTGACTTTCATTTGATTCAAATAGCTATGCAGAATGTATTTGACTTTCATTTGATTCAAATAGCTTTGTTTGAATGTGATTGACTTTCATTTGATTAAATTAGCTTTGTAGAATGTATTTGACTGTCATTTGATTCAATTAGCTTTGTAGAATGTATTTGACTTTCATTTGATTCAAATAGCTTTGTTTGAATGTGTTTGACTTTCATTTGATTCAATTAGCTTTGTAGAATGTATTTTACTTTTATTTGATTGAATTAGCTTTGTTTGAATTTATTTCACTCTCATTTGATTCAAATAGCTTTGTTTGAATGTGTTTGACTTTCATTTGATTCAATTAGCTTTGTAGAATGTATTTGACATTCATTTAATATAAATAGATTTGTTAGAATGTGTTTGACTTTCATTTGATTCAAATAGCTTTGTTTGAATGTGTTTGACTTTCATTTGATTCAATTAGCTTTGTAGAATATATTTGACTTTCATTTGATTCGAAAGCTTTGTTTGAATGTGTTTGACTTTCATTTGATTCAATTAGCTTTGTTCGAATGTGTTTGACTTTCATTTGAATTAAATAGCTTTGTTTGAATGTGATTAACTTTCATTTGATTCAAATAGCTTTGATTGAATATGTTTGATTTTCATTTGATTCAATTTGCTTTGTTTGAATGTGTTTCACTTTCATATGATTCAATTAGCTTTGTTTGAATGTGTTTGACTTTCATTTGATTCAAATAGCTATGCAGAATGTATTTGACTTTCATTTGATTCAAATAGCTTTGTTTGAATGTGTTTGACTTTCATTTGATTCAATTAGCTTTGTTCGAATGTGTTTGACTTTCATTTGATTTAAATAGCTTTGTTTGAATGTGATTAACTTTCATTTGATTCTATTAGTTTTGTAGAATGTATTTGACTTTCATTTGATTCATTTAGCTTTGCTTGAATGTGTTTGACTTTCATTTAATTCAATTAGCATTGTAGAATGTATTTTACTTTCATTTGAATCAAATAACTTTGTTTGAATGTGTTTGACTTTCATTTAATTCAATTAGCTTTGTAGAATGTATTTGACTTTCATTTGATTCAAATAGCTTTGTTTGAATGTGTTTGACTTTCATTTGATTCAATTTGCTTTGTAGAATGTATTTGACTTTCATTTGATTCAAATAGCTTTTTTTGAATGTTTTTGACTTTCATTTGATTCAATTAGCTTTGTAGAATGTATTTTACTTTTATTTGATTAAATTAGCTTTGTTTGAATTTATTTCACTCTCATTTGATTCAAATAGCTTTGTTTGAATGTGTTTGACTTTCATTTGATTTAATTAGCTTTGTAGAATGTATTTGACTTTCATTTGATTCAAATAGCTTTGATTGAATGTGTTTGACTTTCATTTGATTCAATTAGCTTTGTTTGAATGTGTTTGACTTCCATATGATTTAATTAGCTTTGTTTGAATGTGTTTAACTTTATTTGATTCATTTAGCTTTGTTTGAATGTGTTTGACTTTCATTTAATTCAATTAGCTTTGTAGAATGTATTTGACTTTCATTTGATTAAAATAGCTTTGTTTGAATGTGTTTGACTTTCATTTAATTCAATTAGCTTTGTACAATGAATTTGACTTTCTTTTGATTCAAATAGCTTTGTTTGAATGTGTTTGAATTTCATTTTATTCAATTTGCTTTGTAGAATGCATATCACTTTCATTTGATTTATATAGCATTGTTTGAATGTGTTTGACTTTCATTTAAATTAAAAAGCTTTTTTTTAATGTGTTTGACATTCATTTGATTTAAAAGGCTTTGTTTGAATGTGTTTGACTTTCATATTATTCAATTAGCTTTGTAGAATGTATATGACTCTCATTTGATTCAAATAGCTTTGTTTGAATGTGTTTGACTTTCATTTGATTCAATTAGCTTTGTAGAATGTATATGACTTTTATTTCATTCAAATAGCTTTTTTTGAATGTGTTTAACTATCATTTGATTTAATTAGCTTTGTTGAATGTATTCGACTCTTATTTGATTTAATTTGCTTTGTTTGAATATATTTGACTCTCAATTGATTCAAATAGCTTTGTAGAATGTATTTGACTTTCATTTTATTCAAATAGCTTTGTAGAATGTATTTGACTTTCATTTGATTCAAACAGCTTTGTTTGAATGTGATTGACTTTCATTTGATTCAATTAGCTTTGATTGAATGTTTTTGACTTTCATTTGATTCAAATAGCTTTGCTTGAATATGTGTAAAATTCATTTGATTCAATTAGCTTTGTAGAATGTATATAACTTTTATTTCATTTAAATAGCTTTGTTTGAATGTGTTTAACTATCATTTGATTCAATTAGCTTTGTTGAAAGTATTCAACTCTTATTTGATTTAATTTGCTTTGTTTGAATGTATTTGACTCTCATTTGATTCAAATAGCTTTGTAGAATGTATTTGACTTTCATTTGATTCAAATAGCTATGTAGAATGTATTTGACTTTCATTTGATTCAAATATCTTTGTTTAAATGTGATTGACTTTCATTTGATTCAATTAGCTTTGTAGAATATATTTGACTTTCATATGATTCCATTAGCTTTGTTTGAAAGTGTTTGACTTTCATTTGATTCATTTAGCTTTGCTTGAATGTGTTTGACTTTCATTTAATTCAATTAGATTTGTAGAATGTATTTAACTTTCATTTGAATCAAATAACTTTGTTTGAATGTGTTTGACTTTCATTTGATTCAATTAGCTTTGTAGAATGTATTTGACTTTCATTTGATTCAAATAGCTTTGTTTGAATGTGATTGACTTTCATTTGATTCAATTAGCTTTGTAGAATGTATTTGACTTTCATTTGATTCAAATAGCTTTGATTGAATGTGTTTGACTTTCATTTGATTCAATTAGCTTTGTTTCAATGTGTTTAACTATCATTTGATTAAATTAGCTTTGTTGAATGTATTCGACTCTTATTTGATTTAATTTGCTTTGTTTGAATGTATTTGACTCTCATTTGATTCAAATAGCTTTGTAGAATGTATTTGACTTTCATTTGATTCAAATAGCTTTGTAGAATGTATTCGACTTTCATTTGATTCAAATAGCTTTGTTTGAATGTGATTGACTTCCATTTTATTAAATTAGCCTTGTAGAATGTATTTGACTTCCATTTGATTCAAATAGCTTTGATTGAATGTGTTTGACTTTCATTTGATTCAAATAGCTTTGTTTGAATATGTGTAAATTTCATTTGATTCAGTTAGCTTTGTAGAATGTATATGACTTTTATTTCATTCAAATAGCTTTGTTTGAATGTGTTTAACTATCATTTGATTCAATTAGCTTTGTTGAATGTATTCGACTCTTATTTGAATTAATTTGCTTTGTTTGAATGTATTTGACTCTCATTTGATTCAAATGGCTTTGTAGAATGTATTTGACTTTCATTTGATTCAAATAGCTATGTAGATTGTATTTGACTTTCATTTGATTCAAATAGCTTTGTTTGAATGTGATAGACTTTCATTTGATTAAATTAGCTTTGTTGAATGTATTTGACTTTCATTTGTTTCAAATAGCTTTGATTGAATGTGTTTGACTTTCATTTGATTCAAATAGCTTTGTTTGAATATGTGTAAATATCATTTGATTCAATTAGCTTTCTAGAATGTATATGACTTTTATTTCATTTAAATAGCTTTGTTTGAATGTGTTTAACTATCATTTGATTCAATTAGCTTTGTTGAATGTATATGACTCTTTTTTGATTTAATTTGCTTTGTTTGAATGTATTTGACTCTCATTTGATTCAAATAGCTTTGTTTGAATGTGTTTGACTTTCATTTGGTTCAATTAGCTTTGTGAATGTATTTGACTTTCATTTGATTCAAATAGCGTTGTTTGAATGTGTTTGACTTTCATTTGATTCAATTAGCTTTGTAGAATATGTTTGACTTTCATTTGATTCGAAAGCTTTGTTTGAATGTGTTTGACTTTCATTTGATTCAATTAGCTTTGTTCGAATGTGTTTGACTTTCATTTGATTTAAATAGCTTTGTTTGAATGTGATTAACTTTCATTTGATTCTATTAGTTTTGTAGAATGTATTTGACTTTCATTTGATTCAAATAGCTTTGATTGAATATGTTTGATTTTCATTTGATTCAATTAGGTTTGTTTGAATGTGTTTGACTTTCATATGATTCAATTAGCTTTGTTTGAATGTGTTTGACTTTCATTTGATTCAAATAGCTTTGTTTGAATGTGATTGACTTTCATTTGATTCAATTAGCTTTGTAGAATGTATTTGACTTTCATTTGGTTCAAATAGCTTTGATTGAATGTGTTTGACTTTCATTTTGTTGTAAATCTAAATACCCCCTCCCGAATATGGGTTGATGGATTTAAAAATACTTATAGTTAGAATCTCAAATATCATGGAACAAGATAAAAGGGCCAAAACTCAAGGACACACTCAAAGTTTTGGGGTTTTAGGCCAGAGATAAGACTCACTCAATCTCTCCTAAGCTTATCACTCAAGACTCACTCAAAGCAATAAGGGAACACTTGAACTTGAGACAAACTCTAAGTTAAAATGCTATAAACACAAGGTTTTTTATCAAATCTCAAAACTGCCTCTTAATTTCTGTTTTGCTCTCCCTTTTATAGAGGAAAGGAGCAGCAAAAGCACACCAAAAGCCAAGGAAACCGTCCAAGAATGAAAGGCCAACAGCCAATGGTTTCCTCCTTGACTTAAGCCTTGATTTAAGCTAAGTAATGAAAGCATAATAAAGCCTATTGATAACCCCCCCATTACAACCGGCCAAAAGCTAGATTCTTGGCATTATTTCAGCAACATTAACTAGCACATAAGTTAATAATAGATAGTAAATGGCCTAGGATCCACACGCCCAAAATAGTCATGAAATGCGTCCAAAATGTGATGCTAGCCAACCGTGTACCAATCTTCAATCTTCCCATGAAATGCAGCATAGAATTTCACCCTTCTTTGTGAATGGGAAAAACCCAAGAGTCTCTAAGACTAAAGCAACAGGTTCATTAGATGCCCACTTTGGATCATTCCCCCCTTCTTCAAAAGAGTTTGCCCTCAAACTTGAATCATCAAAGTATGGTGATAAATCCCCTACATTGAAAGTCGCACTAACACCCATCAATTTGTCTGGTAGCTCAATTTTGTAAGCACTATCGTTCACCCTCTCAAGAACCTTAAAAGGACCATCAGAACGAGGCATAAGCTTGTTTTTGCGAAGCTTAGGGAACCTCTCCTTCCTCAAATGCACCCAAACCAAGTCCCCGGGATGAAAATAGGCTGTTTGCGTTTCTTATTGGCTCGCTCTTGGTATTTTTTATTCATCTCCTCAATTCTTTTCTTCACTTGCTCACAGGTTTTATGAAAGGTTTCCACCCTCTTTTTAGCATCTTTCTCTACCATGTCACTCTTAACCATAGGAACAAGATCAATCGGCACAAATGGGTTCACTCCATAAACTACTTCAAATGGAGAACGGGAAGTAGTTAGGGAATGAGCTCTATTGTAAGCAAACTCCGCATGGGCTAATTTCATGTCCCAATCTTTTTGCGTTTTGCTCACAAGACCTCGTAACAAAGTACCCAAAGTTCTATTAGTGACCTCGGTTTGCCCATCGGTTTGGGGATGATGAGAGGTACTAAATAGTAACTTGGTACCCACAAGTTTCCATAGGGTTCTCCAAAAGTGACTAAGGAATTTGGAGTCCCTATCAGATACTATACTTCGAGGAATGCCATGGAGTTTGACAATTTCCTTGAAGTACAGCTCGACCACTTTCACGGCATCATCAGTTTTATTACAAGCTACAAAGTGTGCCATTTTAGAGAATCTATCTACAACAACCATGATGCTATCTCTTCCCCTTTGAGTGCGAGGCAATCCAACAATGAAATCCATGCTAACACTTTCTCATGGAGCATCCGGAACTGGCAACGGAGTATAAAGACCCTTTGTGAAGTGTCCCTTAGCCTTTTGACAAGTAGCACATCTCTCCACAACATGAGTAACATCCTTGATCATTCTAGGCCAATAGAAGTGTTCACCTAGAATATCAAGAGTCTTTTGTATCCCAAAATGACCGGCTAAACCTCCACCATGCACTTCTCTCACTAATAACTCCCTAACCCCACTCTTCGGAACACATAGCTTGTTACCTTTAAAGAGGTAGCCATCTTGTCTCACAAACTCTTTGGTAGGATTCTCTATCTCGCTAGCAAAGTCGGGATCATTTATGTAACATTCCTTGAGTTGTTCAAAACCCAAGATCTTAGCATCCACCATGGAAAGTAAGTAGCTCCGACGAGACAATGCATCGGCCACAACATTACTCTTTCCATCCTTGTACTTGGAGCTAAAGGTAAATGATTGGAGAAACTCCACCCATTTAGCATGTCTCTTGTTGAGTTTTTGTTGCCCATGAATAAATTTCAGAGCCTCATGATCGGAATGAAGAACAAATGGTTTTGGTCTAAGGTAGTGAGACCAATGATCAAGTGCTCTAACTATGGCATAGAACTCACGGTCATAAGTGGAATAGTTCAACTTAGCCCCATTCAACTTCTCACTAAAGTAACTCACGGGCTTCTTCTCTTGAATCAAAACAGCACCTATTCCAATCCCACTTGCATCACACTCTACCTCAAACACTTTGTTGAAATCTGGTAGCACAAGTATAGGAGCGTTGCAAAGCATATGTTTAACCTTCTCAAAGGCTCGTTGAGCATTTTCTTCCCATACGAACTCACCCTTTTTGGTCAACTCGGTGATTGGAGCCATGATGGTAGAGAAGTTTTTGATGAACCGCCTATAGAAGGAGGCAAGTCCATGAAAACTTCTAACTTCGTGCACATTGGTTGGAGCCAACCAAGACTGGACTGCTTTTACCTTCTCCGGATCTACATGAACCCCCTCTCCTGTTACAATGTATCCTAAGAATACAACACTAGGAGTCATGAATACACATTTTTCAAGCTTACCATACAACTTCACCTCCCTCAATTTTTCAAACAATCTCCTCAAATGAATTACATGATCATCATTGTTTTTACTATACACAAGAATGTCATCTAAGTAAACAACAACAAAATCATTAAGAAAAGGACGGAGAACTTCATTCATCAATCTCATGAAGGAGCTTGGGGCGTTGCAAAGCCCAAATGGCATCACTAACCACTCATACAACCCTTGTTTTGTTTTGAAAGCCGTCTTCCACTCATCCCCCTCTCGAATTCTCATTTGATGGTACCCACTCCTTAAATCTATTTTGGAAAAGACTAAGGCACCACTCAACTCATCTAACATATCTTGCAATCGAGGCATAGGAAAACGGTATTTGACCGTTATATTGTTAATGGAACGACTATCAACACACATTCTCCAAGTACCATCTTTTTTTGGTACTAAGAGGGCTGGAACCGCGCAAGGACTAAGGCTTTCTCTCACATAACCTCTCTCAAGTAATTCGTTCACTTGCTTTTCAAGTTCCTTACTCTCTTCCGGATTACACCTATAGGCAGCCTTGTTGGGCAAAGGTGCTCCTGGAATTAAGTCAATGGCGTGCTCAATGCCTCTAATTGGAGGTAGGCCTTTGGGCAAGTCATTGGGGAACACATCTTGGTACTCTTCTAATAACTCATTTAGCATGGATGAGTTAATACAAGTAGTACCATTATCATCTTTGGTCCTTACCACCAAAGCATACCCTCCCCCCATTTCTTTCATTATTCGTTCATATTCATTACAAGTTACAAGATAGTTGCTTTTCTCTTTTTCTTTCTTAGCAACTTTAGGAGGTAAAGGCACTAACTTAATTTTTCTACCATTTTTGGTAGTTACAATATACACATTAGTTTTCCCTTTATGCTCCGAATCATGATCAAACTGCCACGGTCTTCCAAGCAACAAATGACACGCATCCATAGGAAGAATATCACACCAACGCTCATCTTCGAACCCTCCAATGGAATAAGACACCAATGCTTGCTTCTTGACTCTAATGCTTGTGCCATCATTCAACCAATTTAGCTTGTAAGGTTCACCATGGTCTCTAGTGGGTAGCTTCAATTTACTCACAGCCTCGGATGAAACAACATCTGTTTGGGCACCACTATCAACAATCACATTGCAAGTCTTCTCTCCTATCTTGCATCTAGTGTGGAACAAGTTGTTTCGTTGTTTAAGATCAATTTCGGGTTCATTATACAAGATTCTACGAACCACCATCATGTTGAACTCATCTTCGGGTTGAATCTCTTCCTCATACTCTTCATCAAACTCGCAACCCTCCTCATGAGCCACAAAGTTATAGACCTTTTCTTCCTCATCCATGAGAGCACATTGAGAGGCTGTTAACACACTCTTACTAGGACATTCCGATGCAATATGTCCTCTCCCATGACACTTGAAGCATTTTCTCCTAGTTGAAAGCTCACTAGGCGAAACTACTTGTTTTTCTTTCCCTTTTGATGAGCTAGGTGAAAAGGTTTTACTTTGAAAAGTACTCCCTTTAGAGTTGAAAGGAGTAAATTTCGAAGTATTCTTGAAAGAAGAAGTTTTGGGCTTCTCTTTCTCCCTTTCTTCTTTAAGTTGAGACTCATACTTCAAAGCTAGTTTGCATACATCACTAAAAGTGGCATAATGAGTAACTTCCACTTTCCTATTAATTTCTTTGGTCAACCCCTTGACAAATCTAGCAATTTTGTAAGCCTCCTTTTCTTGCAAGTCGCAAGTCAAGCCTAACCTTTCAAATTCTTTTATGTAATCCTCCACACTCATGTTTTCTTGTGATAGGTGGGTTAATTTTAAGTATTGATCTTGTTCATACTCTTTACTTACCCATTTTTCCCTCATTTTCTTTTTTAATTTTTCCCACGAGTCTATCTTATCTTTCCCTTCTCTTCTTCTATTTGACTTGAGGTTTTCATACCACAATGCAGCTAGTTTAGTGAGTTTAAGGACAGCCAACTTGAACCGTTTCCTATCATCATACCCCTTGTAATCAAAAACGGTTTCAATTTGCCTAACCCAATCTAAGAAAGCCTCACAATCATGCCCTCCATCAAATTCATGCATATCAATTTTTAGACCCTTATCTTCATCAAATTGTCTAAAATTGTTACCACTATTTTCATCCTCCTCCTCTAATTCATTTATTTTCCTAGTGGCTTTAAGGAGCATATCAGATATGGCATCCATCCTAGTATCTTGTTGTGCCCTAGAGACTTCACTCTCTTCTGTTTTTTTCTCCAAATTCTCCAATTTTTCAGTGATTACTTGCAACATTCTAGCAAGCTCCTCACTAGACATGATTTCCACTATTTTTGCTTGGATATTACAAGTACAATGAAAACTGCCGAAATTAGAGACAAAATGAAAAACGAAAATTGCCTCTAGACTCTCAAAGGCTTACAAATTCAGAATATTCAGATCAAAACAACCAATTTGCAAAAAATAAATTCCTCAAAAGCTTTTCGGATGAGGGAGAAATCTTCAATTGAATTCTGCCTTCCCGGTTTTGCCTCTTTTCTGCGCTGCTGCGAAAAACCTGCCCAGTTTATTAGCAGAAAGATTCCAAAATATCTGAAAATTTTTGTGAGTAATCTACGCAAAAAAATATCCAGATTCAAAAAAGAATTAACTCTATTTGGACAGAAAACGAAGGAGATATGTCCTTCTCAAACCGCAACTCTAAACTGATTGAATTCTGCCGTTTTGCTCCAAACGCCTTCAAACTCGATTTTCTTTAAGAAAACCCTTAACTAGGCTCTGATACCAGATGATGTAAATCTAAATACCCCCTCCCGAATATGGGTTGATGGATTTAAAAATACTTATAGTTAGAATACTCAAATATCATGGAACAAGATAAAAGGGCCAAAACTCAAGGACACACTCAAAGTTTTGGGGTTTTAGGCCAGAGATAAGACTCACTCAATCTCTCCTAAGCTTATCACTCAAGACTCACTCAAGCAATAAGGGAACACTTGAACTTGAGACAAACTCTAAGTTAAAATGCTATAAACACAAGGTTTTTTATCAAATCTCAAAACTGCCTCTTAATTTCTGTTTTGCTCTCCCTTTTATAGAGGAAAGGAGCGGCAAAAGCACACCAAAAGCCAAGGAAACCGTCCAAGAATGAAAGGCCAACAGCCAATGGTTTCCTCCTTGATTTAAGCCTTGATTTAAGCTAAGTAATGAAAGCATAATAAAGCCTATTGATAACCCCCCCATTACAACCGGCCAAGAGCTAGATTCTTGGCATTATTTCAGCAACATTAACTAGCACATAAGTTAATAATAGATAGTAAATGGCCTAGGATCCACACGCCCAAAATAGTCATGAAATGCGTCCAAAATGTGATGCTAGCCAACCGTGTACCAATCTTCAATCTTCCCATGAAATGCAGCATAGAATTTCACCCTTCTTTGTGAATGGGAAAAACCCAAGAGTCTCTAAGACTAAAGCAACAGGTTCATTAGATGCCCACTTTGGATCACATTTGATTCAATTAGCTTTGTTTGAATGTGTTTGACTTTCATATGATTCAATTAGCTTTGTTTGAATGTGTTTAACTTTATTTGATTCATTTAGCTTTGTTTGAATGTGTTTTACTTTCATTTAATTCAATTAGCTTTGTAGAATGTATTTGACTTTCATTTGATTCAAATAGCTTTGTTTGAATGTGTTTGACTTTCATTTTATTCAATTAGCTTTGTACAATGAATTTGACTTTCATTTGATTCAAATAGCTTTGTTTGAATGTGTTTGAATTTCATTTGATTCAATTTGCTTTGTAGAATGCATTTCACTTTCATTTGATTTATATAGCTTTGTTTGAATGTGTTTGACTTTCATTTAAATTAAAAAGCTTTTTTTTTAATGTGTTTGACATTCATTTGATTTAAAAGGCTTTGTTTGAATGTGTTTGACTTTCATTTGATTCAATTAGCTTTGTAGAATGTATATGACTTTTATTTCATTCAAATATCTTTGTTTGAATGTGTTTAACTATCATTTGATTCAATTAGCTTTGTTGAATGTATTCCACTCTTATTTGATTTAATTTGCTTTTTTTGAATGTATTTGTTTCTTATTTGATTCAAATAGCTTTGTAGAATGTATTTGACTTTCATTTGATTCAAATAGCTTTGTTTGAATGTGATTGACTTTCATTTGATTAAATTAGATTTGTAGAATGTATTTGACTTTCATTAGATTCAAATAGCTTTGATTGAATGTGTTTGACTTTTATTTGATTCAAATAGCTTTGTTTGAATATGTGTAAATTTCATTTGATTCAATTAGCTTTGTAGAATGTATATGAGTTTTATTTCATTCAAATAGCTTTGTTTGAATGTGTTTAACTATCATTTGATTCAATTAGCTTTGTTGAATGTATTCGACTCTTATTTGATTTAATTTGCTTTGTTTGAATGTATTTGACTATCATTTGATTCAAATAGCTTTGTAGAATGTATTTGACTTTCATTTGATTCAAATAGCTATGTAGAATGTATTTGACTTTCATTTGATTCAAAAAACTTTGTTTGAATGTGTTTGACTTTCATTTGATTCAATTAGCTTTGTAGAATGTATTTTTCTTTCATTTGATTCAAATAGCTTTGTTTGAATGTGTTTGATTTTCATTTGATTCAATTAGCTTTGTAGAATGTATTTGACTTTCATTTAAATTAAAAAGCTTTGTTTGAATGTGTTTGACTTTCATTTGATTCAATTAGCTTTGTAGAATGTATTTTACTTTTATTTGATTAAATTAGCTTTGTTTGAATTTATTTCACTCTCATTTGATTCAACTAGCTTTGTTTGAATGTGTTTGACTTTCATTTGATTCAATTAGCTTTGTAGAACGTATTTGACTTTCATTTGATTCAAATAGCTTTGTTTGAATGTGTTTGACTTTCATTTGATTAGATTAGCTTTGTAGAATATATTTGACTTTCTTTTGATTCGAAAGCTTTGTTTGAATGTGTTTGACTTTCATTTGATTCAATTAGCTTTGTTCGAATGTGTTTGACTTTCATTTGATTTAAATAGCTTTGTTTGAATGTGATTAACTTTCATTTGATTCAATTAGTTTTGTAGAAGTATTTGACTTTCATTTGATTCAAATAGCTTTGATTGAATATGTTTGATTTTCATTTGATTCAATTAGGTTTGTTTGAATGTGTTTGACTTTCATTTGATTCAATTAGTTTTTTAGAATGTATTTGACTTTCATTTGATTCAAATAGCTTTGATTGAAGGTGTTTGATCATTTGATTCAATTAGCTTTGTTTGAATGTTTTTGACTTTCATTTGATTCAATTAGCTTTGTAGAATGTATTTGACTTTCATTTTATTCAAATAGCTTTGTTTGAATGTGTTTGACTTTCATTTGATTCAATTAGGTTTGTTTAAATGTGTTTGACTTTCATATGATTCAATTAGCTTTATTTGAATGTGTTTGACTTTCATTTGATTCAAATAGCTTTGTTTGAATGTGATTGACTTTCATTTTATTCAATTAGCTTTGTAGAATGTATTTGACTTTCATTTGATTCAAATAGCTTTGATTGAATGTGTTTGACTTTCATTTGATTCAAAGAGCTTTGGTTGAATGTCTTTGACTTTAATTTGATTCAATTAGCTTTGTTTGAATGTGTTTAACTTTATTTGATTCTTTTAGCTTTGTTTGAATGTGTTTGACTTTCATTTAATTCAATTAGCTTTGTAGAATGTGTTTGACTTTCATTTGATTCAAATAGCTTTGTTTGAATGTGTTTGACTTTCATTTTATTCCATTAGCTTTGTACAATGAATTTGACTTTCATTTGATTCAAATAGCTTTGTTTGAATGTGTTTGAATTTCGTTTGATTCAATTTGCTTTGTAAAATGCATTTCACGTTCATTTGATTTATATAACTTTGTTTGAATGTGTTTGACTTTCATTTAAATTAAAAAGCTTTTTTTTAATGTGTTTGACATTCATTTGATTTAAATGGCTTTGTTTGAATGTGTTTTACTTTCATATTATTTAATTAGCTTTGTAGAATGTATATGACTCTCATTTGATTCAAATAGCTTTGTTTGAATATGTTTGACTTTCATTTGATTCAATTAGCTTTGTAGAATGTATATGACTTTTATTTCATTCAAATAGCTTTGTTTGAATGTGTTTAACTATCATTTGATTCAAATAGCTTTGTTGAATGTATTCGACTCTTATTTGATTTAATTTGCTTTGTTTGAATGTATTTGACTCTCATTTGATTCAAATAGCTTTGTAGAATGTATTTGACTTTCATTTTATTCAATTAGCTTTGTAGAATGTATTTGACTTTCATTTATTTCAAATAGCTTTGTTTGAATGTGATTGACTTTCATTTGATTAAATTAGCTTTGTAGAATGTATTTGACTTTCATTTGATTCAAATAGCTTTGATTGAATGTGTTTGACTTTCATTTGATTCAAATAGCTTTGTTTGAATATGTGTAAATTTCATTTGATTCAATTTGCTTTGTAGAATGCATTTCACTTTCATTTGATTCAAATAGCTTTGTTGGAATGTGTTTAACTATCATTTGATTCAATTAGCTTTGTTGAATGTATTCGAATCTTATTTGATTTAATTTGCTTTGTTTAAATGTATTTGACTCTCATTTGATTCAAATAGCTTTGTAGAATGTATTTGACTTTCATTTGATTCAAATAACTATGTAGAATGTATTTGACTTTCATTTGATTCAAATAGCTTTGTTTTAATTTGATTGACTTTCATTTGATTCAATTAGCTTTGTAGGATATATTTGACTTTCATATGATTCAATTAGCTTTGTTTGAAAGTGTTTGACTTTCATTTGATTCATTTAGCTTTGCTTGAATGTGTTTGACTTTCATTTAATTCAATTAGCTTTGTAGAATGTATTTAACTTTCATATGAATCAAATAACTTTGTTTGAATGTGTTAGACTTTCATTTGATTCAATTATCTTTGTAGAATGTATTTGACTTTCATTTGATTCAAATGGCTTTGTTTGAATGTGTTTGACTTTCATTTGATTCAATTAGCTTTGTAGAATGTATATGACTTTTATTTCATTCAAATAGCTTTGTTTGAATGTGTTTAACTATCATTTGATTCAAATAGCTTTGTTGAATGTATTCGACTCTTATTTGATTTAATTTGCTTTGTTTGAATGTATTTGACTCTCATTTTATTCAATTAGCTTTGTAGAATGTATTTGACTTTCATTTAATTCAAATAGCTTTGTTTGAATGTGATTGACTTTCATTTGATTAAATTAGCTTTGTAGAATGTATTTGACTTTCATTTGATTCAAATAGCTTTGATTGAATGTGTTTGACTTTCATTTGATTCAAATAGCTTTGTTTGAATATGTGTAAATTTCATTTGATTCAATTTGCCTTGTAGAATGCATTTCACTTTCATTTGATTCAAATAGCTTTGTTTGAATGTGTTTAACTATCATTTGATTCAATTAGCTTTGTTGAATGTATTCGACTCTTATTTGATTTAATTTGCTTTGTTTGAATGTATTTGACTCTCATTTGATTCAAATAGCTTTGTAAAATGTATTTGACTTTCATTTGATTCAAATAGCTATGTAGAATGTATTTGACTTTCATTTGATTCAAATAGCTTTGTTTGAATGTGATTGACTTTCATTTGATTCAATTAGCTTTGTAGGATATATTTGACTTTCATATGATTCAATTAGCTTTGTTTGAAAGTGTTTGACTTTCATTTGATTCATTTAGCTTTGCTTGAATGTGTTTGACTTTCATTTAATTCAATTAGCTTTGTAGAATGTATTTAACTTTCATTTGAATCAAATAACTTTGTTTGAATGTGTTAGACTTTCATTTGATTCAATTATCTTTGTAGAATGTATTTGACTTTCATTTGATTCAAATAGCTTTGTTTGAATGTGTTCGACTTTCATTTGATTCAATTAGCTTTGTAGAATGTATTTGACTTTCATTTAAATTAAAAAGCTTTGTTTGAATGTGTTTGACTTTCATTTGATTCAATTAGCTTTGTAGAATGTATTTTACTTTTATTTGATTAAATTAGCTTTGTTTGAATTTATTTCACTCTCATTTGATTCAAATAGCTTTGTTTGAATGTGTTTGTCTTTCATTTGATTCAATTAGCTTTGTAGAATGTATTTTACTTTTATTTTATTTAATTAGCTTTGTTTGAATTTACTTGACTCTCATTTGATTCAAACAACTTTGTTTGAATGTGTTTGACTTTCATTTGATTCAATTAGCTTTGTAGAATGTATTTGACTTTCATTTGATTCAAATAGCTTTATTTGAATGTGTTTGACTTTCATTTGATTCAATTAGCTTTGTTGAATGTATTTGACTTTCATTTGATTCAAAATCTTTGTTTGAATGTGTTTGACTTTCATTTGGTTCAAATAGCTTTGTTTGAATGTGTTTGACTTTCATTTGATTCAATTAGCTTTGTAGAATATATTTGACTTTCATTTGATTCGAAAGCTTTGTTTGAATGTGTTTGACTTTCATTTGATTCAATTAGCTTTGTTCGAATGTGTTTGACTTTCATTTGATTTAAATAGCTTTGTTTTAATGTGATTAACTTTCATTTGATTCAATTAGTTTTGTAGAATGTATTTGACTTTCATTTAATTTAAATAGCTTTGATTGAATATGTTTGATTTTCATTTGATTCAATTAGGTTTGTTTGAATGTGTTTGACTTTATATGATTCCATTAGCTTTGTTTGAATGTGTTTGACTTTCATTTGATTCAAATAGCTTTGTTTGAATGTGATTGACTTTCATTTGATTCAAATAGCTTTGTAGAATATATTTGTCTTTCATTTGATTCAAATAGCTTTGATTGAATGTGTTGTTTGACTTTCATTTGATTCAATTAGCTTTGTTTGAATGTGTTTGACTTTCATATGATTCAATTAGCTTTATTTGAATGTGTTTAACTTTATTTGATTCATTTAGCTTTGTTTGAATGTGTTTGACTTTCATTTAATTCAATTAGCTTTGTATAATGTATTTGACTTTCATTTGATTCAAATAGTTTTGTTTGAATGTGTTTGACTTTCGTTTTATTCAATTAGATTTGTACAATGAATTTGACTTTCATTTGATTCAAATAGCTTTGATTGAATGTGTTTGAATTTCATTTGATTCAATTTGCTTTGTAGAATGCATTTCACTTTCATTTGATTCAAATAGCTTTGTTTGAATGTGTTTAACTATCATTTGATTCAATTAGCTTTGTTGAATGTATTAGACTCTTATTTGATGTAATTTGCTTTATTTGAATGTATTTGACTCTCATTTGATTCAAATAGCTTTGTAGAATGTATTTGACTTTCATTTGATTCAAATAGCTTTGTTTGAATGTTATTGACTTTCATTTGATTCAATTAGCTTTGTAGAATATATTTGACTTTCATATGATTCAATTAGCTTTGTTTGAAAGGGTTTGACTTTCATTTGATTCATTTAGCTTTACTTGAATGTGTTTGACTTTCATTTAATTCAATTAGCTTTTTAGAATGTATTTAACTTTCATTTGAATCAAATAACTTTGTTTGAATGTGTTTGACTTTCATTTGATTCAATTAGCTTTGTAGAATGTATTTGACTTTCATTTGATTCAAATAGCTTTGTTTGAATGTGTTTGACTTTCATTTGATTCAATTAGCTTTGTAGAATGTATTTGACTTTCATTTAAATTAAAAAGCTTTGTTTGAATGTGTTTGACTTTCATTTGATTCAATTAGCTTTGTAGAATGTATTTTACTTTTATTTAATTAATTTAGCTTTGTTTGAATTTATTTCACTCTCATTTGATTCAAATAGCTTTGTTTGAATGTATTTGACTTTCATTTGATTCAATTAGCTTTGTAGAATGTATTTGACTTTCATTTGATTCAAATAGCTTTGTTTGAATGTGTTTGACTTTCATTTGATTCAATTAGCTTTGTAGAATATATTTGACTTTCATTTGATTCGAAAGCTTTGTTTGAATGTGTTTGACTTTCATTTGATTCAATTAGCTTTGTTCGAATGTGTTTGACTTTCATTTGATTTAAATAGCTTTGTTTGAATGTGATTAACTTTCATTTGATTCAATTACTTTTGTAGAATGTATTTGACTTTCATTTGATTCAATTAGGTTTGTTTGAATGTGTTTGACTTTCATATGATTCAATTAGCTTTGTTTGAATGTGTTTGACTTTCATTTGATTCAAATAGCTTTGTTTGAATGTGATTGACTTTCATTTGATTCAATTAGCTTTGTAGAATGTATTTGACTTTCATTTGATTCAAATAGCTTTGATTGAATGTGTTTGACTTTCATTTGATTCAATTAGCTTTATTTGAATGTGTTTAACTTTATTTGATTCATTTAGCTTTGTTTGAATGTGTTTCACTTTCATTTAATTCAATTAGCTTTGTAGAATGTATTTGACTTTCATTTGATTCAAATAGCTTTGTTTGAATGTGTTTGACTTTCATTTTATTCAATTAGATTTGTACAATGAATTTGACTTTCATTTGATTCAAATAGCTTTGTTTGAATGTGTTTGACTTTCATTTGATTCAATTAGCTTTGTAGAATATATTTGACTTTCATTTGATTCGAAAGCTTTGTTTGAATGTGTTTGACTTTCATTTGATTCAATTAGCTTTGTTCGAATGTGTTTGACTTTCATTTGATTTAAATAGCTTTGTTTGAATGTGATTAACTTTCATTTGATTCAATTACTTTTGTAGAATGTATTTGACTTTCATTTGATTCAATTAGGTTTGTTTGAATGTGTTTGACTTTCATATGATTCAATTAGCTTTGTTTGAATGTGTTTGACTTTCATTTGATTCAAATAGCTTTGTTTGAATGTGATTGACTTTCATTTGATTCAATTAGCTTTGTAGAATGTATTTGACTTTCATTTGATTCAAATAGCTTTGATTGAATGTGTTTGACTTTCATTTGATTCAATTAGCTTTGTTTGAATGTGTTTAACTTTATTTGATTCATTTAGCTTTGTTTGAATGTGTTTCACTTTCATTTAATTCAATTAGCTTTGTAGAATGTATTTGACTTTCATTTGATTCAAATAGCTTTGTTTGAATGTGTTTGACTTTCATTTTATTCAATTAGATTTGTACAATGAATTTGACTTTCATTTGATTCAAATAGCTTTGTTTGAATGTGTTTGACTTTCATTTGATTCAATTAGCTTTGTAGAATGTATTTGACTTTCATTTGATTCAAATAGCTTTGTTTGAATGTGTTTGACTTTCATTTAAATTAAAAAGCTTTTTTTAATGTGTTTGACATTCATTTGATTTTAAAGGCTTTGTTTGAATGTGTTTGACTTTCATATTATTCAATTAGCTTTGTAGAATGTATATGACTCTCATTTGATTCAAATAGCTTTGTTTGAATATGTTTGACTTTCATTTGATTCAATTAGCTTTGTAGAATGTATATGACTTTTATTTCATTCAAATAGCTTTGTTTGAATGTGTTTAACAATCATTTGATTCAATTAGCTATGTTTAATGTATTCGACTCTTATTTAATTTAATTTGCTTTGTTTGAATGTATTTGACTCTCATTTGATTCAAATAGCTTTGTATTATGTATTTGACTTTCATTTGATTCAAATAGTTATGTAGAATGTATTTGACTTTCATTTGATTCAAATAGCTTTGATTGAATGTGTTTGACTTTCATTTGATTCAATTAGCTTTGTTTGAATGTGTTTAACTTTATTTGATTCATTTAGCTTTGTTTGAATGTGTTTCACTTTCATTTAATTCAATTAGCTTTGTAGAATGTATTTGACTTTCATTTGATTCAAATAGCTTTGTTTGAATGTGTTTGACTTTCATTTTATTCAATTAGATTTGTACAATGAATTTGACTTTCATTTGATTCAAATAGCTTTGTTTGAATGTGTTTGACTTTCATTTGATTCAATTAGCTTTGTAGAATATATTTGACTTTCATTTGATTCGAAAGCTTTGTTTGAATGTGTTTGACTTTCATTTGATTCAATTAGCTTTGTTCGAATGTGTTTGACTTTCATTTGATTTAAATAGCTTTGTTTGAATGTGATTAACTTTCATTTGATTCAATTACTTTTGTAGAATGTATTTGACTTTCATTTGATTCAATTAGGTTTGTTTGAATGTGTTTGACTTTCATATGATTCAATTAGCTTTGCTTGAATGTGTTTGACTTTCATTTGATTCAAATAGCTTTGTTTGAATGTGATTGACTTTCATTTGATTCAATTAGCTTTGTAGAATGTATTTGACTTTCATTTGATTCAAATAGCTTTGATTGAATGTGTTTGACTTTCATTTGATTCAATTAGCTTTGTTTGAATGTGTTTAACTTTATTTGATTCATTTAGCTTTGTTTGAATGTGTTTGACTTTCATTTAATTCAATTAGCTTTGTAGAATGTATTTGACTTTCATTTGATTCAAATAGCTTTGTTTGAATGTGTTTGACTTTCATTTTATTCAATTAGATTTGTACAATGAATTTGACTTTCATTTGATTCAAATAGCTTTGTTTGAATGTGTTTGACTTTCATTTGATTCAATTAGCTTTGTAGAATATATTTGACTTTCATTTGATTCGAAAGCTTTGTTTGAATGTGTTTGACTTTCATTTGATTCAATTAGCTTTGTTCGAATGTGTTTGACTTTCATTTGATTTAAATAGCTTTGTTTGAATGTGATTAACTTTCATTTGATTCAATTACTTTTGTAGAATGTATTTGACTTTCATTTGATTCAATTAGGTTTGTTTGAATGTGTTTGACTTTCATATGATTCAATTAGCTTTGTTTGAATGTGTTTGACTTTCATTTGATTCAAATAGCTTTGTTTGAATGTGATTGACTTTCATTTGATTCAATTAGCTTTGTAGAATGTATTTGACTTTCATTTGATTCAAATAGCTTTGATTGAATGTGTTTGACTTTCATTTGATTCAATTAGCTTTGTTTGAATGTGTTTAACTTTATTTGATTCATTTAGCTTTGTTTGAATGTGTTTCACTTTCATTTAATTCAATTAGCTTTGTAGAATGTATTTGACTTTCATTTGATTCAAATAGCTTTGTTTGAATGTGTTTGACTTTCATTTTATTCAATTAGATTTGTACAATGAATTTGACTTTCATTTGATTCAAATAGCTTTGTTTGAATGTGTTTGACTTTCATTTGATTCAATTAGCTTTGTAGAATGTATTTGACTTTCATTTGATTCAAATAGCTTTGTTTGAATGTGTTTGACTTTCATTTAAATTAAAAAGCTTTTTTTAATGTGTTTGACATTCATTTGATTTTAAAGGCTTTGTTTGAATGTGTTTGACTTTCATATTATTCAATTAGCTTTGTAGAATGTATATGACTCTCATTTGATTCAAATAGCTTTGTTTGAATATGTTTGACTTTCATTTGATTCAATTAGCTTTGTAGAATGTATATGACTTTTATTTCATTCAAATAGCTTTGTTTGAATGTGTTTAACAATCATTTGATTCAATTAGCTTTGTTTAATGTATTCGACTCTTATTTAAGTTAATTTGCTTTGTTTGAATGTATTTGACTCTCATTTGATTCAAATAGCTTTGTATTATGTATTTGACTTTCATTTGATTCAAATAGCTATGTAGAATGTATTTGACTTTCATTTGATTCAAATAGCTTTGATTGAATGTGTTTGACTTTCATTTGATTCAATTAGCTTTGTTTGAATGTGTTTAACTTTATTTGATTCATTTAGCTTTGTTTGAATGTGTTTCACTTTCATTTAATTCAATTAGCTTTGTAGAATGTATTTGACTTTCATTTGATTCAAATAGCTTTGTTTGAATGTGTTTGACTTTCATTTTATTCAATTAGATTTGTACAATGAATTTGACTTTCATTTGATTCAAATAGCTTTGTTTGAATGTGTTTGACTTTCATTTGATTCAATTAGCTTTGTAGAATATATTTGACTTTCATTTGATTCGAAAGCTTTGTTTGAATGTGTTTGACTTTCATTTGATTCAATTAGCTTTGTTCGAATGTGTTTGACTTTCATTTGATTTAAATAGCTTTGTTTGAATGTGATTAACTTTCATTTGATTCAATTACTTTTGTAGAATGTATTTGACTTTCATTTGATTCAATTAGGTTTGTTTGAATGTGTTTGACTTTCATATGATTCAATTAGCTTTGTTTGAATGTGTTTGACTTTCATTTGATTCAAATAGCTTTGTTTGAATGTGATTGACTTTCATTTGATTCAATTAGCTTTGTAGAATGTATTTGACTTTCATTTGATTCAAATAGCTTTGATTGAATGTGTTTGACTTTCATTTGATTCAATTAGCTTTGTTTGAATGTGTTTAACTTTATTTGATTCATTTAGCTTTGTTTGAATGTGTTTCACTTTCATTTAATTCAATTAGCTTTGTAGAATGTATTTGACTTTCATTTGATTCAAATAGCTTTGTTTGAATGTGTTTGACTTTCATTTTATTCAATTAGATTTGTACAATGAATTTGACTTTCATTTGATTCAAATAGCTTTGTTTGAATGTGTTTGACTTTCATTTGATTCAATTAGCTTTGTAGAATGTATTTGACTTTCATTTGATTCAAATAGCTTTGTTTGAATGTGTTTGACTTTCATTTAAATTAAAAAGCTTTTTTTAATGTGTTTGACATTCATTTGATTTTAAAGGCTTTGTTTGAATGTGTTTGACTTTCATATTATTCAATTAGCTTTGTAGAATGTATATGACTCTCATTTGATTCAAATAGCTTTGTTTGAATATGTTTGACTTTCATTTGATTCAATTAGCTTTGTAGAATGTATATGACTTTTATTTCATTCAAATAGCTTTGTTTGAATGTGTTTAACAATCATTTGATTCAATTAGCTTTGTTTAATGTATTCGACTCTTATTTAATTTAATTTGCTTTGTTTGAATGTATTTGACTCTCATTTGATTCAAATAGCTTTGTATTATGTATTTGACTTTCATTTGATTCAAATAGCTATGTAGAATGTATTTGACTTTCATTTGATTCAATTAGCTTTGTAGATTGTATTTGACTTTCATTTGATTCAAATAGCTTTGTTTGAATGTGTTTGACTTTCATTTGATTCAATTAGCTTTGTAGAATGTATTTGTCTTTCATTTAAATTAAAAAGCTTTGTTTGAATGTGTTTGACTTTCATTTGATTCAATTAGCTTTGTAGAATGTATTTTACTTTTATTTAATTAAATTAGCTTTGTTTGAATTTATTTCACTCTCATTTGATTCAAATAGCTTTGTTTGAATGTGTTTGACTTTCATTTGATTCAATTAGCTTTGTAGAATGTATTTGACTTTCATTTGATTCAAATAGCTTTGTTTGAATGTGTTTGACTTTCATTTGATTCAATTAGCTTTGTAGAATATATTTGACTTTCATTTGATTCGAAAGCTTTGTTTGAATGTGTTTGACTTTCATTTGATTCAATTAGCTTTGTTCGAATGTGTTTGACTTTCATTTGATTTAAATAGCTTTGTTTGAATGTGATTAACTTTCATTTGATTCAATTACTTTTGTAGAATGTATTTGACTTTCATTTGATTCAATTAGGTTTGTTTAAATGTGTTTGACTTTCATATGATTCAATTAGCTTTGTTTGAATGTGTTTGATTTTCATTTGATTCAAATAGCTTTGTTTGAATGTGATTGACTTTCATTTGATTCAATTAGCTTTGTAGAATGTATTTGACTTTCATTTGATTCAAATAGCTTTGATTGAATGTGTTTGACTTTCATTTGATTCAATTAGCTTTGTTTGAATGTGTTTAACTTTATTTGATTCATTTAGCTTTGTTTGAATGTGTTTCACTTTCATTTAATTCAATTAGCTTTGTAGAATGTATTTGACTTTCATTTGATTCAAATAGCTTTGTTTGAATGTGTTTGACTTTCATTTTATTCAATTAGATTTGTACAATGAATTTGACTTTCATTTGATTCAAATAGTTTTGTTTGAATGTGTTTGAATTTCATTTGATTCAATTTACTTTGTAGAATGCATTTCACTTTCATTTGATTTATATAGCTTTGTTTGAATGTGTTTGACTTTCATTTAAATTAAAAAGCTTTTTTTAATGTGTTTGACATTCATTTGATTTTAAAGGCTTTGTTTGAATGTGTTTGACTTTCATATTATTCAATTAGCTTTGTAGAATGTATATGACTCTCATTTGATTCAAATAGCTTTGTTTGAATATGTTTGACTTTCATTTGATTCAATTAGCTTTGTAGAATGTATATGACTTTTATTTCATTCAAATAGCTTTGTTTGAATGTGTTTAACAATCATTTGGTTCAATTAGCTTTGTTTAATGTATTCGACTCTTATTTAATTTAATTTGCTTTGTTTGAATGTATTTGACTCTCATTTGATTCAAATAGCTTTGTATTATGTATTTGACTTTCATTTGATTCAAATAGCTATGTAGAATTGACCAATATGGTCAAAGTTCTAATGATTGTGATGCTCCAAGTAGTCAAGGTGAGGTCCAAGTTCAAAGCAATGCAAAGGAGTTGTTTCTATCCAAAACATTCCTTACTCTTTTGCACGGTTTTGGTCCGAAACATTTTACAAGTGGTTACACTTCACTTAGTGTAATTAACCTTGTAGAAAGTATCTAGCAAGTGACGGTTTTCCAAGCTCCAAGTGCAACGGTTACAAGCTGGTTATGAAGGCGTGATTCAAGGCTTGTGTTGGGCGTGAATTTAGGCATTGGTTGGCTGATTATTCTATCTCTTTACTTGGGGGTTATTTGTACTTAATTAGAGAGTTGTTGCTGGAATAAAGGAGCTTGAATCAAGGGTTTAAATGGGAGGTTACAAGCGTGACTCAAGGGGGCTGTTTGCACGTTTCTTGGACGTTGAAGATGCTCTTTGAAGACTTCATGTTTGCTGAACGTTTCCTCTTTGATTTAAGCATAGTTTTTAAGCTTAATTGAGTAGTTTTATTTTGTTGTTATGAGGGATTAATTGGACGGTTATATGAGCCTTTTAATCACCTTATAGTTAGTATCTTATTTTGTCTTTTAAATTAGGCAAGTGATGGATGATCATTAAAAGTTGTAAAGAGGAATCCCATGTTCCTTTATGTAACTTATACACTACTATAAATAGTGTGCTATGCATGAATGAAAAGTATCCAGAAATTTGCTTAAACACTTGTGTTTTGATTGATTAAACGTGACTTAGTAACTAGTCATTTTTAAGGTCCAAGTTTGTTAGCTCAAATTTGAAGAGTGCTAGTTTTGGTAGAGTGTTCCCAAACCTAGGAGCTTGCGTAGTGAACGAGTGGGTTGAGTGTTCCCTATTCCTAACTACACCAAGCAAAGGGTGAGTGTTCCCCTTTGTTATATCCGAAGCTAGGGTGAGTGTTCCCCTAGTTTCACCTTCCTTGCTCACGATTTCACTAAGACCCCTTAACACATACTTTTGTAACAAGGTTCTCATCTTGTTTACACATCATTTGGCGCGTCAGGTAGGGGGTGTTTTTCTAAACATTTCCTAAGGGGTCGAATACCTACATACCATGGGAGAGAATCAAGACTTGAGGACAGCGTTGGAAGCTCTTAATCGATCCATTGCTAGTCAAGAAAGGTTGGCCGAAACCAATGCCAATCTACAAGGGAACCTTGCTGCCTTGATGGCAAGGCTCATGAACGAGCAAGATAGGAGAGATCAAAATGAGGACCCTCCACCTAGGAGGGAGGATAGAAGCCTCAAAGTGGACGTTCCTTCTTTTGATGGGACACTTGATCCAGAGAAGTACTTGGAATGGGAGAAATCCTTGGAGAGGTACTTTGAATATAAGGACATTCATGAGGATGTTCAACGTTTTAAGATTGCCAAAGTCAAGCTTAAAGGCTATGGTGATAGTTGGCTACAAGGAGAGCAAAGGGGACGTGCCCTTAGGGGGAAAGCTCCTATCTCTACTTGGGGCAAACTCAAGAAACGGATGAAAGACCGTTTCATCCCACACAATTACAAGCAAAGTCAATATGTGAAGTGGAGTACCTTGCAACAAAATGGGGACTCTGTGGAGGATTACATAAAAGAGTTTGATAGACTTGCTATTGTGTGTGAAGTAACCGAAAATGAAGAGCTCAAGATGGGGCGTTTCGTATCTGGTTTGGACCAAGAATTACAAGACAAACTTGAAGGTTATACTAACCTCACGTTTGTTGAAGCTTGCAAATTGGTGATTAAGTTCGATGCTAAGAGGAAAAAGAAGAAGCCTACTACCATCCCTCAATTGGCACGAAAACCTTCTTTCCCTACAAAGGAAGGTTCTTCCTTCAACAAACCAAGTAATCCACCAAAGAAGGACGCCAAGGACGTGAAGCTAGGTGACATTGTGTGTTACAAATGTGGAGGACGAGGTCATTACAAGAAGGATTGTCCTAATACTAGGGCGTTAACCATGCAAGAGGTTAAGCTCATGGCCACTCAAAACATCAACTGGGATGAGTTTGAGGAGGAGGAAGAAGAAGTTGAAGATGATTGTGATGATTGCATGGCCGAGCCAGAGGGGAAGACTAGCCTCGTGATTAGGAGGGCCTTGCAAGCACGTGTGGAAGAGCATGCTGCCCCCCAACGCCAACACATTTTCATCACCCGTTGTAGAATTGGTGACGAGGTATGTGATTTGATTATTGATGGAGGGAGTGAGGCTAATACCGTGTCTAAGACCTTAGTATCTAAACTTGGTCTAACTACTACTAATCATCCACAACCTTACAAGTTGAGTTGGTTAGATTCAAATGCTAGCACCGGGGTTAGGAAGCAATGCATGGTTTCTTTTTGTGTTGGTTCATATTGTGATTCTATATTATGTGATGTTGTGTCTATGGATGCTTGTCATATTCTACTTGGTAGACCTTGGCAAACGGATAAAAAATCTATACATGATGGGTATCACAATACGTATACCATAGTCCATGAAGGGAGGAAGAAAAAACTACACCCTTTACCACCCCCACGGTTTTCACCATCACAAACCCCACAAAAAGAAGTATCCTTGTTGTCTCTTAAAGAGTTTGAGAGGGAGTTGGAAGGTGAGGGAGAGTTGTTCATGCTGTACTCCAAGGAAACCCACGAAAAATTTGTTGCTCATAATCCTAGGTTAGCCCAATTGATTAAGGATTTTGAGGACGTTTTTCCGGATGAATTACCTAAAGGACTACCACCCATACGAGGAATTGAGCATCAAATTGATCTCATTCCCGGAGCACCCTTGCCAAATAAACCAGCCTATAGATGTAACCCTTTAGAAACTAAGGAGTTACAACGACAAATTGAAGAGCTAATGGGTATGGGTTATGTGCGTGAGTCCATGAGTCCATGTGCCGTTCCTGCTTTGTTGGTCCCTAAGAAAGATGGTACTTGGAGAATGTGTATTGATAGTAGAGCCGTTAATAACATTACCATCAAGTACAGGTTTCCAATTCCAAGGCTTGATGACATGCTTGATGAGCTGAGTGGTTCCAAGGTCTTCTCAAAAGTAGACTTGAGAAGTGGGTATCATCAAATTCGCATGAGAGAAGGGGATGAATGGAAGACTGCGTTCAAGACAAAGCATGGGTTGTATGAGTGGCTCGTCATGCCATTTGGCCTTACAAATGCCCCTAGCACGTTCATGAGATTAATGAATGAAGTGCTAAGGCCATTTCTTGGCAAGTTCGTGGTAGTATACTTGGATGACATTCTCATTTATTCACGTGATGAAGAAGCTCATTTTGAGCATCTTTTTCAAGTGTTTTCTGTTTTAAGACAAGAAAAATTGTATGGGAAACTAGAAAAATGTGATTTTTTATTGTATGAAGTCATGTTTCTTGGCTATATAGTTTCAGGTGATGGCGTGAAGGTAGACCCTAGCAAAATTGAAGCAATTCAATCATGGCCTAGTCCGAAGACACTCACGGAAGTTCGTTCATTTCATGGACTAGCTTCTTTCTATAGAAGATTTATCAAGAACTTTAGCACACTCATGGCTCCTATAACTGAGTGTACTAAGAAGGGGACGTTTGAATGGACTACACAAGCTCAAAAGGCCTTTGAAGAAGTCAAGGAAAAAATGTGCAACACTCCTATTCTTGCACTCCCTGATTTTTCCAAGCCATTTGAAGTTGAGTGTGACGCAAGTGGAAAGGGTATTGGTGCCGTGTTGATTCAAGGTGGGCGTCCAATTGCTTATTTCAGTGAGAAGATGAGTCAAGGCAAGTTGAATTACTCCACCTATGACAAAGAGTTCTATGCTATGGTGAGAGCTCTAGAACATTGGTCACATTATTTGAGGCCACAACCTTTCATTTTGCATTCCGATCATGAATCATTGAGGTTCATACATGGTCAAAAGAAGCTGAACGCAAGACATGCAAAGTGGGTCGAATTTTTGCAAACATTTAACTTTTCCTCTAAATACAAGAGTGGGAAAGCTAATGTGGTTGCGGATGCCTTGTCTAGAAGACATAATTTGCTTGGAATGGTTGAAGCAAAGGTACTTGGGTTCGACTTGATCAAGGAGTATTATCAAGAAGATGATGAACTCAAGGGGATAATTGAAAAATGTGTCCATGGAGTCTATGATCTGTTTTCCTTACATAATGGTTTTCTTTTTAAAGGAAATAGATTATGTATTCCAAAAAGTCCCATTAGAAGTTTGTTGATACATGAAGCTCATGGGGGAGGACTAGCAGGTCACGTTGGTATTCACAAGACAATGGAGCTTCTCCAAGCTCACTTTTATTGGCCGAAAATGTTAGCCACGGTTCATCATGTGGTGAGTCGTTGTTCTACTTGTCAAAGAGCAAAAATGGTGTTTCACAAAGGTCTCTACAAGCCCTTGCCAATTCCCGAAAGACCTTGGGAAGATGTTAGTATGGATTTTATTGTAGCTTTGCCTAGAACTCAAAGAGGCAAGGATTCAATAATGGTGGTGGTTGATCGGTTCTCGAAAATGGCTCACTTCATTCCTTGCCATAAAACTGAAGATGCAATGAAAGTGGCTAAGTTATATTTTGAAGAGGTGGTTCGTTTTCATGGGGTGCCACGCACCATTGTGTCGGATCGTGATACTAAGTTCCTAAGTCATTTTTGGAAGTCTATGTGGCGTTTGATGGGAACTAAGTTGCTGTTTTCTACCTCACATCATCCACAAACTGATGGTCAAACGGAGGTGGTGAATAGAATACTTGGTTCGTTGCTTAGGGCTTTGGTGAGCAAAAGTACTAAGGATTGGGATGTCAAGCTAGCTCATGCCGAGTTTGCTTACAATCGGACTCCTAGTTCTACTACAAAGTACTCTCCTTTTGAAGTAGTCTATGGTGTCAATCCGTATGTTCCTATTGATCTCATAGCTTTGCCACAAGACAAGTTCGTTCATGGTGGAGCTAAGGAACAAGCCGAATTCATGTTGAAGGTCCACAAGGAAGTTAGGAAGAACATTGAGAAAGCAAATGAAGTCTACAAGAAACAAGCCAACAAGAGGGTAAAAAACGTGAAGCAATTTGAAGTTGGTGACTTAGTGTGGATTTACATGAGGAAAGAGAGGTTTCCTAGCAAAAGGAAGAACAAGCTTATGCCAAGAGCCGAAGGTCCATTTGAAATCGTGGAAAAGATCAATGACAATGCATACAAGGTTGATTTGGGGGGCCAATTTGGTGTCTCAAGCACATTCAACGTTGGGGACCTTGCTCCATACTTTGATGATGACGAATTGAGGGCAATTCCTTTTGAAGAAGGGGAGGATGACCAATATGGTCAAAGTTCTAATGATTGTGATGCTCCAAGTAGTCAAGGTGAGGTCCAAGTTCAAAGCAATGCAAAGGAGTTGTTTCTATCCAAAACATTCCTTACTCTTTTGCACGGTTTTGGTCCGAAACATTTTACAAGTGGTTACACTTCACTTAGTGTAATTAACCTTGTAGAAAGTATCTAGCAAGTGACGGTTTTCCAAGCTCCAAGTGCAACGGTTACAAGCTGGTTATGAAGGCGTGATTCAAGGCTTGTGTTGGGCGTGAATTTAGGCATTGGTTGGCTGATTATTCTATCTCTTTACTTGGGGGTTATTTGTACTTAATTAGAGAGTTGTTGCTGGAATAAAGGAGCTTGAATCAAGGGTTTAAATGGGAGGTTACAAGCGTGACTCAAGGGGGCTGTTTGCACGTTTCTTGGACGTTGAAGATGCTCTTTGAAGACTTCATGTTTGCTGAACGTTTCCTCTTTGATTTAAGCATAGTTTTTAAGCTTAATTGAGTAGTTTTATTTTGTTGTTATGAGGGATTAATTGGACGGTTATATGAGCCTTTTAATCACCTTATAGTTAGTATCTTATTTTGTCTTTTAAATTAGGCAAGTGATGGATGATCATTAAAAGTTGTAAAGAGGAATCCCATGTTCCTTTATGTAACTTATACACTACTATAAATAGTGTGCTATGCATGAATGAAAAGTATCCAGAAATTTGCTTAAACACTTGTGTTTTGATTGATTAAACGTGACTTAGTAACTAGTCATTTTTAAGGTCCAAGTTTGTTAGCTCAAATTTGAAGAGTGCTAGTTTTGGTAGAGTGTTCCCAAACCTAGGAGCTTGCGTAGTGAACGAGTGGGTTGAGTGTTCCCTATTCCTAACTACACCAAGCAAAGGGTGAGTGTTCCCCTTTGTTATATCCGAAGCTAGGGTGAGTGTTCCCCTAGTTTCACCTTCCTTGCTCACGATTTCACTAAGACCCCTTAACACATACTTTTGTAACAAGGTTCTCATCTTGTTTACACATCAAGAATGTATTTGACTTTCATTTGATTCAAATAGCTTTGCTTGAATGTTATTGACTTTCATTTGATTCAATTAGCTTTGTAGAATATATTTGACTTTCATATGATTCAATTAGCTTTGTTTGAAAGTGTTTGACTTTTATTTGATTCATTTAGCTTTGCTTGAATGTGTTTGACTTTCATTTAATTCAATTAGCTTTGTAGAATGTATTTAACTTTCATTTGAATCAAATAACTTTGTTTGAATGTGTTTGACTTTCATTTGATTCAATTAGCTTTGTGGAATGTATTTGACTTTTATTTGATTTAATTAGCTTTGTTTGAATGTATTTGACTCTCATTTGATTCAAATAGCTTTGTTTGAATGTGTTTGACATTCATTTGATTCAATTAGCTTTGTAGAATGTATATGACTTTTATTTGATTTAATTTGCTTTGTTTGAATGTATTTGACTTTTATTTGATTTAATTAGCTTTGTTTGAATGTATTTGACTCTCATTTAATTCAAATAGCTTTCTTTGAATGTGTTTGACTTTCATTTGATTCAATTAGCTTTGTAGAATGTATTTGACTTTAATTTGACTCAAATAACTTTGTTTGAATGTGTTTGACTTTCATTTTATTCAATTAGATTTGTACGATGAATTTGACTTTCATTTGATTCAAATAGCTTTGTTTGAATGTGTTTGAATTTCATTTGATTCAATTTGCTTTGTAGAATGCATTTCACTTTCATTTGATTTATATAGCTTTGTTTGAATGTGTTTGACTTTCATTTAAATTAAAAAGCTTTTTTTTTAATGTGTTTGACATTCATTTGATTTTAAAGGCTTTGTTTGAATGTGTTTGACTTTCATATTATTTAATTAGCTTTGTAGAATGTATATGACTCTCTTTTGATTCAAATAGCTTTGTTTGAATATGTTTGACTTTCATTTTATTCAATTAGCTTTGTAGAATGTATATGACTTTTATTTCATTCAAATAGCTTTGTTTGAATGTGTTTAACTATCATTTGATTCAATTAGCTTTGTTAAATGTATTCGACTCTTATTTAATTTAATTTGCTTTGTTTGAATGTATTTTACTCTCATTTGATTCAAATAGCTTTGTAGAATGTATTTGACTTTCATTTGATTCAAATAGCTATGTAGAATGTATTTGACTTTCATTTGATTCAAATAGCTTTGCTTGAATGTGATTGACTTTCATTTGATTCAATTAGCTTTGTAGAATATATTTGACTTTCATATGATTCAATTAGCTTTGTTTGAAAGTGTTTGACTTTTATTTGATTCATTTAGATTTGCTTGAATGTGTTTGACTTTCATGTAATTCAATTAGCTTTGTAGAATGTATTTAACTTTCATTTGAATCTAATAACTTTGTTTGAATGTGTTTGACTTTCATTTGATTCAATTTGCTTTGTAGAATGTATTTGACTTTTATTTGATTTAATTAGCTTTGTTTGAATGTATTTGACTCTCATTTGATTCAAATAGCTTTGTTTGAATGTGTTTAAAATTCATTTGATTCAATTAGCTTTGTAGAATGTATTTGACTTTTATTTGATTCCAATAGCTTTGTTTACATGTGTTTGACTTTCATTTGATTCAATTAGCTTTGTAGAATGTATTTGACTTTTATTTGATTTAATTTGCTTTGTTTGAATGTATTTGACTTTTATTTGATTTAATTAGCTTTGTTTGAATGTATTTGACTCTCATTTGATTCAAATAGCTTTGATTGAATGTGTTTGACTTTCATTTGATTCAATTAGCTTTGTTTGAATGTGTTTGACTTTCATATGATTCAATTAGCTTTGTTTGAATGTGTTTAACTTTATTTGATTCATTTAGCTTTGTTTGAATGTGTTTGACTTTCATTTGATTCAATTAGCTTTGTAGAATGTATTTGACTTTCATTTGATTCAAATAGCTTTGTTTGAATGTGTTTGACTTTCATTTTATTCAATTAGCTTTGTAGAATGTATTTGACTTTCATTTAAATTAAAAAGCTTTGTTTGAATGTGGTTGACTTTCATTTGATTCAATTAGCTTTGTAGAATGTATATGACTTTTATTTCATTCAAATAGCTTTGTTTGAATGTGTTTAACTATCATTTGATTTAATAGCTTTGTTGAATGTAGTCGACTCTGATTTGATTTAATTTGCTTTGTTTGAATGTATTTGACTCTCATTTGATTCAAATAGCTTTGTAGAATGTATTTGACTTTCATTTGATTCAAATAGCTATGTAGAATGTATTTGACTTTCTTTTGATTCAAATAGCTTTGTTTGAATGTGATTGACTTTCATTTGATTCAATTAGCTTTGTAGAATATATTTGACTTTCATTTGATTCAATTAGCTTTGTTTGAAAGTGTTTGACTTTCATTTGATTCATTTAGCTTTGCTTGAATGTGTTTGACTTTCATTTAATTCAATTAGCATTGTAGAATGTATTTAACTTTCATATGAATAAAATAACTTTGTTTGAATGTGTTTGACTTTCATTTGATTCAATTAGCTTTGTAGAATGTATTTGACTTTCATTTGATTCAAATAGCTTTGTTTGAATGTGTTTGACTTTCATTTAATTCAATTAGCTTTGTAGAATGTATTTGACTTTCATTTGAATCAAATAACTTTGTTTGAATGTGTTTGACTTTCATTTGATTCAATTAGCTTTGTAGAATGTATTTGACTTTCATTTGATTCAAATAGCTTTGTTTGAATGTGTTTGACTTTCATTTGATTCAATTAGATTTGTAGAATGTATTTGACTTTCATTTAAATTAAAATGCTTTGTTTGAATGTGTTTGACTTTCATTTGATTCAATTAGATTTGTAGAATGTATTTTACTTTTATTTGATTAAATTAGCTTTGTTTGAATTTATTTCACTCTCATTTGATTCAAATAGCTTTGTTTGAATGTGTTTGACTTTCATTTGATTCAATTAGCTTTGTAGAATGTATTTGACTTTCATTTGATTCAAATAGCTTTGTTTGAATGTGTTTGACTTTCATTTGATTCAATTAGCTTTGTAGAATATATTTGACTTTCATTTGATTCAATTAGCATTGTTTGAATGTGTTTGACTTTCATTTGATTCAATTAGCTTTGTCGAATGTATTTGACTTTTATTTGATTTTATTAGCTTTGTTTGAATGTATTTGACTCTCATTTGATTCAAATAGCTTTGTTTGAATGTGTTTGACATTCATTTGATTCAATTAGCTTTGTAGAATGTATTTGACTTTTATTTGATTCCAATAGCTTTGTTTAAATGTGTTTGAATTTCATTTGATTCAATTAGCTTTGTAGAATGTATTTGACTTTTATTTGATTTAATTTGCTTTGTTTGAATGTATTTAACTTTTATTTGATCTAATTAGCTTTGTTTGAATGTATTTGACTCTCATTTGATTCAAATAGCTTTGATTGAATGTGTTTGACTTTCATTTGATTCAATTAGCTTTGTTTGAATGTGTTTGACTTTCATATGATTCAATTAGCTTTGTTTGAATGTGTTTAACTTTATTTGATTCATTTAGCTTTGTTTGAATGTGTTTGACTTTCATTTAATTCAATAAGCTTTGTAGAATGTATTTGACTTTCATTTGATTCAAATAGCTTTCTTTGAATGTGTTTGACTTTCATTTGATTCAATTAGCTTTGTAGAATGTATTTGACTTTCATTTGACTCAAATAACTTTGTTTGACTTTGTTTGACTTTCATTTGTTTCAATTAGCTTTGTACAATGAATTTGACTTTCATTTGATTCAAATAGCTTTGTTTGAATGTGTTTGAATTTTATTTGATTCAATTTGCTTTGTAGAATGCATTTCACTTTCATTTGATTTATATAGCTTTGTTTGAATGTGTTTAACTTTCATTTAAATTAAAAAGCTTTTTTTTTAATGTTTTTGACATTCATTTGATTTAAAAGGCTTTGTTTGAATGTGTTTGACTTTCATATTATTCAATTAGCTTTGTAGAATGTATATGACTCTCATTTGATTCAAATAGCTTTGTTTGAATGTTTTTGACTTTCATTTGATTCAATTAGCTTTGTAGAATGTATTTGACTTTTATTTGATTCCAATAGCTTTGTTTAAATGTGTTTGACTTTCAAATGATTCAATTAGCTTTGTTTGAATGTGTTTAACTTTATTTGATTCATTTAGCTTTGTTTAAATGTGTTTGACTTTCAATTGATTCAATTAGCTTTATTTGATTTAATTTGCTTTGTTTGAATGTATTTGACTCATTTGATTCAAATAGATTTGTAGAATGTATTTGACTTTCATTTGATTCAAATAGCTTTGTAGAATGTATTTGATTTTCATTTGATTCAAATAGCTTTGTTTGAATGTGTTTGACTTTCATTTGATTCAAATAGCTTTGTAGAATGTATTTGACTTTTATTTGATTTAATTGCTTTGTTTGAATGTATTTGACTTTTATTTGATTTAATTAGCTTTGTTTGAATGTATTTGACTCTCATTTGATTCAAATAGCTTTGATTGAATGTGTTTGACTTTCATTTGATTCAATTAGCTTTGTTTGAATGTGTTTGACTTTCATATGATTCAATTAGCTTTGTTTGAATGTGTTTAACTTTATTTAATTCATTTAGCTTTGTTTGAATGTGTTTGACTTTTATTTAATTCAATTAGCTTTGTAGAATGTATTTGACTTTCATTTGATTCAAATAGCTTTGTTTGAATGTGTTTGACTTTCATTTTATTCAATTAGTTTTGTACAATGAATTTGACTTTCATTTGATTCAAATAGCTTTGTTTGAATGTGTTTGAATTTCATTTGATTCAATTTGCTTTGTAGAATGCATTTCACTTTCATTTGATTTATATAGCTTTGTTTGAATGTGTTTGACTTTCAATTGATTCAATTAGCTTTGTAGAATGTATTTGACTTTTATTTGATTTAATTTGCTTTGTTTGAATGTATTTGACTCATTTGATTCAAATAGATTTGTAGAATGTATTTTACTTTCATTTGATTCAAATAGCTTTGTAGAATGTATTTGACTTTCATTTGATTCAAATAGCTTTGTTTGAATGTGTTTGACTTTCATTTGATTCAAATAGCTTTGTAGAATGTATTTGACTTTCATTTGATTCAATTAGCTTTGTTTGAATGTGTTTGACTTTCATTTTATTCAAATAGCTTTGTTTGAATGTGTTTGACTTTCATTTAATTCAATTAGCTTTGTAGAATGTATTTGACTTTCATTTAATTCAAGTAGCATTGTTTGAAAGTGTTTGACTTTCATTTGATTCAAATAGATTTGTAGAATGTATTTGACTTTCATTTGATTCAAATAGCTTTGAAGAATGTATTTGATTTTCATTTGATTCATTTAGCTTTGCTTGAATGTGTTTGACTTTCATTCGATTCAAATAGCTTTGTAGAATGTATTTGACTTTTATTTGATTTAATTGCTTTGTTTGAATGTATTTGACTTTTATTTGATTTAATTAGCTTTGTTTGAATGTATTTGACTTTCATTTGATTCAAATAGCTTTGTTTGAATGTGTTTGACTTTCATTTTATTCAATTAGCTTTGTAGAATGTATTTGACTTTCATTTAAATTAAAAAGCTTTGTTTGAATGTGTTTGACTTTCGTTTGATTCAATTACCTTTGTAGAATGTATTTTACTTTTATTTGATTAAATTAGGTTTGTTTGAATATATTTCACTCTCATTTGATTCAAATAGCTTTGTTTGAATGTGTTTGACTTTCATTTGATTCAATTAGCTTGGTAGAATGAATTTGACTTTCATTTGATTCAAATAGCTTTGTTTGAATGTGTTTGACTTTCATTTGATTCAATTAGCTTTGTAGAATATATTTGACTTTCATTTGATTCAATTAGCTTTGTTTGAATGTGTTTGACTTTCATTTGATTCAATTAGCTTTGTCGAATGTATTTGACTTTTATTTGATTTTATTAGCTTTGTTGAATGTATTTGACTCTCATTTGATTCAAATAGCTTTGTTTGAATGTGTTTGACATTCATTTGATTCAATTAGCTTTGTAGAATGTCTTTGACTTTTATTTGATTCCAATAGCTTTGTTTAAATGTGTTTGACTTTCATTTGATTCAATTAGCTTTGTAGAATGTATTTGACTTTTATTTGATTTAATTTGCTTTGTTTGAATGTATTTGACTTTTATTTGATTTAATTAGCTTTGTTTGAATGTATTTGACTTTCATTTGATTCAAATTGCTTTGATTGAATGTGTTTGACCTTCATTTGATTCAATTAGCTTTGTTTGAATGTGTTTGACTTTCATATGATTTAATTAGCTTTGTTTGAATGTGTTTAACTTTATTTGATTCATTTAGCTTTGTTTGAATGTGTTTGACTTTCATTTAATTCAATTAGCTTTGTAGAATGTATTTGACTTTCTATTTGATTTCAATTTAGCTTTGTTTGAATGTGTTTGACTTTCATTTGTATTCAATTAGCTTTGTAGCAATGAATTTGACTTTCATTTGATTCAAATAGCTTTGTTTGAATGTGTTTGAATTTCATTTGATTCAATTTGCTTTGTAGAATGCATTTCACTTTCATTTGATTTATATAGCTTTGTTTGAATGTGTTTGACTTCATTTCAATTAGCTTTTTATTTGAATTATTTTACTTTTTATTTTTGATTTCAATTATCTTTTTGTAGAATGTATTTGACTTTCATTTGATTTAATAGCTTTGTTTGAATGTATTTGACTTCATTTGATTCAAATTAGCTTTGTAGAATGTATTTGACTTTCATTTGATTCAATAGCTTTGTAGAATGTATTTGACTTTCATTTGATTCAAATAGCTTTGTTTATTGTTTTTTTTTTTTTTTTTTTTTTTATTTATTTGTTTGTGAATGTGTTTGACTTTCATTTGATTCAAATAGCTTTGTAGAATGTATTTGACTTTCATTTGATTCAAATAGCTTTGTTTGAATGTGTTTGACTTTCATTTAATTCAATTAGCTTTGTAGAATGTATTTGACTTTCATTTGAATCAAATAACTTTGTTTGAATGTGTTTGACTTTGATTTGATTCAATTAGCTTTGTAGAATGTATTTGACTTTCATTTGATTCAAATAGCTTTGTTTGAATGTGTTTGACTTTCATTTTATTCAATTAGCTTTGTAGAATGTATTTGACTTTCATTTGAAATTAAAATAGCTTTGTTTGAATGTGTTTGACTTTCATTTGATTCAATTAGCTTTGTAGAATGTATTTTACTTTTATTTGATTAAATTAGCTTTGTTTGAATATATTTCACTCTCATTTGATTCAAATAGCTTTGTTTGAATGTGTTTGACTTTCATTTGATTCAATTAGCTTTGTAGAATGTATTTGACTTTCATTTGATTCAAATAGCTTTGTTTGAATGTGTTTGACTTTCATTTGATTCAATTAGCTTTGTAGAATGTATTTGACTTTCATTTAAATTAAAAAGCTTTGTTTGAATGTGTTTGACTTTTATTTGATTCAATTAGCTTTGTAGAATGTATTTTACTTTTATTTGATTAAATTAGCTTTGTTTGAATTTATTTCACTCTCATTTGAATTCAAATAGCTTTGTTTGAATGTGTTTGACTTTCATTTGATTCAATTAGCTTTGTAGAATGTATTTGACTTTCATTTGATTCAAATAGCTTTGTTTGAATGTGTTTGACTTTCATTTGATTCAATTAGCTTTGTAGAATATATTTGACTTTCATTTGATTCAATTAGCATTGTTTGAATGTGTTTGACTTTCATTTGATTCAATTAGCTTTGTCGAATGTATTTGACTTTTATTTGATTTTATTAGCTTTGTTTGAATATATTTGACTCTCATTTGATTCAAATAGCTTTGTTTGAATGTGTTTGACATTCATTTGATTCAATTAGCTTTGTAGAATGTATTTGACTTTTATTTGATTCAACAGCTTTGTTTAAATGTGTTTGAATTTCATTTGATTCAATTAGCTTTGTAGAATGTATTTGACTTTTATTTGATTTAATTTGCTTTGTTTGAATGTATTTGACTTTTATTTGATTTAATTAGCTTTGTTTGAATGTATTTGACTCTCATTTGATTCAAATAGCTTTGATTGAATGTGTTTGACTTTCATTTGATTCAATTAGCTTTGTTTGAATGTGTTTGACTTTCATATGATTCAATTAGCTTTGTTTGAATGTGTTTAACTTTATTTGATTCATTTAGCTTTGTTTGAATGTGTTTGACTTTCATTTAATTCAATAAGCTTTGTAGAATGTATTTGACTTTCATTTGATTCAAATAGCTTTGTTTGAATGTGTTTGAATTTTATTTGATTCAATTTGCTTTGGAGAATGCATTTCACTTTCATTTGATTTATATAGCTTTGTTTGAATGTGTTTGACTTTCATTTAAATTAAAAAGCTTTTTTTTTTTTAATGTTTTTGACATTCATTTGATTTAAAAGGCTTTGTTTGAATGTGTTTGACTTTCATGTTATTCAATTAGCTTTGTAGAATGTATATGACTCTCATTTGATTCAAATAGCTTTGTTTGAATGTTTTTTACTTTCATTTGATTCAATTAGCTTTGTAGAATGTATTTGACTTTTATTTGATTCCAATAGCTTTGTTTAAATGTGTTTGACTTTCAATTGATTCAATTAGCTTTGTAGAATGTATTTGACTTTTATTTGATTTAATTTGCTTTGTTTGAATGTATTTGACTCATTTGATTCAAATAGATTTGTAGAATGTATTTGACTTTCATTTGATTCAAATAGCTTTGTAGAATTTATTTGATTTTCATTTGATTCAAATAGCTTTGTTTGAATGTGTTTGACTTTCATTTGATTCAAATAGCTTTGTAGAATGTATTTGACTTTTATTTGATTTAATTGCTTTGTTTGAATGTATTTGACATTTATTTGATTTAATTAGCTTTGTTTGAATGTATTTGACTCTCATTTGATTCAAATAGCTTTGATTGAATGTGTTTGACTTTTATTTGATTCAATTAGCTTTGTTTGAATGTGTTTGACTTTCATATGATTCAATTAGCTTTGTTTGAATGTGTTTAACTTTATTTAATTCATTTAGCTTTGTTTGAATGTGTTTGACTTTTATTTAATTCAATTAGCTTTGTAGAATGTATTTGACTTTCATTTGATTCAAATAGCTTTGTTTGAATGTGTTTGACTTTTATTTTATTCAATTAGCTTTGTACAATGAATTTGACTTTCATTTGATTCAAATAGCTTTGTTTGAATGTGTTTGAATTTCATTTGATTCAATTTGCTTTGTAAAATGCATTTCACTTTCAATTGATTTATATAGCTTTGTTTGAATGTGTTTGACTTTCAATTGATTCAATTAGCTTTGTAGAATGTATTTGACTTTTATTTGATTTAATTTGCTTTGTTTGAATGTGTTTGACTTTTATTTAATTCAATTAGCTTTGTAGAATGTATTTAACTTTCATTTGAATCAAATTACTTTGTTTGAATGTGTTTGACTTTCATTTGATTCAATTAGCTTTGAAGAATGTATTTGACTTTCATTTGATTCAAATAGCTTTGTTTGAATGTGTTTGACTTTCATTTGATTCAATTAGCTTTGTAGAATGTATTTGACTTTCATTTAAATTAAAAAGCTTTGTTTGAATGTGTTTGACTTTCATTTGATTCAATTAGCTTTGTAGAATGTATTTTACTTTTATTTGATTAAATTAGCTTTGTTTGAATTTATTTCACTCTCATTTGATTCAAATAGCTTTGTTTGAATGTGTTTGACTTTCATTTGATTCAATTAGCTTTGTAGAATGTATTTGACTTTCATTTGATTCAAATAGCTTTGTTTGAATGTGTTTGACTTACATTTGATTCAATTAGCTTTGTAGAATGTATTTGACTTTCATTTGATTCAAATAGCTTTGTTTGAATGTGTTTGACTTTCATTCGATTCAATTAGCTTTGTTGAATGTATTTGACTTTCATTTAAATTAAAAAGCTTTGTTTGAATGTGTTTGACTTTCATTTGATCCAATTAGCTTTGTCGAATGTATTTGACTTTTATTTGATTTTATTAGCTTTGTTTGAATATATTTGACTCTCATTTGATTCAAATAGCTTTGTTTGAATGTGTTTGACATTCATTTGATTCAATTAGCTTTGTAGAATGTATTTGACTTTTATTTGATTCCAACAGCTTTGTTTAAATGTGTTTGAATTTCATTTGATTCAATTAGCTTTGTAGAATGTATTTGACTTTTATTTGATTTAATTTGCTTTGTTTGAATGTATTTGACTTTTATTTGATTTAATTAGCTTTGTTTGAATGTATTTGACTCTCATTTGATTCAAATAGCTTTGATTGAATGTGTTTGACTTTCATTTGATTCAATTAGCTTTGTTTGAATGTGTTTGACTTTCATATGATTCAATTAGCTTTGTTTGAATGTGTTTAACTTTATTTGATTCATTTAGCTTTGTTTGAATGTGTTTGACTTTCATTTAATTCAATAAGCTTTGTAGAATGTATTTGACTTTCATTTGATTCAAATAGCTTTGTTTGAATGTGTTTGAATTTTATTTGATTCAATTTGCTTTGGAGAATGCATTTCACTTTCATTTGATTTATATAGCTTTGTTTGAATGTGTTTGACTTTCATTTAAATTAAAAAGCTTTTTTTTTTAATGTTTTTGACATTCATTTGATTTAAAAGGCTTTGTTTGAATGTGTTTGACTTTCATGTTATTCAATTAGCTTTGTAGAATGTATATGACTCTCATTTGATTCAAATAGCTTTGTTTGAATGTTTTTTACTTTCATTTGATTCAATTAGCTTTGTAGAATGTATTTGACTTTTATTTGATTCCAATAGCTTTGTTTAAATGTGTTTGACTTTCAATTGATTCAATTAGCTTTGTAGAATGTATTTGACTTTTATTTGATTTAATTTGCTTTGTTTGAATGTATTTGACTCATTTGATTCAAATAGATTTGTAGAATGTATTTGACTTTCATTTGATTCAAATAGCTTTGTAGAATTTATTTGATTTTCATTTGATTCAAATAGCTTTGTTTGAATGTGTTTGACTTTCATTTGATTCAAATAGCTTTGTAGAATGTATTTGACTTTTATTTGATTTAATTGCTTTGTTTGAATGTATTTGACATTTATTTGATTTAATTAGCTTTGTTTGAATGTATTTGACTCTCATTTGATTCAAATAGCTTTGATTGAATGTGTTTGACTTTTATTTGATTCAATTAGCTTTGTTTGAATGTGTTTGACTTTCATATGATTCAATTAGCTTTGTTTGAATGTGTTTAACTTTATTTAATTCATTTAGCTTTGTTTGAATGTGTTTGACTTTTATTTAATTCAATTAGCTTTGTAGAATGTATTTGACTTTCATTTGATTCAAATAGCTTTGTTTGAATGTGTTTGACTTTTATTTTATTCAATTAGCTTTGTACAATGAATTTGACTTTCATTTGATTCAAATAGCTTTGTTTGAATGTGTTTGAATTTCATTTGATTCAATTTGCTTTGTAAAATGCATTTCACTTTCAATTGATTTATATAGCTTTGTTTGAATGTGTTTGACTTTCAATTGATTCAATTAGCTTTGTAGAATGTATTTGACTTTTATTTGATTTAATTTGCTTTGTTTGAATGTGTTTGACTTTTATTTAATTCAATTAGCTTTGTAGAATGTATTTAACTTTCATTTGAATCAAATTACTTTGTTTGAATGTGTTTGACTTTCATTTGATTCAATTAGCTTTGAAGAATGTATTTGACTTTCATTTGATTCAAATAGCTTTGTTTGAATGTGTTTGACTTTCATTTGATTCAATTAGCTTTGTAGAATGTATTTGACTTTCATTTAAATTAAAAAGCTTTGTTTGAATGTGTTTGACTTTCATTTGATTCAATTAGCTTTGTAGAATGTATTTTACTTTTATTTGATTAAATTAGCTTTGTTTGAATTTATTTCACTCTCATTTGATTCAAATAGCTTTGTTTGAATGTGTTTGACTTTCATTTGATTCAATTAGCTTTGTAGAATGTATTTGACTTTCATTTGATTCAAATAGCTTTGTTTGAATGTGTTTGACTTACATTTGATTCAATTAGCTTTGTAGAATGTATTTGACTTTCATTTGATTCAAATAGCTTTGTTTGAATGTGTTTGACTTTCATTCGATTCAATTAGCTTTGTTGAATGTATTTGACTTTCATTTAAATTAAAAAGCTTTGTTTGAATGTGTTTGACTTTCATTTGATTCAATTAGCTTTGTAGAATGTATTTAACTTTTATTTGATTTAATTAGCTTTGTTTGAATGTATTTGACTCTCATTTGATTCAAATAGCTTTGTTTGAATGTGTTTGACATTCATTTGATTCAATTAGCTTTGTAGAATGTATTTGACTTTTATTTGATTCCAATAGCTTTGTTTAAATGTGTTTGACTTTCATTTGATTCAATTAGCTTTGTAGAATGTATTTGACTTTTATTTGATTTAATTTGCTTTGTTTGAATGTATTTGACTTTTATTTGATTTAATTAGCTTTGTTTGAATGTATTTGACTCTCATTTGATTCAAATAGCTTTGATTGAATGTGTTTGACTTTCATTTGATTCAAATAGCTTTGTTTAAATGTGTTTGACTTTCATTTGATTCAATTAGCTTTGTAGAATATATTTGACTTTCATTTGATTCAATTAGCTTTGTTTGAATGTGTTTGACTTTCATTTGATTCAATTAGCTTTGTAGAATGTATTTAACTTTTATTTGATTTAATTAGCTTTGTTTGAATGTATTTGACTCTCATTTGATTCAAATAGCTTTGTTTGAATGTGTTTGACATTCATTTGATTCAATTAGCTTTGTAGAATGTATTTGACTTTTATTTGATTCCAATAGCTTTGTTTAAATGTGTTTGACTTTCATTTGATTCAATTAGCTTTGTAGAATGTATTTGACTTTTATTTGATTTAATTTTCTTTGTTTGAATGTATTTGACTTTTATTTAATTTAATTAGCTTTGTTTGAATGTATTTGACTCTCATTTGATTCAAATAGCTTTGATTGAATGTGTTTGACTTTCATTTGATTTAAATAGCTTTGTTTGAATGTGTTTGACTTTCATTTGATTCAATTAGCTTTGTATTATATATTTGACTTTCATTTGATTCAATTAGCTTTGTTTGAATGTGTTTGACTTTCATTTGATTCAATTAGCTTTGTAGAATGTATTTAACTTTTATTTGATTTAATTAGCTTTGTTTGAATGTATTTGACTCTCATTTGATTCAAATAGCTTTGTTTGAATGTGTTTGACATTCATTTGATTCAATTAGCTTTGTAGAATGTATTTGACTTTTATTTGATTCCAATAGCTTTGTTTAAATGTGTTTGACTTTCATTTGATACAATTAGCTTTGTAGAATGTATTTGACTTTTATTTGATTTAATTGCTTTGTTTGAATGTATTTAACTTTTATTTGATTTAATTAGCTTTGTAGAATGTATTTGACTTTCATTTGATTGAAATAGCTTTATTTGAATGTGTTTGACTTTCATTTGATTCAATTAGCTTTGTAGAATGTATTTGACTTTTATTTGATTTAATTTGCTTTGTTTGAATGTATTTGACTTTTATTTGATTTAATTAGCTTTGTTTGAATGTATTTGACTCTCAATTGATTCAAATAGATTTGGTTGAATGTATTTGACTTTTATTTGATTCAATTAGCTTTGTTTGAATGTGTTTGACTTTCATATGATTCAATTAGCTTTGTTTGAGTGTGTTTAACTTTATTTGATTCATTTAGATTTGTTTGAATGTGTTTGACTTTCATTTAATTCAATTAGCTTTGTAGAATGTATTTGACTTTCATTTGATTCAAATAGCTTTGTTTGAATGTGTTTGACTTTCATTTGATTCAATTAGCTTTGTAGAATGTATTTGACTTTCAGTTAAATTAAAAAGCTTTGTTTGAATGTGTTTGACTTTCATTTGATTCAATTAGCTTTGTAGAATGTACTTTACTTTTATTTGATTAAATTAGCTTTGTTTGAATTTATTTCACTCTCATTTGATTCAAATAGCTTTGTTTGAATGTGTTTGACTTGCATTTGATTCAATTAGCTTTGTAGAATGTATTTGACTTTCATTTGATTCAAATAGCTTTGTTTGAATGTGTTTGACTTTCATTTGATTCAATTAGCTTTGTAGAATATATTTGACTTTCATTTGATTCAATTAGCTTTGTTTGAATGTGTTTGACTTTCATTTGATTCAATTAGGTTTGTAGAATGTATTTGACTTTTATTTGATTTATTTAGCTTTGTTTGAATGTATTTGACTCTCATTTGATTCAAATAGCTTTGTTTGAATGTGTTTGACATTCATTTGATTCAATTAGATTTGTAGAATGTATTTGACTTTTATTTGATTCCAATAGCTTTGTTTAAATGTGTTTGACTTTCATTTGATTCAATTAGCTTTGTAGAATGTATTTGACTTTTATTTGATTTAATTGCTTTGTTTAAATATATTTAACTTTTATTTGATTTAATTAGCTTTGTTTGAATGTATTTGACTCTCATTTGATTCAAATAGCTTTGATTGAATGTGTTTGACTTTCATTTGATTCAATTAGCTTTATTTGAATGTGTTTGACTTTCATATGATTCAATTAGCTTTGTTTGAATGTGTTTAACTTTATTTAATTCATTTAGCTTTGTTTGAATGTGTTTGACTTTCATTTAATTCAATTAGCTTTGTAGAATGTATTTGACTTTCATTTGATTCAAATAGCTTTGTTTGAATGTGTTTGACTTTCATTTTATTCAATTAGCTTTGTACAATGAATTTGACTTTCATTTGATTCAAATAGCTTTGTTTGAATGTGTTTGAATTTCATTTGATTCAATTTGCTTTGTAGAATGCATTTCACTTTCATTTGATTTATATAGCTTTGTTTGAATGTGTTTGACTTTCAATTGATTCAATTAGCTTTGTAGAATGTATTTGACTTTTATTTGATTTAATTCGCTTTGTTTGAATGTATTTGACTCATTTGATTCAAATAGATTTGTAGAATGTATTTTACTTTCATTTGATTCAAATAGCTTTGTAGAATGTATTTGACTTTCATTTGATTCAAATAGCTTTGTTTGAATGTGTTTGACTTTCATTTGATTCAAATAGCTTTGTAGAATGTATTTGACTTTCATTTGATTCAAATAGCTTTGTTTGAATGTGTTTGACTTTCATTTGATTCAAATAGCTTTGTTTGAATGTGATTGACTTTCATTTAATTCAATTAGCTTTGTAGAATGTATTTGACTTTCATTTGATTCAAGTAGCAATGTTTGAAAGTGTTTGACTTTCACTTGATTCAATTAGCTTTGTAGAATGTATTTGACTTTCATTTGATTCAATTAGCTTTGTTTGAAAGTGTTTGACTTTCATTTGATTCATTTAGCTTTGCTTGAATCTGTTTGACTTTCATTTAATTCAATTAGCTTTGTAGAATGTATTTAACTTTCATTTGAATCAAATAACTTTGTTTGAATGTGTTTGACTTTCATTTGATTCAATTAGCTTTGTAGAATGTACTTGACTTTCATTTGATTCAAATAGCTTTGTTTGAATGTGTTTGACTTTCATTTTATTCAATTAGCTTTGTAGAATGTATTTGACTTTCATTTAAATTAAAAAGCTTTGTTTGAATATGTTTGACTTTCATTTGATTCAATTAGCTTTGTAGAATGTATTTTACTTTTATTTGATTAAATTTGCTTTGTTTGAATTTATTTCACTCTCATTTGATTCAAATAGCTTTGTTTGAATGTGTTTAACTTTCATTTGATTCAATTAGCTTTGTAGAATGTATTTGACTTTCATTTGATTTAAATAGCTTTGTTTGAATGTGTTTGACTTTCATTTGATTCAATTAGCTTTGTAGAATATATTTGACTTTCATTTGATTCAATTAGCTTTGTTTGAATGTGTTTGACTTTCATTTGATTCAATTAGCTTTGTCTAATGTATTTGACTTTTATTTGATTTTATTAGCTTTGTTTGAATGTATTTGACTCTCACTTGATTCAAATAGCTTTGTTTGAATGTGTTTGACATTCATTTGATTCAATTAGCTTTGTAGAATGTATTTGACTTTTATTTGATTCCAATAGCTGTGTTTATATGTGTTTGACTTTCATTTGATTCAATTAGCTTTGTAGAATGTATTTGACTTTTATTTGATTTAATTTGCTTAGTTTGAATGTATTTGACTCTCATTTGATTCAAATAGCTTTGATTAAATGTGTTTGACCTTCATTTGATTCAATTAGCTTGCTTTGAATGTGTTTGACTTTCATATGATTCAATTAGCTTTGTTTGAATGTGTTTAACTTTATTTGATTCATTTAGCTTTGTTTGAATGTGTTTGACTTTCATTTAATTCAATTAGCTTTGTAGAATGTATTTGACTTTCATCTGATTCAAATAGCTTTCTTTGAATGTGTTTGACTTTCATTTGATTCAATTAGCTTTGTAGAATGTATTTGACTTTCATTTGACTCAAATAACTTTGTTTGACTGTGTTTGACTTTCATTTGTTTCAATTAGCTTTGTACAATGAATTTGACTTTCATTTGATTCAAATAGCTTTGTTTGAATGTGTTTGAATTTCATTTGATTCAATTTGCTTTGTAGAATGCATTTCACTTTCATTTGATTTATATAGCTTTATTAGAATGTGTTTGACTTTCATTTAAATTAAAAAGCTTTTTTTTTTAATGTGTTTGACATTCATTTGATTTAAAAAGCTTTGTTTGAATGTGTTTGACTTTCATATTATTCAATTAGCTTTGTAGAATGTATATGACTCTCATTTGATTCAAATAGCTTTGTTTGAATGTGTTTGACTTTCAATTGATTCAATTAGCTTTGTAGAATGTATTTGACTTTTTTTTGATTTAATTTACTTTGTTTGAATGTATTTGACTCATTTGATTCAAATGGATTTGTAGAATGTATTTGACTTTCATTTGATTCAAATAGCTTTGTAGAATGTATTTGACTTTCATTTGATTCAAATAGCTTTGTTTGAATGTGTTTGACTTTCATTTGATTCAAATAGCTTTGTAGAATGTATTTGACTTTCATTTGATTCAAATAGCTTTGTTTGAATGTGTTTGACATTCATTTGATTCAAATAGCTTTGTTTGAATGTGTTTGACTTTCATTTGATTCAATTAGCTTCGTAGAATGTATTTGACTTTCATTTGATTCAAATAGCTTTGTTTGAATGAGTTTGACTTTCATTTGATTCAATTAGCTTTGTAGAATGCATTTCACTTTCATTTGATTTAAATAACTTTGTTTGAATGTGTTTGACTTTTATTTGATTCAATTAGCTTTGTTTGAATGTGTTTGACTTTCATTTGATTCAATTAGCTTTGTAGAATGTATTTGACTTTCATTTGATTCGAAAGATTTGTTTGAAGGTGTTTGTCTTTCATTTGATTCAATTAGCTTTGTTTGAATGTGTTTGACTTTCATTTGATTCAATTAGCTTTGTTTGAATGTATTTGACTTTTATTTGATTCAATTAGCTTTGTATAATGTATTTGACTTTCATTTGATTCGAAAGATTTGTTTGAAGGTGTTTTACTTTCATTTGATTTAAAAGGCATTGGTTGAATGTGTTTGACTTTCATTTGATTCAATTAGCTTCGTAGAATGTATTTGACTTTCATTTTATTCAAATAGCTTTGTTTGAATGTGTTTGACTTTCATTTGATTCAATTTGCTTTGTAGAATGTATTTGACTTTCATTTGACTCAATTAGCTTTGTAGAATGTACTTGACTTTCATTTGATTCAAATAGCTTTGTTTGAATGTGTTTGACTTTCATTTTATTCAATTAGCTTTGTAGAATGTATTTGACTTTCATTTAAATAAAAAAGCTTTGTTTGAATGTGTTTGACTTTCATTTGATTCAATTAGCTTTGTAGAATGTATTTTACTTTTATTTGATTAAATTAGCTTTGTTTGAATTTATTTCACTCTCATTTGATTCAAATAGCTTTGTTTGAATGTGTTTGACTTTCATTTGATTCAATTAGCTTTGTAGAATGTATTTGACTTTCATTTGATTCAAATAGCTTTGTTTGAATGTGTTTGACTTTCATTTGATTCTATTAGCTTTGTAGAATATATATTTGACTTTCATTTGATTGAATTAGCTTTGTTTGAATGTGTTTGACTTTCATTTGATTCAATTAGCTTTGTCGAATGTATTTGACTTTTATTTGATTTTATTAGCTTTGTTTGAATGTATTTGACTCTCACTTGATTTAAATAGCTTTGTTTGAATGTGTTTGACATTCATTTGATTCAATTAGCTTTGTAGAATGTATTTGACTTTTATTTGATTCCAATAGCTGTGTTTAAATGTGTTTGACTTTCATTTGATTCAATTAGCTTTGTAGAATGTATTTGACTTTTATTTGATTTAATTTCCTTTGTTTGAATGGATTTGACTTTTATTTGATTTAATTAGCTTTGTTTGAATGTATTTGACTCTCACTTGATTCAAATAGCTTTGATTGAATGTGTTTGACCTTCATTTGATTCAATTTGCTTTGTTTGAATGTGTTTGACTTTCATATGATTCAATTAGCTTTGTTTGAACGTGTTTAACTTTATTTGATTCATTTAGCTTTGTTTGAATGTGTTTGACTTTCATTTAATTCAATTAGCTTTGTAGAATGTATTTGACTTTCATTTGATTAAAATAGCTTTGTTTGAATGTGTTTGACTTTCATTTGATTCAATTAGCTTTGTAGAATGTATTTGACTTTTATTTGATTTAATTAGCTTTGTTTGAATGTATTTGACTCTCATTTGATTCAAATAGCTTTATTTGAATGTGTTTGACTTTCATTTGATTCAAATTCCTTTGTTTGAATGTGTTAGACTTTCATTTGATTCAAATAGCATTGTTTGAATGTGCTTGACTTTCATTTGATTCAATTAGCTTTGTAGAATGTATTTGACTTTCATTTGACTCAAATAACTTTGTTTGACTTTGTTTGACTTTCATTTGTTTCAATTAGCTTTGTACAATGAATTTGACTTTCATTTGATTCAAATAGCTTTGTTTGAATGTGTTTGAATTTCATTTGATTCAATTTGCTTTGTAGAATGCATTTCACTTTCATTTGATTTATATAGCTTTGTTAGAATGTGTTTGACTTTCATTTAAATTAAAAAGCTTTTTTTTTAATGTGTTTGACATTCATTTGATTTAAAAAGCTTTGTTTGAATGTGTTTGACTTTCATATTATTCAATTAGCTTTGTAGAATGTATATGACTGTCATTTGATTCAAATAGCTTTGTTTGAATGTGTTTGACTTTCTTTTGATTCAATTAGCTTTGTAGAATGTATTTGACTTTTATTTGATTCCAATAGCTTTGTTTAAATGAGTTTGACTTTCAATTGATTCAATTAGCTTTGTAGAATGTATTTGACTTTTTTTTTTATTTAATTTGCTTTGTTTGAATGTATTTGACTCATTTGATTCAAATAGATTTGCAGAATGTATTTGACTTTCATTTGATTCAAATAGCTTTGTAGAATGTATTTGACTTTCATTTGATTCAAATAGCTTTGTTTGAATGTGTTTGACTTTCATTTGATTCAAATAGCTTTGTAGAATATATTTGACTTTCATTTGATTCAAATAGCTTTGTTTGAATGTGTTTGACTTTCATTTGATTCAAATAGCTTTGTTTGAATGTGTTTGACTTTCATTTAATTCAATTAGCTTTGTAGAATGTATTTGACTTTCATTTGATTCAAGTAGCATTGTTTGAAAGTGTTTGACTTTCACTTGATTCAATTAGCTTTGTAGAATGTATTTGACTTTCATTTGATTCAAATAGCTTTGTTTGAATGTGTTTGAATTTCATTTGCTTCAATTTGCTTTGTAGATTGCATTTCACTTTCATTTGATTTATATAGCTTTGTTTGAATGTGTTTGACTTTCATTTAAATTAAAAAGCTTTTTTTGAATGTGTTTGACATTCATTTGATTTAAAAGGCTTTGTATGAATGTGTTTGACTTTCATTTGATTCAATTAGCTTTGTAGAATGCATTTTACTTTCATTTGTTTTAAATAACTTTGTTTGAATGTGTTTGACTTTTATTTGATTCAAATAGCTTTGTTTGAATGTGTTTGACTTTCATTTGATTCAATTAGCTTTGTAGAATGTATTTGACTTTCATTTGATTCGAAAGATTTGTTTGAAGGTGTTTGTCTTTCATTTAATTCAATTAGCTTTGTTTGAATGTGTTTGACTTTCATTTGATTCAATTAGCTTTGTTTGAATGTATTTGACTTTTATTTGATTCAATTAGCTTTGTAGAATGTATTTGACTTTCATTTGATTCGAAAGATTTGTTTGAAGGTGTTTTACTTTCATTTGATTAAAAAGGCATTGTTTGAATGTGTTTGACTTTCATTTGATTCAATTAGCTTCGTAGAATGTATTTGACTTTCATTTGATTCAAATAGCTTTGTTTGAATGTGTTTGACTTTCATTTCATTCAATTTCCTTTGTAGAATGTATTTGACTTTCATTTGATTCAAATAGCTTTGTTTGAATGTGTTTGACTTTCATTTGATTCAATTTGCTTTGTAGAATGCATTTCACTTTCATTTGATTTATATAGCTTTGTTTGAATGTGTTTGACTTTCATTTAAATTAAAAAGCTTTTTTTGAATGTGTTTGACTTTCATTTGATTTAAAAGGCATTGTTTGAATGTCTTTGACTTTCATTTGATTCAATTAGTTTTGTATGAATGTGTTTGAGTTTCATTTATTCAATTACCTTCGTAGAATGTATTTGACTTTCATTTGATTCAAATAGCGTTGTTTGAATGTGTTTAACTTTCATTTGATTCAATTAGGTTTGTAGAATGCATTTCACTTCCATTTGATTTAAATAACTTTGTTTGAATGTGTTTGACTTTCATTTGATATAATTAGCTTTGTAGAACGTATTTGACTTTCATTTGATTCAAATAGCTTTGTAGGAATGTGATTGACTTTCATTTAATTCAATCAGCTTTGTAGAATGTATTTGACTTCCATTTGATTTAAATAGCTTTGTTTGAATGTGTTTGACTTTCATTTGATCCAATTAGCTTTGTAGAATGTATTTTACTTTCATTTGATTCAAATAGCTTTGTTTGAATGTGTTTGACTTTCATTTGATTTAATTTGCTTTGTAGAATGCATTTCACTTTCATTTGATTTATATAGCTTTGTTTGAATGTGTTTGATTTTAATGTAAATTAAAAAGCTTTTTTTTTATGTGTTTGACTTTCATTTGATTTAAAAGGCTTTGTTTAAATGTATTTGACTTTTAATTTGATTCAATTAGCATTGTAGAATGTATTTTACTTTTATTTGGTTTAATTAGCTTTGTGTTAATGCATTTGACTCTCATTTGATTCAATTAGTATTGTTTAAATGTGTTTGACTTTTAATTTGATTCAATTAGCTTTGTAGAATGTATTTTACTTTAATTTGACTTAATTTGCTTTGTGCGAATGCATTTGACTCTCATTTGATTCAATTAGCTTTGTTTGAATGTGTTTGACTTTCATTTGATTCAATTAGCTTTGTAGAATGTATTTTACTTTAATTTGATTTAATTAGCTTTGTGTGAATGCATTTGACCCTCATTTGATTCAATTAGCTTTGTTTGAATGTGTTTGACTTTCATTTGATTCAAATAGCTTTGTAGAATGTATTTGACTTTAATTTGATTTAATTAGCTTTGTTTGAATGTATTTGACTCTTATTTGATTCAAATAGCTTTGTTTGAATGTGTTTGACTTTCATTGATTCAATTAGCTTTGTAGAATGTATTTGACTTTCATTTGATTCAAATAGCTTTGTTTGAATGTGTTTGACTTTCATTTGATTCAATTAGCTTTGTAGAATGCATTTCACTTCCATTTGATTTAAATAACTTTGTTTGAATGTGTTTGACTTTCATTTGATACAATTAGCTTTGTAGAACGTATTTGACTTTCATTTGATTCAAATAGCTTTGTAGGAATGTGATTGACTTTCATTTAATTCAATCAGCTTTGTAGAATGTATTTGACTTCCATTTGATTTAAATAGCTTTGTTTGAATGTGTTTGACTTTCATTTGATCCAATTAGCTTTGTAGAATGTATTTTACTTTCATTTGATTCAAATAGCTTTGTTTGAATGTGTTTAACTTTCATTTGATTTAATTTGCTTTGTAGAATGCATTTCACTTTCATTTGATTTATATAGCTTTGTTTGAATGTGTTTGATATTAATTTAAATTAAAAAGCTTTTTTTGAATGTGTTTGACTTTCATTTGATTTAAAAGGCTTTGTTTAAATGTGTTTGACTTTTAATTTTATTCAATTAGCTTTGTAGAATGTATTTTACTTTTATTTGATTTAATTAGCTTTGTGTTAATGCATTTGACTTTCGTTAGATTCAATTAGCTTTGTTTAAATGTGTTTGACTTTTAATTTGATTCAATTAGCTTTGTAGAATGTATTTTACTTTATTTTGATTTAATTAGCTTTGTGTGAATGCATTTGACTCTCATTTGATTCAATTTACATTTGTTTGAATGTGTTTGACTTTCTTTTGATTCAATTAGCTTTGTAGATTGTATTTTACTTTAATTTGATTTAATTAGCTTTGTGTGAATGCATTTGACCCTCATTTGATTCAATTAGCTTTGTTTGAATGTGTTTGACTTTCATTTGATTCAATTAGCTTTGTAGAATGTATTTTACTTTAATTTGATTTAATTAGCTTTGTTTGAATGTATTTGACTCTCATTTGATTCAAATAGCTTTGTTTGAATGTGTTTGACTTTCATTGATTCAATTAGCTTTGTAGAATGTATTTTACTTTAATCTGATTTAATTAGCTTTGTGTGAATGCATTTGACTCTCATTTGATTCAATTAGCTTTGTAGAATGTATTTGACTTTCATTTGATTCAAATAGCTTTGTTTGAATGTGTTTGACTTTCATATTATTCAATTAGCTTTGTAGAATGTATATGACTGTCATTTGATTCAAATAGCTTTGTTTGAATGTGTTTGACTTTCTTTTGATTCAATTAGCTTTGTAGAATGTATTTGACTTTTATTTGATTCCAATAGCTTTGTTTAAATGAGTTTGACTTTCAATTGATTCAATTAGCTTTGTAGAATGTATTTGACTTTTTTTTATTTAATTTGCTTTGTTTGAATGTATTTGACTCATTTGATTCAAATAGATTTGCAGAATGTATTTGACTTTCATTTGATTCAAATAGCTTTGTAGAATGTATTTGACTTTCATTTGATTCAAATAGCTTTGTTTGAATGTGTTTGACTTTCATTTGATTCAAATAGCTTTGTAGAATATATTTGACTTTCATTTGATTCAAATAGCTTTGTTTGAATGTGTTTGACTTTCATTTGATTCAAATAGCTTTGTTTGAATGTGTTTGACTTTCATTTAATTCAATTAGCTTTGTAGAATGTATTTGACTTTCATTTGATTCAAGTAGCATTGTTTGAAAGTGTTTGACTTTCACTTGATTCAATTAGCTTTGTAGAATGTATTTGACTTTCATTTGATTCAAATAGCTTTGTTTGAATGTGTTTGAATTTCATTTGCTTCAATTTGCTTTGTAGATTGCATTTCACTTTCATTTGATTTATATAGCTTTGTTTGAATGTGTTTGACTTTCATTTAAATTAAAAAGCTTTTTTTGAATGTGTTTGACATTCATTTGATTTAAAAGGCTTTGTATGAATGTGTTTGACTTTCATTTGATTCAATTAGCTTTGTAGAATGCATTTCACTTTCATTTGTTTTAAATAACTTTGTTTGAATGTGTTTGACTTTTATTTGATTCAAATAGCTTTGTTTGAATGTGTTTGACTTTCATTTGATTCAATTAGCTTTGTAGAATGTATTTGACTTTCATTTGATTCGAAAGATTTGTTTGAAGGTGTTTGTCTTTCATTTAATTCAATTAGCTTTGTTTGAATGTGTTTGACTTTCATTTGATTCAATTAGCTTTGTTTGAATGTATTTGACTTTTATTTGATTCAATTAGCTTTGTAGAATGTATTTGACTTTCATTTGATTCGAAAGATTTGTTTGAAGGTGTTTTACTTTCATTTGATTAAAAAGGCATTGTTTGAATGTGTTTGACTTTCATTTGATTCAATTAGCTTCGTAGAATGTATTTGACTTTCATTTGATTCAAATAGCTTTGTTTGAATGTGTTTGACTTTCATTTCATTCAATTTCCTTTGAAGAATGTATTTGACTTTCATTTGATTCAAATAGCTTTGTTTGAATGTGTTTGACTTTCATTTGATTCAATTTGCTTTGTAGAATGCATTTCACTTTCATTTGATTTATATAGCTTTGTTTGAATGTGTTTGACTTTCATTTAAATTAAAAAGCTTTTTTTGAATGTGTTTGACTTTCATTTGATTTAAAAGGCATTGTTTGAATGTCTTTGACTTTCATTTGATTCAATTAGTTTTGTATGAATGTGTTTGAGTTTCATTTATTCAATTACCTTCGTAGAATGTATTTGACTTTCATTTGATTCAAATAGCGTTGTTTGAATGTGTTTAACTTTCATTTGATTCAATTAGGTTTGTAGAATGCATTTCACTTCCATTTGATTTAAATAACTTTGTTTGAATGTGTTTAAATTTCATTTGATACAATTAGCTTTGTAGAACGTATTTGACTTTCATTTGATTCAAATAGCTTTGTAGGAATGTGATTGACTTTCATTTAATTCAATCAGCTTTGTAGAATGTATTTGACTTCCATTTGATTTAAATAGCTTTGTTTGAATGTGTTTGACTTTCATTTGATCCAATTAGCTTTGTAGAATGTATTTTACTTTCATTTGATTCAAATAGCTTTGTTTGAATGTGTTTGACTTTCATTTGATTTAATTTGCTTTGTAGAATGCATTTCACTTTCATTTGATTTATATAGCTTTGTTTGAATGTGTTTGATTTTAATGTAAATTAAAAAGCTTTTTTTTATGTGTTTGACTTTCATTTGATTTAAAAGGCTTTGTTTAAATGTATTTGACTTTTAATTTGATTCAATTAGCATTGTAGAATGTATTTTACTTTTATTTGGTTTAATTAGCTTTGTGTTAATGCATTTGACTCTCATTTGATTCAATTAGTATTGTTTAAATGTGTTTGACTTTTAATTTGATTCAATTAGCTTTGTAGAATGTATTTTACTTTAATTTGACTTAATTTGCTTTGTGCGAATGCATTTGACTCTCATTTGATTCAATTAGCTTTGTTTGAATGTGTTTGACTTTCATTTGATTCAATTAGCTTTGTAGAATGTATTTTACTTTAATTTGATTTAATTAGCTTTGTGTGAATGCATTTGACCCTCATTTGATTCAATTAGCTTTGTTTGAATGTGTTTGACTTTCATTTGATTCAAATAGCTTTGTAGAATGTATTTGACTTTAATTTGATTTAATTAGCTTTGTTTGAATGTATTTGACTCTTATTTGATTCAAATAGCTTTGTTTGAATGTGTTTGACTTTCATTGATTCAATTAGCTTTGTAGAATGTATTTGACTTTCATTTGATTCAAATAGCTTTGTTTGAATGTGTTTGACTTTCATTTGATTCAATTAGCTTTGTAGAATGCATTTCACTTCCATTTGATTTAAATAACTTTGTTTGAATGTGTTTGACTTTCATTTGATACAATTAGCTTTGTAGAACGTATTTGACTTTCATTTGATTCAAATAGCTTTGTAGGAATGTGATTGACTTTCATTTAATTCAATCAGCTTTGTAGAATGTATTTGACTTCCATTTGATTTAAATAGCTTTGTTTGAATGTGTTTGACTTTCACTTGATCCAATTAGCTTTGTAGAATGTATTTTACTTTCATTTGATTCAAATAGCTTTGTTTGAATGTGTTTAACTTTCATTTGATTTAATTTGCTTTGTAGAATGCATTTCACTTTCATTTGATTTATATAGCTTTGTTTGAATGTGTTTGATTTTAATTTAAATTAAAAAGCTTTTTTTGAATGTGTTTGACTTTCATTTGATTTAAAAGGCTTTGTTTAAATGTGTTTGACTTTTAATTTTATTCAATTAGCTTTGTAGAATGTATTTTACTTTTATTTGATTTAATTAGCTTTGTGTTAATGCATTTGACTTTCGTTTGATTCAATTAGCTTTGTTTAAATGTGTTTGACTTTTAATTTGATTCAATTAGCTTTGTAGAATGTATTTTACTTTATTTTGATTTAATTAGCTTTGTGTGAATGCATTTGACTCTCATTTGATTCAATTTACATTTGTTTGAATGTGTTTGACTTTCTTTTGATTCAATTAGCTTTGTAGAATGTATTTTACTTTAATTTGATTTAATTAGCTTTGTGTGAATGCATTTGACCCTCATTTGATTCAATTAGCTTTGTTTGAATGTGTTTGACTTTCATTTGATTCAATTAGCTTTGTAGAATGTATTTTACTTTAATTTGATTTAATTAGCTTTGTTTGAATGTATTTGACTCTCATTTGATTCAAATAGCTTTGTTTGAATGTGTTTGACTTTCATTGATTCAATTAGCTTTGTAGAATGTATTTTACTTTAATCTGATTTAATTAGCTTTGTGTGAATGCATTTGACTCTCATTTGATTCAATTAGCTTTGTAGAATGTATTTGACTTTCATTTGATTCAAATAGCTTTGTTTGAATGTGTTTGACTTTCATTTGATTCAATTAGCTTTGTAGAATGTATTTGACTTTCATTTGATTCAAATAGCTTTGTTGAATGTGTTTGACTTTCATTTGATACAATTAGCTTCATTAAATATATTTGACTTTCATTTGATTCAATTAGCTTTGTTTGAATGTGTTTCACTTTCATTTGATCCAATTAGCTTTGTAGAATGTATTTGACTTTTATTTGATTTAATTAGCTTTGTTCGAATGTATTTGACTCTCATTTGATTCAAATAGCTTTGTTTGAATGTGTTTGACATTCATTTGATTCAATTAGCTTTGTAGAATGTATTTGACTTTTATTTGATTCCAATAGCTTTGTTTAAATGTGTTTGACTTTCATTTTATTCAATTAGCTTTGTAGAATGTATTTGACTTTTATTTTATTTAATTTGCTTTGTTTGAATGTATTTGACTTTTATTTGATTTAATTAGCTTTGTTTGAATGTATTTGACTCTCATTTGATTCAAATAGCTTTAATTGAATGTGTTTGACTTTCATTTGATTCAATTAGCTTTGTTTGAATGTGTTTGACTTTCATATGATTCCATTAGCTTTGTTTGAATGTGTTTAACTTTATTTGATTCATTTAGCTTTGTTTGAATGTGTTTGACTTTCATTTAATTCAATTAGCTTTGTAGAATGTATTTGACTTTCATTTGATTAAAATAGCTTTGTTTGAATATATTGACTTTCATTTGATTCAAATAGCTTTGTTTGAATGTGTTTGACTTTCATTTGATTCAATTAGCTTCATTGAATATATTTGACTTTCATTTTATTCAATTAGCTTTATTTGAATGTGTTTGACTTTCATTTGATTCAATTAGCTTTGTAGAATGTATTTGACTTTTATTTGATTTAATTAGCTTTGTTTGAATGTATTTGACTCTCATTTGATTCAAATAGCATTGTTTGAATGTGTTTGACATTCATTTGATTCAATTAGCTTTGTAGAATGTATTTGACTTTCATTTGATTCAAATAGCTTTGTTTGAATATGTTTGACTTTCATTTGATTTATTTGCCTTGTAGAATGCATTTCACTTTCAATTGATTTATAAAGCTTTGTTTGAATGTATTTGACTCTCATTTGATTCAAATAGATTTGTAGAATGTATTTGACTTTCATTTGATTCAAATAGCTTTGTAGAATGTATTTGACTTTTATTTGATTCAAATAGCATTGTTTGAAAGTGTTTGACTTTCATTTGATTCAATTAGCTTTGTTTGAATGTATTTGACTTTCATTTGATTCAAATAGCTTTGTAGAATGTATTTGACTTTTATTTGATTCAAATAGCATTGTTTGAAAGTGTTTGAGTTTCATTTGATTCAATTAGCTTTGTAGAATATATTTAAATTTCATTTGATTCAAATAGCTTTGTTTGAATGTGTTTGAATTTCATTTGATTCAATTTGCTTTGTAGAATGCATTTCACTTTCATTTGATTTATATAGCTTTGTTTGAATGTGTTTGACTTTCATTTCAATTAAAAAGCTTATTTTTTAATGTGTTTGACATTCATTTGATTTAAAAGGCTTTGTTTGAATGTGTTTGACTTTCATATTATTCAATTAGCTTTGTAGAATGTATATGACTCTCATTTGATTCAAATAGCTTTGTTTGAATATGCTTGACTTTCATTTGATTCAATTAGCTTTGTAGAATGTATATGACTTTTATTTCATTCAAATAGCTTTGTTTGAATGTGTTTAACTATCATTTGATTCAATTAGCTTTGTTGAATGTATTCCACTCTTATTTGATTTAATTTGCTTTGTTTGAATGTATTTGACTCTTATTTGATTCAAATAGCTTTGTGGAATGTATTTGACTTTCATTTGATTCAAATAGCTTTGTAGAATGTATTTGACTTTCATTTGATTCAAATAGCTTTGTTTGAATGTGATTGACTTTCATTTGATTAAATTAGCTTTGTAGAATGTATTTGACTTTCATTTGATTCAAATAGCTTTGATTGAATGTGTTTGACTTTCATTTGATTCAAATAGCTTTGTTTAAATATGTGTAAATTTCATTTGATTCAATTAGCTTTGTAGAATGTATATGACTTTTATTTCATTCAAATAGCTTTGTTTGAATGTGTTTAACTATCATTTGATTCAATTAGCTTTGTTGAATGTATTCGACTCTTATGTGATTTAATTTGCTTTACTAGAATGTATTTGACTCTCATTTGATTCAAATAGCTTTGTAGAATGTATTTGACTTTCATTTGATTCAAATAGCTATGTAGAATGTTTTTGACTTTCATTTGATTCAAATAGCTTTGTTTGAATGTTATTGACTTTCATTTGATTCAATTAGCTTTGTAGAATGTATTTGACTTTCATATGATTCAATTAGCTTTGTTTGAAAGTGTTTGACTTTCATTTGATTCATTTAGCTTTCCTTGAATGTGTTTGACTTTTATTTAATTCAATTAGCTTTGTAGAATGTGTTTAACTTTCATTTGAATCAAATAACTTTGTTTGAATGTGTTTGACTTTCGTTTGATTCAATTAGCTTTGTAGAATGTATTTGACTTTCATTTGATTTAAATAGCTTTGTTTGAATGTGTTTGACTTTCATTTGATTCTATTAGCTTTGTAGAATGTATTTGACTTTCATTTAAATTAAAAAGCTTTATTTGAATGTGTTTGACTTTCATTTGATTCAATTAGCTTTGTAGAATGTATTTTACTTTTATTTGATTAAATTAGCTTTGTTTGAATTTATTTCACTCTCTATTGATTTTAATAGCTTTGTTTGAATGTGTTTGACTTTCATTTGATTCAATTAGCCTTGTAGAATTTATTTGACTTTCATTTGATTCAAATAGCTTTGTTTGAATGTGTTTGACTTTCATTTGATTCAATTAGCTTTGTAGAATATATTTGACTTTCATTTGATTCGAAAGCTTTGTTTGAATGTGTTTGACTTTCATTTGATTCAATTATCTTTGTTCGAATGTGTTTGACTTTCATTTAATTTAAATAGCTTAGTTTGAATGTGATGAACTTTCATTTGATTCAATTAGTTTTGTAGAATGTATTTGACTTTCATTTGATTCAAATAGCTTTGATTGAATATGTTTGATTTTCATTTGATTCAATTAGGTTTGTTTGAATGTGTTTGACTTTCATATGATTTAATTAGCTTTGTTTGAATGTGTTTGACTTTCATTTGATTCAAATAGCTTTGTTTGAATGTGATTGACTTTCATTTGATTCAATTAGCTTTGTAGAATGTATTTGACTTTCATTTGATTCAAATAGCTTTGATTGAATGTGTTTGACTTTCATTTGATTCAATTAGCTTTGTTTTAATGTGTTTGACTTTCATATGATTCAATTAGCTTTGTTTGAAAGTGTTTGACTTTCATTTGATTCATTTAGCTTTGCTTGAATGTGTTAAACTTTCATTTAATTCAATTAGCTTTGTAGAATGTATTTGACTTTCATTTGATTCAATTAGCTTTGTTTGAATGTGTTTGACTTTCATTTGATTGAATTAGCTTTGTAGAATGTATTTGACTTTCATTTAAATAGCTTTATTTGAATGTGTATGACTCTCATTTGATTCAAATAGCTTTGTTTGAATGTGTTTGACTTTCATTTGATACAATTAGCTTTGTAGAACGTATTTGACTTTCATTTGATTCAAATAGCTATGTAGGAATGTGATTGACTTTCATTTAACTCAATCAGCTTTGTAGAATGTATTTGACTTCCATTTGATTTAAATAGCTTTGTTTGAATGTGTTTGACTTTCATTTGATCCAATTAGCTTTGTAGAATGTATTTTACTTTCATTTGATTCAAATAGCTTTGTTTGAATGTGTTTGACTTTCATTTGATTTAATTTGCTTTGTAGAATGCATTTCACTTTCATTTGATTTATATAGCTTTGTTTGAATGTGTTTGATTTTAATGTAAATTAAAAAGCTTTTTTTTATGTGTTTGACTTTCATTTGATTTAAAAGGCTTTGTTTAAATGTATTTGACTTTTAATTTGATTCAATTAGCTTTGTAGAATGTATTTTACTTTAATTTGACTTAATTTGCTTTGTGCGAATGCATTTGACTCTCATTTGATTCAATTAGCTTTGTTTGAATGTGTTTGACTTTCATTTGATTCAATTAGCTTTGTAGAATGTATTTTACTTTAATTTGACTTAATTTGCTTTGTGCGAAAGCATTTGACTCTCATTTGATTCAATTAGCTTTGATTGAATGTGTTTGACTTTCATTTGATTCAATTAGCTTTGTAGAATGTATTTTACTTTAATTTGATTTAATTAGCTTTGTGTGAATGCATTTGACCCTCATTTGATTCAATTAGCTTTGTTTGAATGTGTTTGACTTTCATTTGATTCAAATAGCTTTGTAGAATGTATTTTACTTTAATTTGATTTAATTAGCTTTGTTTGAATGTATTTGACTCTCATTTGATTCAAATAGCTTTGTTTGAATGTGTTTGACTTTCATTGATTCAATTAGCTTTGTAGAATGTATTTGACTTTCATTTGATTCAAATAGCTTTGTTTGAATGTGTTTGACTTTCATTTGATTCAATTAGCTTTGTAGAATGCATTTCACTTCCATTTGATTTAAATAACTTTGTTTGAATGTGTTTGACTTTCATTTGATACAATTAGCTTTGTAGAACGTATTTGACTTTCATTTGAATCAAATAGCTTTGTAGGAATGTGATTGACTTTCATTTAATTCAATCAGCTTTGTAGAATGTATTTGACTTCCATTTAATTTAAATAGCTTTGTTTGAATGTGTTTGACTTTCATTTGATCCAATTAGCTTTGTAGAATGTATTTTACTTTCATTTGATTCAAATAGCTTTGTTTGAATGTGTTTAACTTTCATTTGATTTAATTTGCTTTGTAGAATGCATTTCACTTTCATTTGATTTATATAGCTTTGTTTGAATGTGTTTGATTTTAATTTAAATTAAAAAGCTTTTTTTGAATGTGTTTGACTTTCATTTGATTTAAAAGGCTTTGTTTAAATGTGTTTGACTTTTAATTTGATTCAATTAGCTTTGTAGAATGTATTTTACTTTTATTTGATTTAATTAGCTTTGTGTTAATGCATTTGACTCTCATTTGATTCAATTAGCTTTGTTTAAATGTGTTTGACTTTTAATTTGATTCAATTAGCTTTGTAGAATGTATTTTACTTTATTTTGATTTAATTAGCTTTGTGTGAATGCATTTGACTCTCATTTGATTCAATTTACATTTGTTTGAATGTGTTTGACTTTCTTTTGATTCAATTAGCTTTGTAGAATGTATTTTACTTTAATTTGATTTAATTAGCTTTGTGTGAATGCATTTGACCCTCATTTGATTCAATTAGCTTTGTTTGAATGTGTTTGACTTTCATTTGATTCAATTAGCTTTGTAGAATGTATTTTACTTTAATTTGATTTAATTAGCTTTGTTTGAATGTATTTGACTCTCATTTGATTCAAATAGCTTTGTTTGAATGTGTTTGACTTTTATTGATTCAATTAGCTTTGTAGAATGTATTTGATTTTCATTTGATTCAAATAGCTTTGTTTGAATGTGTTTGACTTTCATTTGATTCAATTAGCTTTGTAGAATGTATTTGACTTTCATTTGATTCAAATAGCTTTGTTTGAATGTGTTTGACTTTCATTTGATTCAATTAGCTTTGTAGAATGTATTTGACTTTCATTTGATTCAAATAGCTTTGTTTGAATGTGTTTGACTTTCATTTGATTCAATTAGCTTTGTAGAATGTATTTGACTTTCATTTGATTCAAATAGCTTTGTTTGAATGTGTTTGACTTTCATTTGATTCAATTAGCTTCATTAATTATATTTGACTTTCATTTGATTCAATTAGCTCTGTTTGAATGTGTTTCACTTTCATTTTATCCAATTAGCTTTGTAGAATGTATTTGACTTTTATTTGATTTAATTAGCTTTGTTCGAATGTATTTGACTCTCATTTGATTCAAATAGCTTTGTTTGAATGTGTTTGACATTCATTTGATTCAATTAGCTTTGTAGAATGTATTTGACTTTTATTTGATTCCAATAGCTTTGTTTAAATGTGTTTGACTTTCATTTTATTCAATTAGCTTTGTAGAATGTATTTGACTTTTATTTGATTTAATTTGCTTTGTTTGAATGTATTTGTCTTTTATTTGATTTAATTAGCTTTGTTTGAATGTATTTGACTCTCATTTGATTCAAATAGCTTTAATTGAATGTGTTTGACTTTCATTTAATTCAATTAGCTTTGTAGAATGTATTTGACTTTCATTTGATTAAAATAGCTTTGTTTGAATATATTGACTTTCATTTTATTCAAATAGCTTTGTTTGAATGTGTTTGACTTTCATTTGATTCAATTAGCTTCATTGAATATATTTGACTTTCATTTTATTCAATTAGCTTTATTTGAATGTGTTTGACTTTCATTCGATTCAATTAGCTTTGTAGAATGTATTTGACTTTTATTTGATTTAATTAGCTTTGTTTGAATGTATTTGACTCTCATTTGATTCAAATAGCATTGTTTGAATGTGTTTGACATTCATTTGATTCAATTAGCTTTGTAGAATGTATTTGACTTTCATTTGATTCAAATAGCTTTGTTTGAATATGTTTGACTTTCATTTGATTTAATTTGCCTTGTAGAATGCATTTCACTTTCAATTGATTTATAAAGCTTTGTTTGAATGTATTTGACTCTCATTTGATTCAAATAGATTTGTAGAATGTATTTGACTTTCATTTGATTCAAATAGCTTTGTAGAATGTATTTGACTTTTATTTGATTCAAATAGCATTGTTTGAAAGTGTTTGAGTTTCATTTGATTCAATTAGCTTTGTAGAATGTATTTGACTTTCATATGATCCAATTAGCTTTGTTTGAAAGTGTTTGACTTTCATTTGATTCAATTAGCTTTGTTTGAATGTATTTGACTTTCATTTGATTCAAATAGCTTTGTAGAATGTATTTGACTTTTATTTGATTCAAATAGCATTGTTTGAAAGTTTTTGAGTTTCATTTGATTCAATTAGCTTTGTAGAATATATTTAAATTTCATTTGATTCAAATAGCTTTGTTTGAATGTGTTTGAATTTCATTTGATTCAATTTGCATTGTAGAATGCATTTCACTTTCATTTGATTTATATAGCTTTGTTTGAATGTGTTTGACTTTCATTTAAATTAAAAAGCTTATTTTTTAATGTGTTTGACATTCATTTGATTTAAAAGGCTTTGTTTGAATGTGTTTGACTTTCATATTATTCAATTAGCTTTGTAGAATGTATATGACTCTCATTTGATTCGAATAGCTTTGTTTGAATATGCTTGACTTTCATTTGATTCAATTAGCTTTGTAGAATGTATATGACTTTTATTTCATTCAAATAGCTTTGTTTGAATGTGTTTAACTATCATTTGATTCAATTAGCTTTGTTGAATGTATTCCACTCTTATTTGATTTAATTTGCTTTGTTTGAATGTATTTGACTCTCATTTGATTCAAATAGCTTTGTGGAATGTATTTGACTTTCATTTGATTCAAATAGCTTTGTAGAATGTATTTGACTTTCATTTGATTCAAATAGCTTTGTTTGAATGTGATTGACTTTCATTTGATTAAATTAGCTTTGTAGAATGTATTTGACTTTCATTTGATTCAAATAGCTTTGATTGAATGTGTTTGACTTTCATTTGATTCAAATAGCTTTGTTTAAATATGTGTAAATTTCATTTGATTCAATTAGCTTTGTAGAATGTACATGACTTTTATTTCATTCAAATAGCTTTGTTTGAATGTGTTTAACTATCATTTGATTCAATTAGCTTTGTTGAATGTATTCGACTCTTATGTGATTTTATTTGCTTTACTTGAATGTATTTGACTCTCATTTGATTCAAATAGCTTTGTAGAATGTATTTGACTTTCATTTGATTCAAATAGCTATGTAGAATGTTTTTGACTTTCATTTGATTCAAATAGCTTTGTTTGAATGTTATTGACTTTCATTTGATTCAATTAGCTTTGTAGAATGTATTTGACTTTCATATGATTCAATTAGCTTTGTTTGAAAGTGTTTGACTTTCATTTGATTCATTTAGCTTTCCTTGAATGTGTTTGACTTTCATTTAATTCAATTAGCTTTGTAGAATGTATTTAACTTTCATTTGAATCAAATAACTTTGTTTGAATGTGTTTGACTTTCGTTTGATTCAATTAGCTTTGTAGAATGTATTTGACTTTCATTTGATTTAAATAGCTTTGTTTGAATGTGTTTGACTTTCATTTGATTCAATTAGCTTTGTAGAATGTATTTGACTTTCATTTAAATTAAAAAGCTTTATTTGAATGTGTTTGACTTTCATTTGATTCAATTAGCTTTGTAGAATGTATTTTACTTTTATTAGATTAAATTAGCTTTGTTTGAATTTATTTCACTCTCTATTGATTTTAATAGCTTTGTTTGAATGTGTTTGACTTTCATTTGATTCAATTAGCCTTGTAGAATTTATTTGACTTTCATTTGATTCAAATAGCTTTGTTTGAATGTGTTTGACTTTCATTTGATTCAATTAGCTTTGTAGAATATATTTGACTTTCATTTGATTCGAAAGCTTTGTTTGAATGTGTTTGACTTTCATTTGATTCAATTAGCTTTGTTCGAATGTGTTTGACTTTCATTTAATTTAAATAGCTTAGTTTGAATGTGATTAACTTTCATTTGATTCAATTAGTTTTGTAGAATGTATTTGACTTTCATTTGATTCAAATAGCTTTGATTGAATATGTTTGATTTCCATTTGATTCAATTAGGTTTGTTTGAATGTGTTTGACTTTCATATGATTTAATTACCTTTGTTTGAATGTGTTTGACTTTCATTTGATTCAAATAGCTTTGTTTGAATGTGATTGACTTTCATTTGATTCAATTAACTTTGTAGAATGTATTTGACTTTCATTTGATTCAAATAGCTTTGATTGAATGTGTTTGACTTTCATTTGATTCAATTAGCTTTGTTTTAATGTGTTTGACTTTCATATGATTCAATTAGCTTTGTTTGAAAGTGTTTGACTTTCATTTGATTCATTTAGCTTTGCTTGAATGTGTTAAACTTTCATTTAATTCAATTAGCTTTGTAGAATGTATTTAACTTTCATTTGAATCAAATAACTTTGTTTGAATGTGTTTGACTTTCATTTGATTCAATTAGCTTTGTAGAATGTATTTGACTTTCATTTGATTCAGATAGCTTTGTTTGAATGTGTTTGACTTTCATTTGATTCAATTAGCTTTGTAGAATGTATTTTACTTTTATTTGATTAAATTAGCTTTGTTTGAATTTATTTCACTCTCTATTGATTTTAATAGCTTTGTTTGAATGTGTTTGACTTTCATTTGATTCAATTAGCTTTGTAGAATGTATTTGACTTTTATTTGATTCCAATAGCTTTGTTTAAATGTGTTTGACTTTCAATTGATTTAATTAGCTTTGTAGAATGTATTTGACTTTTATTTGATTTAATTTGCTTTGTTTGAATGTATTTGACTCTCATTTGATTCAAATAGATTTGTAGAATGTATTTGACTTTCATTTGATTTATATAGCTTTGTTTGAATGTGTTTGACTTTCATTTAAATTAAAAAGCTTATTTTTTAATGTGTTTGACATTCATTTAATTTAAAAGGCTTTGTTTGAATGTGTTTGACTTTCATATTATTCAATTAGCTTTGTAGAATGTATATGACTCTCATTTGATTCAAATAGCTTTGTTTGAATATGTTTGACTTTCATTTGATTCAATTAGCTTTGTAGAATGTATATGACTTTTATTTCATTCAAATAGCTTTGTTTGAATGTGTTTAACTATCATTTGATTCAATTAGCTTTGTTGAATGTATTCCACTCTTATTTGATTTAATTTGCTTTGTTTGAATGTATTAGTCTCTCATTTGATTCAAATAGCTTTGTGGAATGTATTTGACTTTCATTTGATTCAAATAGCTTTGTTTGAATGTGATTGACTTTCATTTGATTAAATTAGCTTTGTAGAATGTATTTGACTTTCATTTGATTCAAATAGCTTTGATTGAATGTGTTTGACTTTCATTTGATTCAAATAGCTTTGTTTGAATATGTGTAAATCTCATTTGATTCAATTAGCTTTGTAGAATGTATATGACTTTTATTTCATTCAAATAGCTTTGTTTGAATGTGTTTAACTATCATTTGATTCAATTAGCTTTGTTTGAATATGTGTAAATTTCATTTGATTCAATTAGCTTTGTAGAATGTATATGACTTTTATTTCATTCAAATAGCTTTGTTTGAATGTGTTTAACTATCATTTGATTCAATTAGCTTTGTTGAATGTATTCGACTCTTATGTGATTTAATTTGCTTTACTTGAATGTATTTGACTCTCATTTGATTCAAATAGCTTTGTAGAATGTATTTAACTTTCATTTGATTCAAATAGCTATGTAGAATGTATTTGACTTTCATATTATTCAAATAGCTTTGTAGAATGTATATGACTCTCATTTGATTCAAATAGCTTTGTTTGAATATGTTTGACTTTCATTTGATTCAATTAGCTTTGTAGAATGTATATGACTTTTATTTCATTCAAATAGCTTTGTTTGAATGTGTTTAACTATCATTTGATTCAATTAGCTTTGTTTGAATATGTGTAAATTTCATTTGATTCAATTAGCTTTGTAGAATGTATATGACTTTTATTTCATTCAAATAGCTTTGTTTGAATGTGTTTAACTATCATTTGATTCAATTAGCTTTGTTGAATGTATTCGACTCTTATGTGATTTAATTTGCTTTACTTGAATGTATTTGACTCTCATTTGATTCAAATAGCTTTGTAGAATGTATTTAACTTTCATTTGATTCAAATAGCTATGTAGAATGTATTTGACTTTCATATTATTCAAATAGCTTTGTAGAATGTATATGACTCTCATTTGATTCAAATAGCTTTGTTTGAATATGTTTGACTTTCATTTGATTCAATTAGCTTTGTAGAATGTATATGACTTTTATTTCATTCAAATAGCTTTGTTTGAATGTGTTTAACTATCATTTGATTCAATTAGCTTTGTTGAATGTATTCCACTCTTATTTGATTTAATTTGCTTTGTTTGAATGTATTTGACTTTCATTTGATTAAATTAGCTTTGTAGAATGTATTTGACTTTCATTTGATTCAAATAGCTTTGTAGAATGTATTTGACTTTCATTTGATTCAAATAGCTTTGTTTGAATGTGATTGACTTTCATTTGATTAAATTTGCTTCGTAGAATGTATTTGACTTTCAGTTGATTCAAATAGCTTTGATTGAATGTGTTTGACTTTCATTTGATTCAAATAGCTTTGTTTGAATATGTGTAAATTTCATTTGATTCAATTAGCTTTGTAGAATGTATATGACTTTTATTTCATTCAAATAGCTTTGTTTGAATGTGTTTAACTATCATTTGATTCAATTAGCTTTGTTGAATGTATTCGACTCTTATGTGATTTAATTTGCTTTACTTGAATGTATTTGACTCTCATTTGATTCAAATAGCTTTGTAGAATGTATTTGACTTTCATTTGATTCAAATAGCTATGTAGAATGTTTTTGACTTTCATTTGATTCAAATAGCTTTGTTTGAATGTTATTGACTTTCATTTGATTCAATTAGCTTTGTAGAATGTATTTGACTTTCATATGATTCAATTAGCTTTGTTTGAAAGTGTTTGACTTTCATTTGATTCATTTAGCTTTGCTTGAATGTGTTTGACTTTCATTTAATTCAATTAGCTTTGTAGAATGTATTTAACTTTCATTTGAATCAAATAACTTTGTTTGAAAGTGTTTCACTTTCATTTAATTCAATTAGCTTTGTTTGAAAGTGTTTGACTTTCATTTGATTCATTTAGCTTTTCTTGAATGTGTTTGACTTTCGTTTGATTCAATTAGCTTTGTAGAATGTATTTGACTTTCATTTGATTTAAATAGCTTTGTTTGAATGTGTTTGACTTTCATTTGATTCAATTAGCTTTGTAAAATGTATTTGACTTTCATTTAAATTAAAAAGCTTTGTTTGAATGTGTTTGACTTTCATTTGATTCAATTAGCTTTGTAGAATGTATTTTACTTTTATTTGATTAAATTAGCTTTGTTTGAATTTATTTCACTCTCTATTGATTTTAATAGCTTTGTTTGAATGTGTTTGACTTTCATTTGATTCAATTAGCCTTGTAGAATTTATTTGACTTTCATTTGATTCAAATAGCTTTGTTTGAATGTGTTTGACTTTCATTTGATTCAATTAGCTTTGTAGAATATATTTGACTTTCATTTGATTCGAAAGCTTTGTTTGAATGTGTTTGACTTTCATTTGATTCAATTAGCTTTGTTCGAATGTGTTTGACTTTCATTTAATTTAAATAGCTTAGTTTGAATGTGATTAACTTTCATTTGATTCAATTAGTTTTGTAGAATGTATTTGACTTTCATTTGATTCAAATAGCTTTGATTTAATATGTTTGATTTTCATTTGATTCAATTAGGTTTGTTTGAATGTGTTTAACTTTATTTGATTCATTTAGCTTTGTTTGAATGTGTTTGACTTTCATTTAATTCAATAAGCTTTGTAGAATGTATTTGACTTTCATTTGATTCAAATAGCTTTCTTTGAATGTGTTTGACTTTCATTTGATTCAATTAGCTTTGTAGAATGTATTTGACTTTCATTTGACTCAAATAACTTTGTTTGACTGTGTTTGACTTTCATTTGTTTCAATAAGCTTTGTAGAATGTATATGACTTTTATTTCATTCAAATAGCTTTGATTGAATGTGTTTGACTTTCATTTGATTCAAATAGCTTTGTTTGAATATGTGTAAATTTCATTTGATTCAATTAGCTTTGTAGAATGTATATGACTTTTATTTCATTCAAATAGCTTTGTTTGAATGTGTTTAACTATCATTTGATTCAATTAGCTTTGTTGAATGTATTCGACTCTTATGTGATTTAATTTGCTTTACTTGAATGTATTTGACTCTCATTTGATTCAAATAGCTTTGTAGAAGGTATTTGACTTTCATTTGATTCAAATAGCTATGTAGAATGTTTTTGACTTTCATTTGATTCAAATAGCTTTGTTTGAATGTTATTGAATTTCATTTGATTCAATTAGCTTTGTAGAATGTATTTGACTTTCATATGATTCAATTAGCTTTGTTTGAAAGTGTTTGACTTTCATTTGATTCATTTAGCTTTGCTTGAATGTGTTTGACTTTCATTTAATTCAATTAGCTTTGTAGAATGTATTTAACTTTCATTTGAATCAAATAACTTTGTTTGAATGTGTTTGACTTTCATTTGATTCAATTAGCTTTGTAGAATGTATTTGACTTTCATTTTATTCAAATAGCTTTGTTTGAATGTGTTTGACGTTCATTTGATTCAATTAGCTTTGTAGAATGTATTTGAATTTCATTTAAATTAAAAAGCTTTGTTTGAATGTGTTTGACTTTCATTTGATTCAATTAGCTTTGTAGAATGTATTTTACTTTTATTTGATTAAATTAGCTTTGTTTGAATTTATTTCACTCTCTATTGATTTTAATAGCTTTGTTGGAATGTGTTTGATTTTCATTTGATTCAATTAGCCTTGTAGAATGTATTTGACTTTCATTTGATTCAAATAGCTTTGTTTGAATGTGTTTGACTTTCATTTGATTCAATTAGCTTTGTAGAATATATTTGACTTTCATTTGATTCGAAAGCTTTGTTTGAATGTGTTTGACTTTCATTTGATTCAATTAGCTTTGTTCGAATGTGTTTGACTTTCATTTAATTTAAATAGCTTTGTTTGAATGTGATTAACTTTCATTTGATTCAATTAGTTTTGTAGAATGTATTTGACTTTCATTTGATTCAAATAGCTTTGATTGAATATGTTTGATTTTCATTAGATTCAATTAGGTTTGTTTGAATGTGTTTGACTTTCATATGATTTAATTAGCTTTGTTTGAATGTGTTTGACTTTCATTTGATTCAAATAGCTTTGTTTGAATGTGATTGACTTTCATTTGATTCAATTAGCTTTGTAGAATGTATTTGACTTTCATTTGATTCAAATAGCTTTGATTGAATGTTTTTGACTTTCATTTGATTCAATTAGCTTTGTTTGAATGTGTTTGACTTTCATATGATTCAGTTAGCTTTGTTTGAATGTGTTTAACTTTATTTGATTCATTTAGCTTTTTTTGAATGTGTTTGACTTTCATTTAATTCAATTAGCTTTGTAGAATGTATTTGACTTTCATTTGATTCAAATAGCTTTGTTTGAATGTGTTTGACTATCATTTTATTCAATTAGCTTTGTAGAATGTATTTGACTTTCATTTGATTCAAATAGCTTTGTTTGAATGTGATTGACTTTCATTTGATTAAATTAGCTTTGTAGAATGTATTTGACTTTTATTTGATTCAAATAGCTTTGTAGAATGTATTTGACTTTCATTTGATTCAAATAGCTTTGTTTGAATGTGATTGACTATCATTTGATTAAATTTGCTTCGTAGAATGTATTTGACTTTCAGTTGATTCAAATAGCTTTGATTGAATGTGTTTGACTTTCATTTGATTCAAATAGCTTTGTTTGAATATGTGTAAATTTTATTTGATTCAATTAGCTTTGTAGAATGTATATGACTTTTATTTCATTCAAATAGCTTTGTTTGAATGTGTTTAACTATCATTTGATTCAATTAGCTTTGTTGAATGTATTCGACTCTTATGTGATTTAATTTGCTTTACTTGAATGTATTTGACTCTCATTTGATTCAAATAGCTTTGTAGAATGTATTTGACTTTCATTTGATTCAAATAGCTATGTAGAATGTTTTTGACTTTCATTTGATTCAAATAGCTTTGTTTGAATGTTATTGACTTTCATTTGATTCAATTAGCTTTGTAGAATGTATTTGACTTTCATATGATTCAATTAGCTTTGTTTGAAAGTGTTTGACTTTCATTTGATTCATTTAGCTTTGCTTGAATGTGTTTGACTTTCATTTAATTCAATTAGCTTTGTAGAATGTATTTAACTTTCATTTGAATCAAATAACTTTGTTTGAAAGTGTTTCACTTTCATTTAATTCAATTAGCTTTGTTTGAAAGTGTTTGACTTTCATTTGATTCATTTAGCTTTTCTTGAATGTGTTTGACTTTCGTTTGATTCAATTAGCTTTGTAGAATGTATTTGACTTTCATTTGATTTAAATAGCTTTGTTTGAATGTGTTTGACTTTCATTTGATTCAATTAGCTTTGTAAAATGTATTTGACTTTCATTTAAATTAAAAAGCTTTGTTTGAATGTGTTTGACTTTCATTTGATTCAATTAGCTTTGTAGAATGTATTTTACTTTTATTTGATTAAATTAGCTTTGTTTGAATTTATTTCACTCTCTATTGATTTTAATAGCTTTGTTTGAATGTGTTTGACTTTCATTTGATTCAATTAGCCTTGTAGAATTTATTTGACTTTCATTTGATTCAAATAGCTTTGTTTGAATGTGTTTGACTTTCATTTGATTCAATTAGCTTTGTAGAATATATTTGACTTTCATTTGATTCGAAAGCTTTGTTTGAATGTGTTTGACTTTCATTTGATTCAATTAGCTTTGTTCGAATGTGTTTGACTTTCATTTAATTTAAATAGCTTAGTTTGAATGTGATTAACTTTCATTTGATTCAATTAGTTTTGTAGAATGTATTTGACTTTCATTTGATTCAAATAGCTTTGATTGAATATGTTTGATTTTCATTTGATTCAATTAGGTTTGTTTGAATGTGTTTGACTTTCATATGATTTAATTAGCTTTGTTTGAATGTGTTTGACTTTCATTTGATTCAAATAGCTTTGTTTGAATGTGATTGACTTTCATTTGATTCAATTAGCTTTGTAGAATGTATTTGACTTTCATTTGATTTAAATAGCTTTGATTGAATGTGTTTGACTTTCATTTGATTCAATTAGCTTTGTTTGAATGTGTTTGACTTTCATATGATTCAATTAGCTTTGTTTGAATGTGTTTAACTTTATTTGATTCATTTAGCTTTGTTTGAATGTGTTTGACTTTCATTTAATTCAATAAGCTTTGTAGAATGTATTTGACTTTCATTTGATTCAAATAGCTTTCTTTGAATGTGTTTGACTTTCATTTGATTCAATTAGCTTTGTAGAATGTATTTGACTTTCATTTGACTCAAATAACTTTGTTTGACTGTGTTTGACTTTCATTTGTTTCAATAAGCTTTGTAGAATGTATATGACTTTTATTTCATTCAAATAGCTTTGATTGAATGTGTTTGACTTTCATTTGATTCAAATAGCTTTGTTTGAATATGTGTAAATTTCATTTGATTCAATTAGCTTTGTAGAATGTATATGACTTTTATTTCATTCAAATAGCTTTGTTTGAATGTGTTTAACTATCATTTGATTCAATTAGCTTTGTTGAATGTATTCGACTCTTATGTGATTTAATTTGCTTTACTTGAATGTATTTGACTCTCATTTTATTCAAATAGCTTTGTAGAAGGTATTTGACTTTCATTTGATTCAAATAGCTATGTAGAATGTTTTTGACTTTCATTTGATTCAAATAGCTTTGTTTGAATGTTATTGAATTTCATTTGATTCAATTAGCTTTGTAGAATGTATTTGACTTTCATATGATTCAATTAGCTTTGTTTGAAAGTGTTTGACTTTCATTTGATTCATTTAGCTTTGCTTAAATGTGTTTGACTTTCATTTAATTCAATTAGCTTTGTAGAATGTATTTAACTTTCATTTGAATCAAATAACTTTGTTTGAATGTGTTTGACTTTCATTTGATTCAATTAGCTTTGTAGAATGTATTTGACTTTCATTTGATTCAAATAGCTTTGTTTGAATGTGTTTGACTTTCATTTGATTCAATTAGCTTTGTAGAATGTATTTGAATTTCATTTAAATTAAAAAGCTTTGTTTGAATGTGTTTGACTTTCATTTGATTCAATTAGCTTTGTAGAATGTATTTTACTTTTATTTGATTAAATTAGCTTTGTTTGAATTTATTTCACTCTCTATTGATTTTAATAGCTTTGTTGGAATGTGTTTGATTTTCATTTGATTCAATTAGCCTTGTAGAATGTATTTGACTTTCATTTGATTCAAATAGCTTTGTTTGAATGTGTTTGACTTTCATTTGATTCAATTAGCTTTGTAGAATATATTTGACTTTCATTTGATTCGAAAGCTTTGTTTGAATGTGTTTGACTTTCATTTGATTCAATTAGCTTTGTTCGAATGTGTTTGACTTTCATTTAATTTAAATAGCTTTGTTTGAATGTGATTAACTTTCATTTGATTCAATTAGTTTTGTAGAATGTATTTGACTTTCATTTGATTCAAATAGCTTTGATTGAATATGTTTGATTTTCATTAGATTCAATTAGGTTTGTTTGAATGTGTTTGACTTTCATATGATTTAATTAGCTTTGTTTGAATGTGTTTGACTTTCATTTGATTCAAATAGCTTTGTTTGAATGTGATTGACTTTCATTTGATTCAATTAGCTTTGTAGAATGTATTTGACTTTCATTTGATTCAAATAGCTTTGATTGAATGTTTTTTACTTTCATTTGATTCAATTAGCTTTGTTTGAATGTGTTTGACTTTCATATGATTCAGTTAGCTTTGTTTGAATGTGTTTAACTTTATTTGATTCATTTAGCTTTGTTTGAATGTGTTTGACTTTCATTTAATTCAATTAGCTTTGTAGAATGTATTTGACTTTCATTTGATTCAAATAGCTTTGTTTGAATGTGTTTGACTATCATTTTATTCAATTAGCTTTGTAGAATGTATTTGACTTTCATTTGATTCAAATAGCTTTGATTGAATGTTTTTTGACTTTCATTTGATTCAATTAGCTTTGTTTGAATGTGTTTGACTTTCATATGATTCAATTAGCTTTGTTTGAATGTGTTTAACTTTATTTGATTCATTTAGCTTTGTTTGAATGTGTTTGACTTTCATTTAATTCAATTAGCTTTGTAGAACGTATTTGACTTTCATTTGATTCAAATAGCTTTGTTTGAAAGTGTTTGACTTTCACTTGATTCAATTAGCTTTGTAGAATGTATTTGACTTTCATTTGATTCAAATAGCTTTGTTTGAATGTGTTTGACTTTCATAAGATTCAATTTGCTTTGTAGATTGCATTTCACTTTCATTTGATTTATATAGCTTTGTTTGAATGTGTTTGACTTTCATTTAAATTAAAAAGCTTTTTTTGAATGTGTTTGACATTCATTTGATTTAAAATGCTTTGTATGAATGTGTTTGACTTTCATTTGATTCAATTAGCTTTGTAGAATGCATTTCACTTTCATTTGATTTAAATAACTTTGTTTGAATGTGTTTGACTTTTATTTGATTCAAATAGCTTTGTTTGAATGTGTTGGACTTTCATTTGATTCAATTATCTTTGTAGAATGTATTTGACTTTCATTTGATTCGAAAGATTTGTTTGAAGGTGTTTGACTTTCATTTGATTCAATTAGCTTTGTTTGAATGTGTTTGACTTTCATTTGATTCAATTAGCTTTGTAGAATGTATTTGATTTTCATTTGATTCGAAAGATTTGTTTGAAGGTGTTTGACTTTCATTTGATTTAAAAGGCATTGTTTGAATGTGTTTGACTTTCATTTGATTCTATTAGCTTCGTAGAATGTATTTGACTTTCATTTGATTCAAATAGCTTTGTTTGAATGTGTTTGACTTTCATTTCATTCAATTTCCATTGTAGAATGTATTTGACTTTCATTTGATTCAAATAGCTTTGTTTGAATGTGTTTGACTTTCATTTGATTCAATTTGCTTTGTAGAATGCATTTCACTTTCATTTGATTTATATAGCTTTGTTTGAATGTGTTTGACTTTCATTTAAATTAAAAAGCTTTTTTTGAATGTGTTTGACTTTCATTTGATTTAAAAGGCATTGTTTGAATGTGTTTGACTTTCATTTGATTCAATTAGTTTTGTATGAATGTGTTTGACTTTCATTGATTCAATTAGCTTCGTAGAATGTATTTGACTTTCATTTGATTCAAATAGCGTTGTTTGAATGTGTTTAACTTTCATTTGATTCAATTAGCTTTGTAAAATGCATTTCACTTCCATTTAATTTAAATAACTTTCTTTGAATGTGTTTGACTTTCATTTGATACAATTAGCTTTGTAGAACGTATTTGACTTTCATTTGATTCAAATAGCTTTGTAGGAATGTGATTAACTTTCATTTAATTCAATCAGCTTTGTAGAATGTATTTGACTTCCATTTGATTTAAATAGCTTTGTTTGAATGTGTTTGACTTTCATTTGATCCAATTAGCTTTGTAGAATGTATTTTACTTTCATTTGATTCAAATAGCTTTGTTTGAATGTGTTTGACTTTCATTTGATTTAATTTGCTTTGTAGAATGCATTTCACTTTCATTTGATTTATATAGCTTTGTTTGAATGTGTTTGATTTTAATTTAAATTAAAAAGCTTTTTTTGAATGTGTTTGACTTTAATTTGATTTAAAAGGCTTTGTTTAAATGTGTTTGACTTTTAATTTGATTCAATTAGCTTTGTAGAATGTATTTTACTTTTATTTGATTTAATTAGCTTTGTGTGAATGCATTTGACTCTCATTTGATTCAATTAGCTTTGTTTAAATGTGTTTGACTTTTAATTTTATTCAATTAGCTTTGTAGAATGTATTTGAGTTTTATTTGATTTAATTTGCTTTGTTTGAATATATTTGACTCTCATTTGATTCAAATAGATTTGTAGAATGTATTTGACTTTCATTTGATTCAAATAGCTTTGTAGAATGTATTTGACTTTCATTTTATTCAAATAGCTTTGTTTGAATGTGATTGACTTTCATTTAATTCAATTAGCTTTGTAGAATGTATTTGACTTTCATTTGATTCAAGTAGCATTGTTTGAAAGTGTTTGACTTTCACTTGATTCAATTAGCTTTGTAGAATGTATTTGACTTTCATTTGATTCAAATTGCTTTGTTTGAATGTGTTTGACTTTCATTTGATTCAATTTGCTTTGTAGATTGCATTTCACTTTCATTTGATTTATATAGCTTTGTTTGAATGTGTTTGACTTTCATTTAAATTAAAAAGCTTTTTTTGAATGTGTTTGACATTCATTTGATTTAAAATGCTTTGTATGAATGTGTTTGACTTTCATTTGATTCAATTAGCTTTGTAGAAGCATTTCACTTTCATTTGATTTAAATAACTTTTTTTGAATGTGTTTGACTTTTATTTGATTCAAATAGCTTTTTTTGAATGTGTTTGACTTTCATTTGATTCAATTAGCTTTGTAGAATGTATTTGACTTTCATTTGATTCGAAAGATTTGTTTGAATGTGTTTGACTTTCATATGATTTAATTAGCTTTGTTTGAATGTGTTTGACTTTCATTTGATTCAAATAGCTTTGTTTGAATGTGATTGACTTTCATTTGATTCAATTAGCTTTGTAGACTGTATTTGACTTTCATTTGATTCAAATAGCTTTGATTGAATGTTTTTGACTTTCATTTGATTCAATTAGCTTTGTTTGAATGTGTTTGACTTTCATATGATTCAGTTAGCTTTGTTTGAATGTGTTTAACTTTATTTGATTCATTTAGCTTTGTTTGAATGTGTTTGACTTTCATTTAATTCAATTAGCTTTGTAGAATGTATTTGACTTTCATTTGATTCAAATAGCTTTGTTTGAATGTGTTTGACTATCATTTTATTCAATTAGCTTTGTAGAATGTATTTGACTTTCATTTGATTCAAATAGCTTTGATTGAATGTTTTTGACTTTCATTTGATTCAATTAGCTTTGTTTGAATGTGTTTGACTTTCATATGATTCAGTTAGCTTTGTTTGAATGTGTTTAACTTTATTTGATTCATTTAGCTTTGTTTGAATGTGTTTGACTTTCATTTAATTCAATTAGCTTTGTAGAATGTATTTGACTTTCATTTGATTCAAATAGCTTTGTTTGAATGTGTTTGACTATCATTTTATTCAATTAGCTTTGTAGAATGTATTTGACTTTCATTTGATTCAAATAGCTTTGATTGAATGTTTTTGACTTTCATTTGATTCAAATAGCTTTGTTTGAATGTGATTGACTTTCATTTAATTCATTTAGCTTTGTAGAATGTATTTGACTTTCATTTGATTCAAGTAGCATTGTTTGAAAGTGTTTGACTTTCACTTGATTCAATTAGCTTTGTAGAATGTATTTGACTTTCATTTGATTCAAATAGCTTTGTTTGAATGTGTTTGACTTTCATAAGATTCAATTTGCTTTGTAGATTGCATTTCACTTTCATTTGATTTATATAGCTTTGTTTGAATGTGTTTGACTTTAATTTAAATTAAAAAGCTTTTTTTGAATGTGTTTGACTTTAATTTGATTTAAAAGGCTTTGTTTAAATGTGTTTGACTTTTAATTTTATTCAATTAGCTTTGTAGAATGTATTTTACTTTATTTGATTTAATTAGCTTTGTGTGAATGCATTTGACTCTCATTTGATTCAATTAGCTTTGTTTAAATGTGTTTGACTTTTAATTTGATTCAAGTAGCTTTGTAGAATGTATTTGACTTTTATTTGATTTAATTTGCTTTGTTTGAATATATTTGACTCTCATTTGATTCAAATAGATTTGTAAAATGTATTTGACTTTCATTTGATTCAAATAGCTTTGTAGAATGTATTTGACTTTCATTTTATTCAAATAGCTTTGTTTGAATGTGATTGACTTTCATTTCATTCAATTAGCTTTGTAGAATGTATTTGACTTTCATTTGATTCAAGTAGCGTTGTTTGAAAGTGTTTGACTTTCATTTGATTCAATTAGCTTTGTAGAATGTATTTGACTTTCATTTGATTCAAATAGCTTTGTTTGAATGTGTTTGACTTTCATTTGATTCAATTTGCTTTGTAGATTGCATTTCACTTTCATTTGATTTATATAGCTTTGTTTGAATGTGTTTGACTTTCATTTAAATTAAAAAGCTTTTTTTGAATGTGTTTGACATTCATTAGATTTAAAATGCTTTGTATGAATGTGTTTGACTTTCATTTGATTCAATTAGCTTTGTAGAAGCATTTCACTTTCATTTGATTTAAATAACTTTGTTTGAATGTGTTTGACTTTTATTTGATTCAAATAGCTTTGTTTGAATGTGTTTGACTTTCATTTGATTCAATTAGCTTTGTAGAATGTATTTGACTTTCATTTGATTCGAAAGATTTGTTTGAAGGTGTTTGACTTTCAGTTGATTCAATTAGCTTTGTTTGAATGTGTTTGACTTTCATTTGATTCAATTAGCTTTGTAGAATGTATTTGACTTTTATTTGATTCAATTAGCTTTGTAGAATGTATTTGACTTTCATTTGATTCAAATAGCTTTGATTGAATGTTTTTGACTTTCATTTGATTCAATTAGCTTTGTTTGAATGTGTTTGACTTTCATATGATTCAATTAGCTTTGTTTGAATGTGTTTAACTTTATTTGATTCATTTAGCTTTGTTTGAATGTGTTTGACTTTCATTTAATTCAATTAGCTTTGTAGAATGTATTTGACTTTCATTTGATTCAAATAGCTTTGTTTGAATGTGTTTGACTATCATTTTATTCAATTAGCTTTGTACAATGAATTTGACTTTCATTTGATTCAAATAGCTTTGTTTGAATGTGTTTGAATTTCATTTGATTTAATTTGCTTTGTAGAATGCATTTCACTTTCATTTGATTTATATAGCTTTGTTTGAATGTGTTTGACTTTCACTTAAATTAAAAAGCTTTTTTTTTTAATGTGTTTGACATTCATTTGATTTAAAAGGCTTTGTTTGAATGTGTTTGACTTTCATATTATTCAATTAGCTTTGTAGAATGTATATGACTCTCATTTGATTCAAATAGCTTTGTTTGAATGTGTTTGACTTTCATTTGATTCAATTAACTTTGTAGAATGTATTTGACTTTTATTTGATTCCAATAGCTTTGTTTAAATGTGTTTGACTTTCAATTGATTCAATTAGCTTTGTAGAATGTATTTGACTTTTATTTGATTTAATTTGCTTTGTTTGAATGTATTTGACTCTCATTTGATTCAAATAGATTTGTAGAATGTATTTGACTTTCATTTGATTCAAATAGCTTTGTAGAATGTATTTGACTTTCATTTGATTCAAATAGCTTTGTTTGAATGTGATTGACTTTCATTTAATTCAATTAGCTTTGTAGAATGTATTTGACTTTCATTTGATTCAAGTAGCATTGTTTGAAAGTGTTTGACTTTCACTTGATTCAATTAGCTTTGTAGAATGTATTTGACTTTCAGTTGATTCAAATAGCTTTGTTTGAATGTGTTTGACTTTCATAAGATTCAATTTGCTTTGTAGATTGCATTTCACTTTCATTTGATTTATATAGCTTTGTTTGATTGTGTTTGACTTTCATTTAAATTAAAAAGCTTTTTTTGAATGTGTTTGACATTCATTTGATTTAAAATGCTTTGTATGAATATGTTTGACTTTCATTTGATTCAATTAGCTTTGTAGAATGCATTTCACTTTTATTTGATTTAAATAACTTTGTTTGAATGTGTTTGACTTTTTTTTGATTCAAATAGCTTTGTTTGAATGTGTTGGACTTTCATTTGATTCAATTATCTTTATAGAATGTATTTGACTGTCATTTGATTCGAAAGATTTGTTTGAAGGTGTTTGACTTTCATTTGATTCAATTAGCTTTGTTTGAATGTGTTTGACTTTCATTTGATTCAATTAGCTTTTTAGAATGTATTTGACTTTTATTTGATTCAATTAGCTTTGTAGAATGTATTTGATTTTCATTTTATTCGAAAGATTTGTTTGAAGGTGTTTAACTTTCATTTGATTTAAAAGGCATTGTATGAATGTGTTTGACTTTCATTTGATTCTATTAGCTTCGTAGAATGTATTTGACTTTCATTTGATTCAAATAGCTTTGTTTGAATGTGTTTGACTTTCATTTGATTCAATTTGCTTTGTAGAATGTATTTGACTTTCATTTGATTCAAATAGCTTTGTTTGAATGTGTTTGACTTTCATTTGATTCAATTTGCTTTGTAGAATGCATTTCACTTTCATTTGATTTATATAGCTTTGTTTGAATGTGTTTGACTTTCATTTAAATTAAAAAGTTTTTTTGAATGTGTTTGACTTTCATTTGATTTAAAAGGCATTGTTTGAATGTGTTTGACTTTCATTTGATTCAATTAGTTTTGTATGAATGTGTTTGACTTTCATTGATTCAATTAGCTTCGTAGAATGTATTTGACTTTCATTTGATTCAAATAACGTTGTTTGAATGTGTTTAACTTTCATTTGATTCAATTAGCTTTGTAAAATGCATTTCACTTCCATTTAATTTAAATAACTTTGTTTGAATGTGTTTGACTTTCATTTGATACAATTAGCTTTGTTGAACGTATTTGACTTTCATTTGATTCAAATAGCTTTGTAGGAATGCGATTGACTTTCATTTAATACAATCAGCTTTGTAGAATGTATTTGACTTCCATTTGATTTAAATAGCTTTGTTTGAATGTGTTTGACTTTCATTTGATCCAATTAGCTTTGTAGAATGTATTTTACTTTCATTTGATTCAAATAGCTTTGTTTGAATGTGTTTGATTTTCATTTGATTTAATTTGCTTTGTAGAATGCATTTCACTTTCATTTGATTTATATAGCTTTGTTTGAATGTGTTTGATTTTAATTTAAATTAAAAAGCTTTTTTTGAATGTGTTTGACTTTAATTTGATTTAAAAGGCTTTGTTTAAATGCGTTTGACTTTTAAGTTGATTCAATTAGCTTTGTAGAATGTATTTTACTTTTATTTGATTTAATTAGCTTTGTGTGAATGCATTTGACTCTCATTTGATTCAATTAGCTTTGTTTAAATGTGTTTGACTTTTAATTTGATTCAATTAGCTTTGTAGAATGTATTTGACTTTTATTTGATTTAATTTGCTTTGTTTGAATGTATTTGACTCTCATTTGATTCAAAAAGATTTGTAGAATGTATTTGACTTTCATTTGATTCAAATAGCTTTGTAGAATGTATTTGACTTTCATTTGATTCAAATAGCTTTGTTTGAATGTGATTGACTTTCATTTGATTTAATTTGCTTTGTAGAATGCATTTCACTTTCATTTGATTCAAGTAGCATTGTTTGAAAGTGTTTGACTTTCACTTGATTCAATTAGCTTTGTAGAATGTATTTGACTTTCATTTGATTCAAATTGCTTTGTTTGAATGTGTTTGAATTTCATTTGATTCAATTTGCTTTGTAGATTGCATTTCACTTTCATTTGATTTATATAGCTTTGTTTGAATGTGTTTGACTTTCATTTAAATTAAAAAGGTTTTTTTGAATGTGTTTGACATTCATTTGATTTAAAATGCTTTGTATGAATGTGTTTGACTTTCATTTGATTCAATTAGCTTTGTATAAGCATTTCACTTTCATTTGATTTAAATAGCTTTGTTTGAATGTGTTTGACTTTCATTTGATTCAATTAACTTTGTAGAATTTATTTGACTTTCATTTGATTCAAATAGCTTTGTTTGAATGTGTTTGACTTTCATTTAATTCAATTTGCTTTGTAGAATGTATTTGACTTTCATTTGATTCAAATAGCTTTGTTTGAAAGTGTTTGACTTTCATTTGATTCAATTTGCTTTGTAGAATGCATTTCACTTTCATTTGATTTATATAGCTTTGTTTGAATGTGTTTGACTTTCATTTAAATTAAAAAGCTTTTTTTGAATGTGTTTGACTTTCATTTGTTTTAAAAGGCATTGTTTGAATGTGTTTGACTTTCATTTGATTCAATTAGTTTTGTATGAATGTGTTTGACTTTCATTGGTTTAATTAGCTTCGTAGAATGTATTTGACTTTCATTTGATTCAAATAGCGTTGTTTGAATGTGTTTAACTTTCATTTGATACAATTAGCTTTGTAGAACGTATTTGACTTTCATTTGATTCAAATAGCTTTGTAGGAATGTGATTGACTTTCATTTAATTCAATCAGCTTTAGAATGTATTTGACTTCCATTTGATTTAAATAGCTTTGTTTGAATGTGTTTGACTTTCATTTTATCCAATTAGCTTTGTAGAATGTATTTTACTTTCATTTGATTCAAATAGCTTTGTTTGAATGTGTTTGACTTTCATTTGATTTAATTTGCTTTGTAGAATGCATTTCACTTTCATTTGATTTATATAGCTTTGTTAGAATGTGTTTGATTTTAATTTTAAATTAAAAAGCTTTTTTTGAATGTGTTTGACTTTAATTTGATTTAAAAAGCTTTGTTTAAATGTGTTTGACTTTCACTTGATTCAATTAGCTTTGTAGAATGTATTTGACTTTCATTTCAGTCAAATTGCTTTGTTTGAATGTGTTTGACTTTTATTTGATTAAATTTGCTTTGTAGATTGCATTTCACTTTCATTTGATTTATATAGCTTTGTTTGAATGTGTTTGACTTTCATTTAAATTAAAAAGCTTTTTTTGAATGTGTTTGACATTCATTTAATTTAAAAGGCATTGTTTGAATGTGTTTGACTTTCATTTGATTCAATTAGCTTTGTAGAAGCATTTCACTTTCATTTGATTTTAATAACTTTGTTTGAATGTGTTTGACTTTTATTTGATTCAAATAGCTTTGTTTGAATGTGTTTGACTTTCATTTGATTCAAATAGCTTTGTAGAATGTATTTGACTTTCATTTGATTCAAATAGCTTTGTTTGAATGTGATTGACTTTCATTTGATTTAATTTGCTTTGTAGAATTCATTTCACTTTCATTTGATTCAAGTAGCATTGTTTGAAAGTGTTTGACTTTCACTTGATTCAATTAGCTTTGTAGAATGTATTTGACTTTCATTTGATTCGAAAGATTTGTTTGAAGGTGTTTGACTTTCATTTGATTCAATTAGCTTTGTTTGAATGTGTTTGACTTTCATTTGATTCAATTAGCTTTGTAGAATGTATTTGACTTTTATTTGATTCAATTAGCTTTGTAGAATGTATTTGACTTTTATTTGAGTCAAATAGCTTTGTTTGAATGTGTTTGACTTTCATTTGATTCAATTTGCTTTGTAGAATGCATTTCACTTTCATTTAATTCAATTTGCTTTGTAGAATGTATTTGACTTTTATTTGATTCCAATAGCTTTGTTTAAATGTGTTTGACTTTCAATTGATTCAATTAGCTTTGTAGAATGTATTTGACTTTTATTTGATTTAATTTGCTTTGTTTGAATGTATTTGACTCTCATTTGATTCAAATAGATTTGTAGAATGTATTTGACTTTCATTTGATTCAAATAGCTTTGTAGAATGTATTTGACTTTCATTTGATTCAAATAGCTTTGTTTGAATGTTTTTGACTTTCATTTGATTCAAATAGCTTTGTTTGAATGTGTTTGAGTTTCATTTAATTCAATTAGCTTTGTAGAATGTATTTGACTTTCATTTGATTCAAGTAGCATTGTTTGAAAGTGTTTTACTTTCACTTGATTCAATTAGCTTTGTAGAATGTATTTGACTTTCATTTGATTCAAATAGCTTTGTTTGAATGTGTTTGACTTTCATTTGATTCAATTTGCTTTGTAGATTGCATTTCACTTTCGTTTGATTTATATAGCTTTGTTTGAATGTGTTTGACTTTCATTTGATTTAAAAGGCATTGTTTGAATGTGTTTGACTTTTATTTGTTTCAATTAGCTTTGTTTGAATGTGTTTGACTTTCATTGATTCAATTAGCTTCATAGAATGTATTTGACTTTCATTTGATTCAAATAGCTTTGTTTGAAAGTGTTTGACTTTCATTTGATTCAATTTGCTTTGTAGAATGTATTTGACTTTCATTTGATTCAAATAGCTTTGTTTGAATGTGTTTGACTTTCTTTTGATTCAATTTGCTTTGTAGAATGCATTTAACTTTCATTTGATTTAAATAACTTTGTTTGAATGTGTTTGACTTTTATTTGATTCAAATAGCTTTGTTTGAAAGTGTTTGACTTTCATTTGATTCAATTAGCTTTGTAGAATGTATTTGACTTTCATTCGATTCGAAAGATTTGTTTGAAGATGTTTGACTTTCATTTGATTTAATTTGCTTTGTTTGAATGTGTTTGACTTTCATTTGATTCAATTAGCTTTGTAGAATGTATTTGACTTTTATTTGATTCAATTAGTTTTGTAGAATGTATTTGACTTTCATTTGATTCGAAAGATTTGTTTGAAGGTGTTTGAATTTCATTTGATTTAAAAGGCATTGTTTGAATGTGTTTGACTTTCATTTGATTCAATTAGCTTCGTAGAATGTATTTGACTTTCATTTGATTCAAATAGCTATGTTTGAATGTGTTTGACTTTCATTTGAGTCAATTTGCTTTGTAGAATTCATTTCACTACCATTTGATTTAAATAACTTTGTTTGAATGTGTTTGACTTTCATTTGATACAATTAGCTTTGTAGAACGTATTTGACTTTCATTTGATTTAAATAGATTTGTAGGAATGTGATTGACTTTCATTTAATTCAATCAGCTTTGTAGAATGTATTTGACTTCCATTTGATTTAAATAGCTTTGTTTGAATGTGTTTGACTTTCATTTGATCAAATTAGCTTTGTAGAATGTATTTTACTTTCATTTGATTCAAATACCTTTGTTTGAATGTGTTTGACTTTCATTTGATTTAATTTGCTTTGTAGAATGCATTTCACTATCATATGATTTATATAGCTTTGTTTGAATGCGTTTGATTTTAATTTAAATTAAAAAGCTTTTTTTGAATGTGTTTGACTTTCATTTGATTTAAAAGGCTTTGTTTATATGTGTTTGACTTTTAATTTGATTCAATTAGCGTTGTTTGAATGTGTTTGACTTTCATAAGACTCAATTTGTTTTGTAGATTGCATTTCACTTTTATTTGATTTATATAGCTTTGTTTTAATGTGTTTGACTTTCATTTAAATTAAAAAGCTTTTCTTGAATGTGTTTGACATTCATTTGATTTAAAATGCTTTGTATGAATGTGTTTGACGTTCATTTGATTCAATTAGCTTTGTAGAATGCATTTCACTTTCATTTGATTTAAATAACTTTGTTTGAATATGTTTGACTTTTATTTGATTCAAATAGCTTTGTTTGAATGTGTTGGACTTTCATTTGATTCAATTATCTTTGTAGAATGTATTTGACTTTCATTTGATTCGAAAGATTTGTTTGAAGGTGTTTGACTTTCATTTGATTCAATTAGCTTTGTTTGAATGTGTTTGACTTTCATTTGATTCAATTAGCTTTGTAGAATGTATTTGACTTTTATTTGATTCAATTAGCTTTGTAGAATGTATTTGATTTTCATTTTATTCGAAAGATTTGTTTGAAGGTGTTTGACTTTCATTTGATTTAAAAGGCATTGTTTGAATGTGTTTGACTTTCATTTGATTCTATTAGCTTCGTAGAATGTATTTGACTTTCATTTGATTCAAATAGCTTTGTTTGAATGAGTTTGACTTTCATTTGATTCAATTTGCTTTGTAGAATGTATTTGACTTTCATTTGATTCAAATAGCTTTGTTTGAATGTGTTTGACTTTCATTTGATTCAATTTACTTTGTAGAATGCATTTTACTTTCATTTGATTTATATAGCTTTGTTTGAATGTGTTTGACTTTCATTTAAATTAAAAAGCTTTTTTTGAATGTGTTTGACTTTCATTTGATTTAAAAGGCATTGTTTGAATGTGTTTGACTTTCATTTGATTCAATTAGTTTTGTATGAATGTGTTTGACTTTCGTTGATTCAATTAGCTTCGTAGAATGTATTTGACTTTCATTTGATTCAAATAGCGTTGTTTGAATGTGTTTAACTTTCATTTGATTGAATTAGCTTTGTAAAATGCATTTCACTTCCATTTAATTTAAATAACTTTGTTTGAATGTGTTTGACTTTCATTTGATATAATTAGCCTTGTAGAACGTATTTGACTTTCATTTGATTCAAATAGCTTTGTAGGAATGTGATTGACTTTCATTTAATTCAATCAGCTTTGTAGAATGTATTTGACTTCCATTTGATTTAAATAGCTTTGTTTGAATGTGTTTGACTTTCATTTGATCCAATTAGCTTTGTAGAATGTATTTTACTTTCATTTGATTCAAATAGCTTTGTTTGAATGTGTTTGACTTTCATTTGATTTAATTTGCTTTGTAGAATGCATTTCACTTTCATTTGATTTATATAGCTTTGTTTGAATGTGTTTGATTTTAATTTAAATTAAAAAGCTTTTTTTGAATGTGTTTGACTTTCATTTGATTTAAAAGGCTTTGTTTAAATGTGTTTGACTTTTAATTTGATTCAATTAGCTTTGTAGAATGTATTTTACTTTTATTTCATTTAATTAGCTTTCTGTGAATGCATTTGACTCTCATTTGATTCAATTAGCTTTGTTTAAATGTGTTTGACTTTTAATTTGATTCAATTAGCTTTGTAGAATATATTTTACTTTAATTTGATTTAATTAGCTTTGTGTGAATGCATTTGACTCTCATTTGATTCAATTAGCTTTGTTTGAATGTGTTTGACTTTCATTTGATTCAATTAGCTTTGTAGAATGTATTTGACTTTTATTTGATTCCAATAGCTTTGTTTAAATGTTTTTGACTTTCAATTGATTCAATTAGCTTTGTAGAATGTATTTGACTTTTATTTGATTTAATTTGCTTTGTTTGAATGTATTTGACTCATTTGATTCAAATAGATTTGTAGAATGTATTTGACTTTAATTTGATTCAAATAGCTTTGTAGAATGTATTTGACTTTCATTTGATTCAAATAGCTTTGTAGAATGCATTTCACTTTCATTTGATTTATATAGCTTTGTTTGAATGTGTTTGATATTAATTTAAATTAAAAAGCTTTTTTTGAATTTGTTTGACTTTCATTTGATTTAAAATGATTTGTTTAAATGTGTTTGACTTTTAATTTGATTCAATTAGCTTTGTAGAATGTATTTTACTTTAATTTGATTTAATTAGCTTTGTGTGAATGCATTTGACTCTCATTTGATTCAATTAGCTTTGTTTGAATGTGTTTGACTTTCATTTGATTCAATTAGCTTTGTAGAATGTATTTTACTTTAATTTGATTTAATTAGCTTTGTTTGAATGTATTTGACTCTCATTTGATTCAAATAGCTTTGTTTTAATGTGTTTGACTTTCATTTGATTCAATTAGCTTTGTAGAATGTATTTGACTTTTATTTGATTCCAATAGCTTTGTTTAAATGTGTTTGACTTTCAATTGATTCAATTAGCTTTGTAAAATGCATTTGACTTTTATTTGATTTAATTTGCTTTGTTTGAATGTATTTGACTCTCATTTGATTCAAATAGATTTGTAGAATGTATTTGACTTTCATTTGATTCAAATAGCTTTGTAGAATGTATTTGACTTTCATTTGATTAAAATAGCTTTGTTTGAATGTTTTTGACTTTCATTTGAGTCAAATAGCTTTGTTTGAATGTGTTTGAGTTTCATTTAATTCAATTAGCTTTGTAGAATGTATTTGACTTTCATTTGATTCAAGTAGCATTGTTTGAAAGTGTTTTACTTTCACTTGATTCAATTAGCTTTGTAGAATGTATTTGACTTTCATTTGATTCAAATAGCTTTGTTTGAATGTGTTTGACTTTCATTTGATTCAATTTGCTTTGTAGATTGCATTTCACTTTCATTTGATTTATATAGCTTTGTTTGAATGTGTTTGACTTTCATTTGATTTAAAAGGCATTGTTTGAATGTGTTTGACTTTTATTTGTTTCAATTAGCTTTGTTTGAATGTGTTTGACTTTCATTTGATTTAAAAGGCATTGTTTGAATGTGTTTGACTTTCATTTGATTCAATTAGCTTCGTAGAATGTATTTGACTTTCATTTGATTCAAATAGCTATGTTTGAATGTGTTTGACTTTCATTTGATTCAATCAGCTTTGTTGAATGTATTTGACTTCCATTTGATTTAAATAGCTTTGTTTGAATGTGTTTGACTTTCATTTGATCCAATTAGCTTTGTAGAATGTATTTTACTTTCATTTGATTCAAATAGCTTTGTTTGAATGTGTTTGACTTTCATTTGATTTAATTTGCTTTGTAGAATGCATTTCACTTTCATTTGATTTATATAGCTTTGTTTGAATGTGTTTGATTTTAATTTAAATTAAAAAGCTTTTTTTGAATGTGTTTGACTTTCATTTGATTTAAAAGGCTTTGTTTAAATGTGTTTGACTTTTAATTTGATTCAATTAGCTTTGTAGAATGTATTTTACTTTTATTTCATTTAATTAGCTTTCTGTGAATGCATTTGACTCTCATTTGATTCAATTAGCTTTGTTTAAATGTGTTTGACTTTTAATTTGATTCAATTAGCTTTGTAGAATGTATTTTACTTTAATTTGATTTAATTAGCTTTGTGTGAATGCATTTGACTCTCATTTGATTCAATTAGCTTTGTTTGAATGTGTTTAACTTTCATTTGATTCAATTAGCTTTGTAGAATGTATTTGACTTTTATTTGATTCCAATAGCTTTGTTTAAATGTGTTTGACTTTCAATTGATTCAATTAGCTTTGTAGAATGTATTTGACTTTTATTTGATTTAATTTGCTTTGTTTGAATGTATTTGACTCATTTGATTCAAATAGATTTGTAGAATGTATTTGACTTTCATTTGATTCAAATAGCTTTGTAGAATGTATTTGACTTTCATTTGATTCAAATAGCTTTGTAGAATGCATTTCACTTTCATTTGATTTATATAGCTTTGTTTGAATGTGTTTGATTTTAATTTAAATTAAAAAGCTTTTTTTGAATTTGTTTGACTTTCATTTGATTTAAAATGATTTGTTTAAATGTGTTTGACTTTTAATTTGATTTAATTAGCTTTGTAGAATGTATTTTACTTTAATTTGATTTAATTAGCTTTGTGTGAATGCATTTGACTCTCATTTGATTCAATTAGCTTTGTTTGAATGTGTTTGACTTTCATTTGATTCAATTAGCTTTGTAGAATGTATTTTACTTTAATTTGATTTAATTAGCTTTGTTTGAATGTATTTGACTCTCATTTGATTCAAATAGCTTTGTTTTAATGTGTTTGACTTTCATTTGATTCAATTAGCTTTGTAGAATGTATTTGACTTTTATTTGATTCCAATAGCTTTGTTTAAATGTGTTTGACTTTCAATTGATTCAATTAGCTTTGTAAAATGCATTTGACTTTTATTTGATTTAATTTGCTTTGTTTGAATGTATTTGACTCTCATTTGATTCAAATAGATTTGTAGAATGTATTTGACTTTCATTTGATTCAAATAGCTTTGTAGAATGTATTTGACTTTCATTTGATTAAAATAGCTTTGTTTGAATGTTTTTGACTTTCATTTGAGTCAAATAGCTTTGTTTGAATGTGTTTGAGTTTCATTTAATTCAATTAGCTTTGTAGAATGTATTTGACTTTCATTTGATTCAAGTAGCATTGTTTGAAAGTGTTTTACTTTCACTTGATTCAATTAGCTTTGTAGAATGTATTTGACTTTCATTTGATTCAAATAGCTTTGTTTGAATGTGTTTGACTTTCATTTGATTCAATTTGCTTTGTAGATTGCATTTCACTTTCATTTGATTTATATAGCTTTGTTTGAATGTGTTTGACTTTCATTTGATTTAAAAGGCATTGTTTGAATGTGTTTGACTTTTATTTGTTTCAATTAGCTTTGTTTGAATGTGTTTGACTTTCATTTGATTTAAAAGGCATTGTTTGAATGTGTTTGACTTTCATTTGATTCAATTAGCTTCGTAGAATGTATTTGACTTTCATTTGATTCAAATAGCTATGTTTGAATGTGTTTGACTTTCATTTGATTCAATCAGCTTTGTTGAATGTATTTGACTTCCATTTGATTTAAATAGCTTTGTTTGAATGTGTTTGACTTTCATTTGATCCAATTAGCTTTGTAGAATGTATTTTACTTTCATTTGATTCAAATAGCTTTGTTTGAATGTGTTTGACTTTCATTTGATTTAATTTGCTTTGTAGAATGCATTTCACTTTCATTTGATTTATATAGCTTTGTTTGAATGTGTTTGATTTTAATTTAAATTAAAAAGCTTTTTTTGAATGTGTTTGACTTTCATTTGATTTAAAAGGCTTTGTTTAAATGTGTTTGACTTTTAATTTGATTCAATTAGCTTTGTAGAATGTATTTTACTTTTATTTCATTTAATTAGCTTTCTGTGAATGCATTTGACTCTCATTTGATTCAATTAGCTTTGTTTAAATGTGTTTGACTTTTAATTTGATTCAATTAGCTTTGTAGAATGTATTTTACTTTAATTTGATTTAATTAGCTTTGTGTGAATGCATTTGACTCTCATTTGATTCAATTAGCTTTGTTTGAATGTGTTTAACTTTCATTTGATTCAATTAGCTTTGTAGAATGTATTTGACTTTTATTTGATTCCAATAGCTTTGTTTAAATGTGTTTGACTTTCAATTGATTCAATTAGCTTTGTAGAATGTATTTGACTTTTATTTGATTTAATTTGCTTTGTTTGAATGTATTTGACTCATTTGATTCAAATAGATTTGTAGAATGTATTTGACTTTCATTTGATTCAAATAGCTTTGTAGAATGTATTTGACTTTCATTTGATTCAAATAGCTTTGTAGAATGCATTTCACTTTCATTTGATTTATATAGCTTTGTTTGAATGTGTTTGATTTTAATTTAAATTAAAAAGCTTTTTTTGAATTTGTTTGACTTTCATTTGATTTAAAATGATTTGTTTAAATGTGTTTGACTTTTAATTTGATTTAATTAGCTTTGTAGAATGTATTTTACTTTAATTTGATTTAATTAGCTTTGTGTGAATGCATTTGACTCTCATTTGATTCAATTAGCTTTGTTTGAATGTGTTTGACTTTCATTTGATTCAATTAGCTTTGTAGAATGTATTTTACTTTAATTTGATTTAATTAGCTTTGTTTGAATGTATTTGACTCTCATTTGATTCAAATAGCTTTGTTTGAATGTGTTTGACTTTCATTTGATTCAATTAGCTTTGTAGAATGTATTTGACTTTTATTTGATTCCAATAGCTTTGTTTAAATGTGTTTGACTTTCAATTGATTCAATTAGCTTTGTAGAATGTATTTGACTTTTATTTGATTTAATTTGCTTTGTTTGAATGTATTTGACTCTCATTTGATTCAAATAGATTTGTAGAATGTATTTGACTTTCATTTGATTCAAATAGCTTTGTAGAATGTATTTGACTTTCATTTGATTAAAATAGCTTTGTTTGAATGTTTTTGACTTTCATTTGATTCAAATAGCTTTGTTTGAATGTGTTTGAGTTTCATTTAATTCAATTAGCTTTGTAGAATGTATTTGACTTTCATTTGATTCAAGTAGCATTGTTTGAAAGTGTTTTACTTTCACTTGATTCAATTAGCTTTGTAGAATGTATTTGACTTTCATTTGATTCAAATAGCTTTGTTTGAATGTGTTTGACTTTCATTTGATTCAATTTGCTTTGTAGATTGCATTTCACTTTCATTTGATTTATATAGCTTTGTTTGAATGTGTTTGACTTTCATTTGATTTAAAAGGCATTGTTTGAATGTGTTTGACTTTTATTTGTTTCAATTAGCTTTGTTTGAATGTGTTTGACTTTCATTGATTCAATTAGCTTCATAGAATGTATTTGACTTTCATTTGATTCAAATAGCTTTGTTTGAAAGTGTTTGACTTTCATTTGATTCAATTTGCTTTGTAGAATGTATTTGACTTTCATTTGATTCAAATAGCTTTGTTTGAATGTGTTTGACTTTCTTTTGATTCAATTTGCTTTGTAGAATGCATTTCACTTTCATTTGATTTAAATAACTTTGTTTGAATGTGTTTGACTTTTATTTGATTCAAATAGCTTTGTTTGAATGTGTTTGACTTTCATTTGATTCAACTAGCTTTGTAGAATGTATTTGACTTTCATTTGATTCGAAAGATTTGTTTGAAGATGTTTGACTTTCATTTGATTCAATTTGCTTTGTTTGAATGTGTTTGACTTTCATTTGATTCTATTAGCTTTGTAGAATGTATTTGACTTTTATTTGATTCAATTAGTTTTGTAGAATGTATTTGACTTTCATTTGATTCGAAAGATTTGTTTGAAGGTGTTTGACATTCATTTGATTTAAAAGGCATTGTTTGAATGTGTTTGACTTTCATTTGATTCAATTAGCTTTGTAAAATGTATTTGACTTTCATTTGATTCAAATAGCTATGTTGGAATATGTTTGACTTTCATTTGATTCAATTTGCTTTGTAGAATGCATTTCACTACCATTTGATTTAAATAACTTTGTTTGAATGTGTTTGACTTTCATTTGATACAATTAGCTTTGTAGAACGTATTTGACTTTCATTTGATTTAAATAGATTTGTAGGAATGTGATTGACTTTCATTTAATTCAATCAGCTTTGTAGAATGTATTTGACTTCCATTTGATTAAAATAGCTTTCTTTGAATGTGTTTGACTTTCATTTGATCCAATTAGCTTTGTAGAATGTATTTTACTTTCATTTGATTCAAATAGCTTTGTTTGAATGTGTTTGACTTTCATTTGATTTAATTTGCTTTGTAGAATGCATTTCACTTTCATATGATTTATATAGCTTTGTTTGAATGTGTTTGATTTTAATTTAAATTAAAAAGCTTTTTTTGAATGTGTTTGACTTTCATTTGATTTAAAAGGCTTTGTTTAAATGTGTTTGACTTTTAATTTGATTCAATTAGCTTTGTAGAATGTATTTTACTTTTATTTGATTTAATTAGCTTTGTGTGAATGCATTTGACTCTCATTTGATTCAATTGGCTTTGTTTAAATGTGTTTGACTTTTATTTGATTTAATTTGCTTTGTTTGAATGTATTTGACTCTCATTTTATTCAAATAGCTTTGTAGAATGTATTTGACTTTCATTTGATTCAAATAGCTATGTAGAATGTATTTGACTTTAATTTGATTCAAATAGCTTTGTTTGAATGTGCTTGACTTTCATTTGATTCAATTAGCTTTGTAGAATATATTTGACTTTCATTTGATTCAATTAGCTTTGTTTGAAAGTGTTTGACTTTCATTTGATTCATTTAGCTTTGCTTGAATGTGTTTGACTTTCATTTAATTCAATTAGCATTGTAGAATGTATTTAACTTTCATTTGAATAAAATAACTTTGTTTGAATGTGTTTGACTTTCATTTGATTCAATTAGCTTTGTAGAATGTATTTGACTTTCATTTCATTCAAATAGCTTTGTTTGAATGTGTTTGACTTTCATTTGATTCAATTAGCTTTGTAGAATGTATTTGACTTTCATTTAAATTAAAAAGCTTTGTTTGAATGTGTTTGACTTTCATTTGATTCAATTAGCTTTGTAGAATGTATTTTACTTTTATTTGATTAAATTAGCTTTGTTTGAATTTATTTCACTCTCATTTGATTCAAATAGCTTTGTTTCAATGTGTTTGACTTTCATTTGATTCAATTAGCTTTATAGAATGTATTTGACTTTCATTTGATTCAAATAGCTTTGTTTGAATGTGTTTGACATTCATTTGATTCAATTAGCTTTGTAGAATATATTTGACTTTCATTTGATTCAATTAGCTTTGTAGAATGTATTTGACTTTCATTTGATTCGAAAGATTTGTTTGAAGGTGTTTGACATTCATTTGATTTAAAAGGCATTGTTTGAATGTGTTTGACTTTCATTTGATTCAATTAGCTTTGTAAAATGTATTTGACTTTCATTTGATTCAAATAGCTATGTTTGAATATGTTTGACTTTCATTTGATTCAATTTGCTTTGTAGAATGCATTTCACTACCATTTGATTTAAATAACTTTGTTTGAATGTGTTTGACTTTCATTTGATACAATTAGCTTTGTAGAACGTATTTGACTTTCATTTGATTTAAATAGATTTGTAGGAATGTGATTGACTTTCATTTAATTCAATCAGCTTTGTAGAATGTATTTGACTTCCATTTGATTAAAATAGCTTTCTTTGAATGTGTTTGACTTTCATTTGATCCAATTAGCTTTGTAGAATGTATTTTACTTTCATTTGATTCAAATAGCTTTGTTTGAATGTGTTTGACTTTCATTTGATTTAATTTGCTTTGTAGAATGCATTTCACTTTCATATGATTTATATAGCTTTGTTTGAATGTGTTTGATTTTAATTTAAATTAAAAAGCTTTTTTTGAATGTGTTTGACTTTCATTTGATTTAAAAGGCTTTGTTTAAATGTGTTTGACTTTTAATTTGATTCAATTAGCTTTGTAGAATGTATTTTACTTTTATTTGATTTAATTAGCTTTGTGTGAATGCATTTGACTCTCATTTGATTCAATTGGCTTTGTTTAAATGTGTTTGACTTTTATTTGATTTAATTTGCTTTGTTTGAATGTATTTGACTCTCATTTTATTCAAATAGCTTTGTAGAATGTATTTGACTTTCATTTGATTCAAATAGCTATGTAGAATGTATTTGACTTTAATTTGATTCAAATAGCTTTGTTTGAATGTGCTTGACTTTCATTTGATTCAATTAGCTTTGTAGAATATATTTGACTTTCATTTGATTCAATTAGCTTTGTTTGAAAGTGTTTGACTTTCATTTGATTCATTTAGCTTTGCTTGAATGTGTTTGACTTTCATTTAATTCAATTAGCATTGTAGAATGTATTTAACTTTCATTTGAATAAAATAACTTTGTTTGAATGTGTTTGACTTTCATTTGATTCAATTAGCTTTGTAGAATGTATTTGACTTTCATTTCATTCAAATAGCTTTGTTTGAATGTGTTTGACTTTCATTTGATTCAATTAGCTTTGTAGAATGTATTTGACTTTCATTTAAATTAAAAAGCTTTGTTTGAATGTGTTTGACTTTCATTTGATTCAATTAGCTTTGTAGAATGTATTTTACTTTTATTTGATTAAATTAGCTTTGTTTGAATTTATTTCACTCTCATTTGATTCAAATAGCTTTGTTTCAATGTGTTTGACTTTCATTTGATTCAATTAGCTTTATAGAATGTATTTGACTTTCATTTGATTCAAATAGCTTTGTTTGAATGTGTTTGACATTCATTTGATTCAATTAGCTTTGTAGAATATATTTGACTTTCATTTGATTCAATTAGCTTTGTAGAATGTATTTGACTTTCATTTGATTCAAATAGCTTTGTTTGAATGTGTTTGACTTTCATTTGATTCAATTTGCTTTGTAGATTGCATTTCACTTTCATTTGATTTATATAGCTTTGTTTGAATGTGTTTGACTTTCATTTGATTTAAAAGGCATTGTTTGAATGTGTTTGACTTTTATTTGTTTCAATTAGCTTTGTTTGAATGTGTTTGACTTTCATTTGATTTAAAAGGCATTGTTTGAATGTCTTTGACTTTCATTTGATTCAATTAGCTTCGTAGAATGTATTTGACTTTCATTTGATTCAAATAGCTATGTTTGAATGTGTTTGACTTTCATTTGATTCAATCAGCTTTGTAGAATGTATTTGACTTCCATTTGATTTAAATAGCTTTGTTTGAATGTGTTTGACTTTCATTTGATTCAATTTGCTTTGTAGAATGCATTTCACTTTCATTTGATTTATATAGCTTTGTTTGAATGTGTTTGATTTTAATTTAAATTAAAAAGCTTTTTTTGAATGTGTTTGACTTTCATTTGATTTAAAAGGCTTTGTTTAAATGTGTTTGACTTTTAATTTGATTCAATTAGCTTTGTAGAATGTATTTTACTTTTATTTCATTTAATTAGCTTTCTGTGAATGCATTTGACTCTCATTTAATTCAATTAGCTTTGTTTAAATGTGTTTGACTTTTAATTTGATTCAATTAGCTTTGTAGAATGTATTTTACTTTAATTTGATTTAATTAGCTTTGTGTGAATGCATTTGACTCTCATTTGATTCAATTAGCTTTGTTTGAATGTGTTTAACTTTCATTTGATTCAATTAGCTTTGTAGAATGTATTTGACTTTTATTTGATTCCAATAGCTTTGTTTAAATGTGTTTGACTTTCAATTGATTCAATTAGCTTTGTAGAATGTATTTGACTTTTATTTGATTTAATTTGCTTTGTTTGAATGTATTTGACTCATTTAATTCAAATAGATTTGTAGAATGTATTTGACTTTCATTTGATTCAAATAGCTTTGTAGAATGTATTTGACTTTCATTTGATTCAAATAGCCTTGTAGAATGCATTTCACTTTCATTTGATTTATATAGCTTTATTTGAATGTGTTTGATTTTAATTTAAATTAAAAAGCTTTTTTTGAATTTGTTTGACTTTCATTTGATTTAAAATGATTTGTTTAAATGTGTTTGACTTTTAATTTGATTTAATTAGCTTTGTAGAATGTATTTTACTTTAATTTGATTTAATTAGCTTTGTGTGAATGCATTTGACTCTCATTTGATTCAATTAGCTTTATTTGAATGTGTTTGACTTTCATTTGATTTAATTAGCTTTGTAGAATGTATTTTACTTTAATTTGATTTAATTAGCTTTGTTTGAATGTATTTGACTCTCATTTGATTCAAATAGCTTTGTTTGAATGTGTTTGACTTTCATTTGATTCAATTAGCTTTGTAGAATGTATTTGACTTTTATTTGATTCCAATAGCTTTGTTTAAATGTGTTTGACTTTCAATTGATTCAATTAGCTTTGTAGAATGTATTTGACTTTTATTTGATTTAATTTGCTTTGTTTGAATGTATTTGACTCTCATTTGATTCAAATAGATTTGTAGAATGTATTTGACTTTCATTTGATTCAAATAGCTTTGTAGAATGTATTTGACTTTCATTTGTTTAAAATAGCTTTGTTTGAATGTTTTTGACTTTCATTTGATTCAAATAGCTTTGTTTGAATGTGTTTGAGTTTCATTTAATTCAATTAGCTTTGTAGAATGTATTTGACTTTCATTTGATTCAAGTAGCATTGTTTGAAAGTGTTTTACTTTCACTTGATTCAATTAGCTTTGTAGAATGTATTTGACTTTCATTTGATTCAAATAGCTTTGTTTGAATGTGTTTGACTTTCATTTGATTCAATTTGCTTTGTAGATTGCATTTCACTTTCATTTGATTTATATAGCTTTGTTTGAATGTGTTTGACTTTCATTTGATTTAAAAGGCATTGTTTGAATGTGTTTGACTTTTATTTGTTTCAATTAGCTTTGTTTGAATGTGTTTGACTTTCATTGATTCAATTAGCTTCATAGAATGTATTTTACTTTCATTTGATTCAAATAGCTTTGTTTGAAAGTGTTTGACTTTCATTTGATTCAATTTGCTTTGTAGAATGTATTTGACTTTCATTTGATTCAAATAGCTTTATTTGAATGTGTTTGACTTTCTTTTGATTCAATTTGCTTTGTAGAATGCATTTCACTTTCATTTGATTTAAATAACTTTGTTTGAATGTGTTTGACTTTTATTTGAATCAATTTGCTTTGTTTGAATGTGTTTGACTTTCATTTGATTCAATTAGCTTTGTAGAATGTATTTGACTTTTATTTGATTCAATTAGTTTTGTAGAATGTATTTGACTTTCATTTGATTCGAAAGATTTGTTTGAAGGTGTTTGACTTTCATTTGATTTAAAAGGCATTGTTTGAATGTGTTTGACTTTCATTTGATTCAATTAGCTTCGTAAAATGTATTTGACTTTCATTTGATTCAAATAGCTATGTTTGAATATGTTTGACTTTCATTTGATTCAATTTGCTTTGTAGAATGCATTTCACTACCATTTGATTTAAATAACTTTGTTTGAATGTGTTTGACTTTCATTTGATACAATTAGCTTTGTAGAACGTATTTGACTTTCATTTGATTTAAATAGATTTGTAGGAATGTGATTGACTTTCATTTAATTCAATCAGCTTTGTAGAATGTATTTGACTTCCATTTGATTAAAATAGCTTTCTTTGAATGTGTTTGACTTTCATTTGATCCAATTAGCTTTGTAGAATGTATTTTACTTTCATTTGATTCAAATAGCTTTGTTTGAATGTGTTTGACTTTCATTTGATTTAATTAGCTTTGTAGAATGCATTTCACTTTCATATGATTTATATAGCTTTGTTTGAATGTGTTTGATTTTAATTTAAATTAAAAAGCTTTTTTTGAATGTGTTTGACTTTCATTTGATTTAAAAGGCTTTGTTTAAATGTGTTTGACTTTTAATTTGATTCAATTAGCTTTGTAGAATGTATTTTAATTTTATTTGATTTAATTAGCTTTGTGTGAATGCATTTGACTCTCATTTGATTCAATTGGCTTTGTTTAAATGTGTTTGACTTTTATTTGATTTAATTTGCTTTGTTTGAATGTATTTGACTCTCATTTTATTCAAATAGCTTTGTAGAATGTATTTGACTTTCATTTGATTCAAATAGCTATGTAGAATGTATTTGACTTTCATTTGATTCAAATAGCTTTGTTTGAATGTGATTGACTTTCATTTGATTCAATTAGCTTTGTAGAATATATTTGACTTTCATTTGATTCAATTAGCTTTGTTTGAAAGTGTTTGACTTTCATTTGATTCATTTAGCTTTGCTTGAATGTGTTTGACTTTCATTTAATTCAATTAGCATTGTAGAATGTATTTAACTTTCATTTGAATAAAATAACTTTGTTTGAATGTGTTTGACTTTCATTTGATTCAATTAGCTTTGTAGAATGTATTTGACTTTCATTTCATTCAAATAGCTTTGTTTGAATGTGTTTGACTTTCATTTGATTCAATTAGCTTTGTAGAATGTATTTGACTTTCATTTAAATTAAAAAGCTTTGTTTGAATGTGTTTGACTTTCATTTGATTCAATTAGCTTTGTAGAATGTATTTTACTTTTATTTGATTAAATTAGCTTTGTTTGAATTTATTTCACTCTCATTTGATTCAAATAGCTTTGTTTCAATGTGTTTGACTTTCATTTGATTCAATTAGCTTTATAGAATGTATTTGACTTTCATTTGATTCAAATAGCTTTGTTTGAATGTGTTTGACTTTCATTTGATTCAATTAGCTTTGTAGAATATATTTGACTTTCATTTGATTCAATTAGCTTTGTTTGAATGTGTTTGACTTTCATTTGATTCAATTAGCTTTGTAGAATGTATTTGACTTTTATTTGATTTAATTAGCTTTGTTTGAATGTATTTAACACTCGTTTAATTCAAATAGCTTTGTTTGAATGTGTTTGACATTCATTTGATTCAATTAGCTTTGTAGAATGTATTTGACTTTTATTTGATTCCAATAGCTTTGTTTAAATGTGTTTGACTTTCATTTGATTCAATTAGCTTTGTAGAATGTATTTGACTTTTATTTAATTTAATTTGCTTTGTTTGAATGTATTTTTCTTTTATTTGATTTAATTAGCTTTGTTTGTATGTATTTGACTCTCATTTGATTCAAATAGCTTTGATTGAATGTGTTTGACTTTCATTTGATTCAATTAGCTTTGTTTGAATGTGTTTGACTTTCATATGATTCAATTAGCTTTGTTTGAATGTGTTTAACTTTATTTGATTCATTTAGCTTTGTATGAATGTGTTTGACTTTCATTTAATTCAATTAGCTTTGTAGAATGTATTTGACTTTCATTTGATTCAAATAGCTTTGTTTGAATGTGTTTGACTTTCATTTTATTCAATTAGCTTTGTACAATGAATTTGACTTTCATTTGATTCAAATAGCTTTGTTTGAATGTGTTTGAATTTCATTTGATTCAATTTGCTTTGTAGAATGCATTTCACTTTCATTTGATTTATATAGCTTTGTTTGAATGTGTTTGATTTCAATTGATTCAATTAGCTTTGTAGAATGTATTTGACTTTTATTTGATTTAATTTGCTTTGTTTGAATGTATTGACTCATTTGATTCAATAGACCTTTCATTTGATTCAAAGCTTGTAGAATGTATTTGACTTTCATTTGATTCAAATAGCTTTGTTTGAATGTGTTTTGACTTTCATTTGATTCAAATAGTTTTGTAGAATGTATTTGACTTTCATTTGATTCAAATAGCTTTGTTTGAATGTGTTTGACTTTCATTTAATTCAATTAGCTTTGTAGAATAAATTTGGCTTTCATTTGAATCAAATAACTTTGTTTGAATGTGTTTGACTTTCATATGATTCAATTAGCTTTGTAGAATGTATTTGACTTTCATTTGATTCATATAGCTTTGTTTGAATGTGTTTGACTTTCATTTGATTCAATTAGATTTGTAGAATGTATTTGACTTTCATTTAATTAAAAGCTTTGTTTGAATGTGTTTGACTTTCATTTGATTCAATTAGCTTTGTAGAATGTATTTGACTTTCATTTAAATTAAAAAGCTTTGTTTGAATGTATTTGACTTTCATTTGATTCAATTAGCTTTGTAGAATGTATTTTACTTTTATTTGATTAAATTAGCTTTGTTTGAATTTATTTCACTCTCATTTGATTAATAGCTTTGTTTGAATGTGTTTGACTTTCATTTGATTCAATTAGCTTTGTAGAATGTATTTGACTTTCATTTGATTCAAATAGCTTTGTTTGAATGTGTTTGACTTTCATTTGATTCAATTGGCTTTGTAGAATATATTTGACTTTCATTTGATTCAATTAGCTTTGTTTGAATGTGTTTAACTTTCATTTCATTCAATTGCTTTGTAGAATGTATTTGACTTTTATTTGATTTAATTAGATTTGTTTGAATGTATTTGACTCTCATTTGATTCAAATAGCTTTGTTTGAATGTGTTTGACATTCATTTGATTCAATTAGCTTTGTAGACTGTATTTGACTTTTATTTGATTCCAAATAGCTTTGTTTAAATGTGTTTGACTTTCATTTGATTCAATTAGCTTTGTAGAATGTATTTGTCTTTTATTTGATTTAATTTGCTTTGTTTGAATGTATTTGACTTTTATTTGATTTAATTAGCTTTGTTTGAATGTATTTGACTCTCATTTGATTCAAATAGCTTTGATTGAATGTGTTTGACTTTCATTTGATTCAATTAGCTTTGTTTGAATGTGTTTGACTTTCATATGATTCAATTAGCTTTGTTTGAATGTGTTTAACTATATTTGATTCATTTAGCTTTGTTTGAATGTGTTTGACTTTCATTTAACTCAATTAGCTTTGTAGAATGTATTTGACTTTCATTTGATTCAAATAGCTTTGTTTGAATGTGTATGACTTTCATTTTATTCAATTAGCTTTGTACAATGAATTTGACTTTCATTTGATTCAAAGAGCTTTGCTTGAATGTGTTTGAATTTCATTTGATTCAATTTGCTTTGTAGAATGCATTTCACTTTCATTTGATTTATATAGCTTTGTTTGAATGTGTTTGACTTTCAATTGATTCAATTAGCTTTGTAGAATGTATTTGACTTTTATTTGATTTAATTTGCTTTGTTTGAATGTATTTGACTCATTTGATTCAAATAGATTTGTAGAATGTATTTAACTTTCATTTGATTCAAATAGCTTTGTAGAATGTATTTGACTTTCATTTGATTCAAATAGCTTTGTTTGAAAGTGTTTGACTTTCATTTGATTCATTTAGCTTTGCTTGAATGTGTTTGACTTTCATTTAATTCAATTAGCTTTGTAGAATGTATTTAACTTTCATTTGAATCAAATAACTTTGTTTGAATGTGTTTGACTTTCATTTGATTCAATTAGCTTTGTAGAATGTATTTGACTTTCATTTGATTCAAATAGCTTTGTTTGAATGTGTTGACTTTCATTTGATTCAATTAGATTTGTAGAATGTATTTGACTTTCATTTAAATTAAAAAGCTTTGTTTGAATATGTTTGACTTTCATTTGATTCAATTAGCTTTGTAGAATGTATTTTACTTTTATTTGATTTAATTAGATTTTGTTTGAATGTATTTGACTCTTCATTTGATTCAAATAGCTTTGTTTGAATGTGTTTGACATTCATTTGATTCAATTAGCTTTGTAGACTGTATTTGACTTTTATTTGATTCCAAATAGCTTTGTTTAAATGTGTTTGACTTTCATTTGATTCAATTAGCTTTGTAGAATGTATTTGTCTTTTATTTGATTTAATTTGCTTTGTTTGAATGTATTTGACTTTTATTTGATTTAATTAGCTTTGTTTGAATGTATTTGACTCTCATTTGATTCAAATAGCTTTGATTGAATGTGTTTGACTTTCATTTGATTCAATTAGCTTTGTTTGAATGTGTTTGACTTTCATATGATTCAATTAGCTTTGTTTGAATGTGTTTAACTATATTTGATTCATTTAGCTTTGTTTGAATGTGTTTGACTTTCATTTAACTCAATTAGCTTTGTAGAATGTATTTGACTTTCATTTGATTCAAATAGCTTTGTTTGAATGTGTATGACTTTCATTTTATTCAATTAGCTTTGTACAATGAATTTGACTTTCATTTGATTCAAAGAGCTTTGTTTGAATGTGTTTGAATTTCATTTGATTCAATTTGCTTTGTAGAATGCATTTCACTTTCATTTGATTTATATAGCTTTGTTTGAATGTGTTTGACTTTCAATTGATTCAATTAGCTTTGTAGAATGTATTTGACTTTTATTTGATTTAATTTGCTTTGTTTGAATGTATTTGACTCATTTGATTCAAATAGATTTTGTAGAATGTATTTAACTTTCATTTGATTCAAATAGCTTTGTAGAATGTATTTGACTTTCATTTGATTCAAATAGCTTTGTTTGAAAGTGTTTGACTTTCATTTGATTCATTTAGCTTTGCTTGAATGTGTTTGACTTTCATTTAATTCAATTAGCTTTGTAGAATGTATTTAACTTTCATTTGAATCAAATAACTTTGTTTGAATGTGTTTGACTTTCATTTGATTCAATTAGCTTTGTAGAATGTATTTGACTTTCATTTGATTCAAATAGCTTTGTTTGAATGTGTTTGACTTTCATTTGATTCAATTAGCTTTGCTTGAATGTGTTTGACTTTCATTTAATTCAATTAGCTTTGTAGAATGTATTTAACTTTCATTTGAATCAAATAACTTTGTTTGAATGTGTTTGACTTTCATTTGATTCAATTAGCTTTGTAGAATGTATTTGACTTTCATTTGATTCAAATAGCTTTGTTTGAATGTGTTGACTTTCATTTGATTCAATTAGATTTGTAGAATGTATTTGACTTTCATTTAAATTAAAAAGCTTTGTTTGAATATGTTTTGACTTTCATTTGATTCAATTAGCTTTGTAGAATGTATTTTACTTTTATTTGATTAAATTAGCTTTGTTTGAATTTATTTCACTCTCATTTGATTCAAATAGCTTTGTGTGAATGTGTTTGACTTTCATTTGATTCAATTAGCTTTGTAGAATGTATTTGACTTTCATTTGATTCAAATAGCTTTGTTTGAATGTGTTTGACTTTCATTTGATTCAATTAGCTTTATAGAATATATTTGACTTTCATTTGATTCAATTAGCTTTGTTTGAATGTGTTTAACTTTCATTTCATTCAATTTGCTTTGTAGAATGTATTTGACTTTTATTTGATTTAATTAGCTTTGTTTGAATGTATTTGACTCTCATTTGATTCAAATAGCTTTGTTTGAATGTGTTTGACATTCATTTGATTCAATTAGCTTTGTAGAATGTATTTGACTTTTATTTGATTCCAATAGCTTTGTTTAAATGTGTTTGACTTTCATTTGATTCAATTATCTTTGTAGAATGTATTTGACTTTTATTTGATTTAATTGCTTTGTTTGAATGTATTTGACTTTTATTTGATTTAATTAATGTGTTTTGACTTTCATTTAAATTTAAAAAGCTTTTTTTGAATGTGTTTGACTTTCATTTGATTTAAAAGGCATTGTTTGAATGTGTTTGACTTTCATTTGATTGAATTAGTTTTGTTTGAATGTGTTTGACTTTCATTGATTCAATTAGCTTCGTAGAATGTATTTGACTTTCGTTTGATTCAAATAGCGTTGTTTGAATATGTTTAACTTTCATTTGATTCAATTAGCTTTGTAGAATGCATTTCACTTCCATTTGATTTAAATAACTTTGTTTGAATGTGTTTGACTTTCATTTGATACAATTAGCTTTGTAGAACGTATTTGACTTTCATTTGATTCAAATAGCTTTGTAGGAATGTGATTGACTTTCATTTAATTCAATCAGCTTTGTAGAATGTATTTCACTTCCATTTGATTTAAATAGCTTTGTTTGATTGTTTTACTTTCATTTGATCCAATTAGCTTTGTAGAATGTATTTTACTTTCATTTGATTCAAATAACTTTGTTTGAATGTGTTTGACTTTCATTTGATTTAATTTGCTTTGTAGAATGTATTTCACTTTCATTTGATTTATATAGCTTTGTTTGAATGTGTTTGATTTTAATTTAAATTAAAAAGCTTTTTTTGAATGTGTTTGACTTTCATTTGATTTAAAAGGCTTTGTTTAAATGTGTTTGACTTTTAATTTGATTCAATTAGTTTTGTAGAATGTATTTTACTTTTATTTGATTTAATTAGCTTTGTGTGAATGCATTTGACTTTCATTTGATTTAAATAACTTTGTTTGAATGCGTTTGACTTTCATTTGATTCAATTAGCTTTGTTTGAATGTGTTTGACTTTCATTTGATTCAACTAGCATTGTAAAATGTATTTGACTGTCATTTGATTCAAATAGCTTTGTTTGAATGTGTTTGACTTTCATTTGATTCAATTAGCTTAGTAGAATGTATTTGACTTTCATTTGATTCAAATAGCGTTGTTTGAATGTGTTTAACTTTCATTTGATTCAATTAGCTTTGTAGAATGCATTTCACTTCCATTTGATTTAAATAACTTTGTTTGAATGTGGTTTGACTTTCATTTGATACAATTAGCTTTGTAGAACGTATTTGACTTTCATTTGATTCAAATAGCTTTGTAGGAATGTGATTGACTTTCATTTAATTCAATCAGCTTTGTAGAATGTATTTGACTTCCATTTGATTTAAATAGCTTTGTTTGAATGTGTTTGACTTTCATTGATTCAATTAGCTTCGTAGAATGTATTTGACTTTCATTTGATTCAAATAGCTTTGTTTGAATGTGTTTGACTTTCATTTGATTCAATTTGCTTTGTAGAATGCATTTCACTTTCATTTGATTTATATTTCTTTGTTTGAATGTGTTTGACTTTCATTTAAATTAAAAAGCTTTTTTTGAATGTGTTTGACTTTCATTTGATTTAAAAGGCTTTGTTTAATTGTGTTTGACTTTTAATTTGATTCAATTAGCTTTGTTGAACGTATTTGACATTCATTTGATTAAAATAGCTTTGTTGGAATATGTTTGACTTTCATTTGATTCAATTAGCTTTGTTTGAATGTGTTTGACTTTCATTTGATTCAATTTGCTTTGTAGAATGTATTTGACTGTCATTTGATTCAAATAGCTTTGTTTGAATGTGTTTGACTTTCTTTTGATTTAATTAGCTTTGTAGAATGTAATTGACTTTTATTTAATTTAATTTGCTTCGTTTGAATGTATTTGACTCTCATTTGATTCAAATAGATTTGTAGAATGTATTTGACTTTCATTTGATTCAAATAGCTTTGTAGAATGTATTTGACTTTCATTTGATTCAAATAGCTTTGTTTGAATGTGTTTGACTTTCATTTGATTCAAATAGCTTTGTTTGAATGTGTTTGACTTTCATTTAATTCAATTAGCTTTGTAGAATATTTTTGACTTTCATTTGATTCAAGTAGCATTGTTTAAAAGTGTTTTACTTTCACTTGATTCAATTAGCTTTGTAGAATGTATTTGACTTTCATTTGATTCAAATAGCTTTGTTTGAATGTGTTTGACTTTCATTTGATTCAATTTGCTTTGTAGATTGCATTTCACTTTCATTTGATATATATAGCTTTGTTAGAATTTGTTTGACTTTCATTTAAATTAAAAAGCTTTTTTGAATGTGTTTGACATTCATTTGATTTAAAAGGCTTTGTATGAATTTGTTTGACTTTCATTTGATTCAATTAGCTTTGTAGAATGCATTTCAGTTTCAATTTATTTAAATAACTTTGTTTGAATGTGTTTTACTTTTATTTGATTCAAATAGCTTTGTTTGAATGTGTTTGACTTTCATTTGATTCAATTACCTTTGTAGAATGTATTTGACTTTCATTTGATTCGAAAGATTTGTTTGAAGGTGTTTGACTTTCATTTGATTCAATTAGCTTTGTTTGAATGTGTTTGACTTTCATTTGATTCAAATAGCGTTGTTTGAATGTATTTGACTTTCATTTTATTCAATTTGCTTTGTAGAATGTATTTGACTTTCATTTGATTCAAATAGCTTTGTTTAAATGTGTTTGACTTTCTTTTGATTCAATTTGCTTTGTAGAATGCATTTCACTTTCATTTGATTTATATACCTTTGTTTGAATGTGTTTGACTTTCATTTAAATTAAAAGCTTTTTTTGAATGTGTTTGACTTTCATTTGATTTAAAAGGCATTGTTTGAATGTGTTTGACTTTCATTTGATTCAATTAGTTTTGTTTGAATGTGTTTGACTTTCATTGAATCAATTAGCTTCGTAGAATGTATTTGACTTTCATTTGATTCAAATAGCGTCGTTCGAATGTGTTTTACTTTCATTTGATTCAATTAGCTTTGCAGAATGCATTTCACTTCCATTTGATTTAAATAACTTTGTTTGAATGTGTTTGACTTTTATTTGATACAATTAGCTTTGTAGAATGTATTTGACTTTCATTTGATTCAAATAGCTTTGTAGGAATGTGATTGACTTTCATTTAATTCAATTAGCTTTGTAAAATGTATTTGACTTCCATTTGATTTAAATAGCTTTGTTTGAATGTGTTTGACTTTCATTTGATCCAATTAGCTTTGTAAAATGTATTTTACTTTCATTTGATTCAAATAGCTTTGTTAGAATGTGTTTGACTTTCATTTGATTTAATTTGCTTTGTAGAATGCATTTTAGTTTCATTTTATTTATATAGCTTTGTTTGAATGTGTTTGATTTTAATTTAAATTTAAAAGCTTTTTTTGAATGTGTTTGACTTTCATTTGATTTAAAAGGCTTTGGTTTAATGTGTTTGACTTTTAATTTGATTCAATTAGCTTTGTAGAATGTATTTTACTTTTATTTTATTTAATTAGCTTTGTGTGAATGCATTTGACTCTCATTTGATTCAATTAGCTTTGTTTAAATGTGTTTGACTTTTAATTTGATTCAATTAGCTTTGTAGAATGTATTTTACTTTAATTTGATTTAATTAGCTTTGTGTGAATGCATTTGACTCTCATTTGATTCAATTAGCTTTGTTTGAATGTGTTTGACTTTCATTTGATTCAATTAGTTTTGTTTGAATGTGTTTGACTTTCATTGATTCAATCAGCTTCGTAGAATGTATTTGACTTTCGTTTGATTAAAATAGCGTTGTTTGAATGTGTTTAACTTTCATTTGATTCAATTTGCTTTGTAGAATGCATTTCACTTTCATTTGATTTATATACCTTTGTTTGAATGTGTTTGACTTTCATTTAAATTAAAAAGCTTTTTTTGAATGTGTTTGACTTTCATTTGATTTAAAAGGCATTGTTTGAATGTGTTTGACTTTCATTTGATTCAATTAGTTTTGTTTGAATGTGTTTGACTTTCATTGATTCATTTAGCTTCGTAGAATGTATTTGACTTTCATTTGATTCAAATAGCGTTGTTTGAATGTGTTTTACTTTCATTTGATTCAATTAGCTTTGTAGAATGCATTTCACTTCCATTTGATTTAAATAACTTTGTTTGAATGTGTTTGACTTTCATTTGATACAATTAGCTTTGTAGAACGTATTTGACTTTCATTTGATTCAAATAGCTTTGTAGGAATGTGATTGACTTTCATTTAATTCAATCAGCTTTGTAGAATGTATTTGACTTCCATTTGATTTAAATAGCTTTGTTTAAATGTGTTTGACTTTCATTTGATCCAATTAGCTTTGTAGAATGTATTTTCCTTTCATTTGATTCAAATAGCTTTGTTAGAATGTGTTTGACTTTCATTTGAATTAATTTGCTTTGTAGAATGCATTTTACTTTCATTTTATTTATATAGCTTTGTTTGAATGTGTTTGATTTTAATTTAAATAAATAAGCTTTTTTTGAATGTGTTTGACTTTCATTTGATTTAAAAGGCTTTGTTTAAATGTGTTTGACTTTTAATTTGATTCAATTAGCTTTGTAGAATGTATTTTACTTTTATTTGATTTAATTAGCTTTGTGTGAATGCATTTGACTCTCATTTGATTCAATTAGCTTTGTTTAAATGTGTTTGACTTTTAATTTGGTTCAATAAGCTTTGTAGAATGTATTTTACTTTAATTTGATTTAATTAGCTTTGTGTGAATGCATTTGACTCTCATTTGATTCAATTAGCTTTGTTTGAATGTGTTTGACTTTCATTTGATTCAATTAGTTTTGTTTGAATGTGTTTGACTTTCATTGATTCAATTAGCTTCGTAGAATGTATTTGACTTTCGTTTGATTCAAATAGCGTTGTTTAAATGTGTTTAACTTTCATTTGATTCAATTTGCTTTGTAGAATGCATTTCACTTTCATTTGATTTATATACCTTTGTTTGAATGTGTTTGACTTTCATTTAAATTAAAAAGCTTTTTTTGAATGTGTTTGACTTTCATTTGATTTAAAAGGCATTGTTTGAATGTGTTTGACTTTCATTTGATTCAATTAGTTTTGTTTGAATGTGTTTGACTTTCATTGATTCAATTAGCTTCGTAGAATGTATTTGACTTTCATTTGATTCAAATAGCGTCGTTCGAATGTGTTTTACTTTCATTTGATTCAATTAGCTTTGCAGAATGCATTTCACTTCCATTTGATTTAAATAACTTTGTTTGAATGTGTTTGACTTTTATTTGATACAATTAGCTTTGTAGAACGTATTTGACTTTCATTTGATTCAAATAGCTTTGTAGGAATGTGATTGACTTTCATTTAATTCAATTAGCTTTGTAAAATGTATTTGACTTCCATTTGATTTAAATAGCTTTGTTTGAATGTGTTTGACTTTCATTTGATCCAATTAGCTTTGTAGAATGTATTTTACTTTCATTTGATTCAAATAGCTTTGTTAGAATGTGTTTGACTTTCATTTGATTTAATTTGCTTTGTAGAATGCATTTTAGTTTCATTTTATTTATATAGCTTTGTTTGAATGTGTTTGATTTTAATTTAAATTTAAAAGCTTTTTTTGAATGTGTTTGACTTTCATTTGATTTAAAAGGCTTTGGTTTAATGTGTTTGACTTTTAATTTGATTCAATTAGCTTTGTAGAATGTATTTTACTTTTATTTTATTTAATTAGCTTTGTGTGAATGCATTTGACTCTCATTTGATTCAATTAGCTTTGTTTAAATGTGTTTGACTTTTAATTTGATTCAATTAGCTTTGTAGAATGTATTTTACTTTAATTTGATTTAATTAGCTTTGTGTGAATGCATTTGACTCTCATTTGATTCAATTAGCTTTGTTTGAATGTGTTTGACTTTCATTTGATTCAATTAGTTTTGTTTGAATGTGTTTGACTTTCATTGATTCAATCAGCTTCGTAGAATGTATTTGACTTTTGTTTGATTCAAATAGCGTTGTTTGAATGTGTTTAACTTTCATTTGATTCAATTTGCTTTGTAGAATGCATTTCACTTTCATTTGATTTATATACCTTTGTTTGAATGTGTTTGACTTTCATTTAAATTAAAAAGCTTTTCTTGAATGTGTTTGACTTTCATTTGATTTAAAAGGCATTGTTTGAATGTGTTTGACTTTCATTTGATTCAATTAGTTTTGTTTGAATGTGTTTGACTTTCATTGATTCATTTAGCTTCGTAGAATGTATTTGACTTTCATTTGATTCAAATAGCGTTGTTTGAATGTGTTTTACTTTCATTTGATTCAATTAGCTTTGTAGAATGCATTTCACTTCCATTTGATTTAAATAACTTTGTTTGAATGTGTTTGACTTTCATTTGATACAATTAGCTTTGTAGAACGTATTTGACTTTCATTTGATTCAAATAGCTTTGTAGGAATGTGATTGACTTTCATTTAATTCAATCAGCTTTGTAGAATGTATTTGACTTCCATTTGATTTAAATAGCTTTGTTTGAATGTGTTTGACTTTCATTTGATCCAATTAGCTTTGTAGAATGTATTTTCCTTTCATTTGATTCAAATAGCTTTGTTAGAATGTGTTTGACTTTCATTTGAATTAATTTGCTTTGTAGAATGCATTTTACTTTCATTTTATTTATATAGCTTTGTTTGAATGTGTTTGATTTTAATTTAAATAAATAAGCTTTTTTTGAATGTGTTTGACTTTCATTTGATTTAAAAGGCTTTGTTTAAATGTGTTTGACTTTTAATTTGATTCAATTAGCTTTGTAGAATGTATTTTACTTTTATTTGATTTAATTAGCTTTGTGTGAATGCATTTGACTCTCATTTGATTCAATTAGCTTTGTTTAAATGTGTTTGACTTTTAATTTGGTTCAATTAGCTTTGTAGAATGTATTTTACTTTAATTTGATTTAATTAGCTTTGTGTGAATGCATTTGACTCTCATTTGATTCAATTAGCTTTGTTTGAATGTGTTTGACTTTCATTTGATTCAATTAGTTTTGTTTGAATGTGTTTGACTTTCATTGATTCAATTAGCTTCGTAGAATGTATTTGACTTTCGTTTGATTCAAATAGCGTTGTTTAAATGTGTTTAACTTTCATTTGATTCAATTTGCTTTGTAGAATGCATTTCACTTTCATTTGATTTATATACCTTTGTTTGAATGTGTTTGACTTTCATTTAAATTAAAAAGCTTTTTTTGAATGTGTTTGACTTTCATTTGATTTAAAAGGCATTGTTTGAATGTGTTTGACTTTCATTTGATTCAATTAGTTTTGTTTGAATGTGTTTGACTTTCATTGATTCAATTAGCTTCGTAGAATGTATTTGACTTTCATTTGATTCAAATAGCGTTGTTTGAATGTGTTTTACTTTCATTTGATTCAATTAGCTATGTAGAATGCATTTCACTTCCATTTGATTTAAATAACTTTGTTTGAATGTGTTTGACTTTCATTTGATACAATTTGCTTTGTAGAACGTATTTGACTTTCATTTGATTCAAATAGCTTTGTAGGAATGTGATTGACTTTCATTTAATTCAATCAGCTTTGTAGAATGTATTTGACTTCCATTTGATTTAAATAGCTTTGTTTGAATGTGTTTGACTTTCATTTGATCCAATTAGCTTTGTAGAATGTATTTTACTTTCATTTGATTCAAATAGCTTTGTTAGAATGTGTTTGACTTTCATTTGATTTAATTTGCTTTGTAGAATGCATTTTACATTCATTTTATTTATATAGCTTTGTTTGAATGTGTTTGATTTAAATTTAAATTATAAAGCTTTTTTTGAATGTGTTTGACTTTCATTTGATTTAAAAGGCTTTGTTTAAACGTGTTTGACTTTTAATTTGATTCAATTAGCTTTGTAGAATGTATTTTACTTTTTTTTGATTTAATTAGCTTAGTGTGAATGCATTTGACTCTCATTTGATTCAATTAGCTTTATTTAAATGTGTTTGACTTTTTAATTTGATTCAATTAGCTTTGTAGAATGTATTTTACTTTAATTTGATTTAATTAGCTTTGTGTGAATGCATTTGACTCTCATTTGATTCAATTAGCTTTGTTTGAATGTGTTTGACTTTCATTTGATTCAATTAGTTTTGTTTGAATGTGTTTGACTTTCATTGATTCAATCAGCTTCGTAGAATGTATTTGACTTTCGTTTGATTCAAATAGCGTTGTTTGAATGTGTTTAACTTTCATTTGATTCAATTTGCTTTGTAGAATGCATTTCACTTTCATTTGATTTATATACCTTTGTTTGAATGTGTTTGACTTTCATTTAAATTAAAAAGCTTTTTTTGAATGTGTTTGACTTTCATTTGATTTAAAAGGCATTGTTTGATTGTGTTTGACTTTCATTTGATTCAATTAGTTTTGTTTGAATGTGTTTGACTTTCATTGATTCATTTAGCTTCGTAGAATTTATTTGACTTTCATTTGATTCAAATAGCGTTGTTTGAATGTGTTTTACTTTCATTTGATTCAATTAGCTTTGTAGAATGCATTTCACTTCCATTTTATTTAAATAACTTTGTTTGAATGTGTTTGACTTTCATTTGATACAATTAGCTTTGTAGAACGTATTTGACTTTCATTTGATTCAAATAGCTTTGTAGGAATGTGATTGACTTTCATTTAATTCAATCAGCTTTGTAGAATGTATTTGACTTCCATTTGATTTAAATAGCTTTGTTTGAATGTGTTTGACTTTCATTTGATCCAATTAGCTTTGTAGAATGTATTTTCCTTTCATTTGATTCAAATAGCTTTGTTAGAATGTGTTTGACTTTCATTTGAATTAATTTGCTTTGTAGAATGCATTTTACTTTCATTTTATTTATATAGCTTTGTTTGAATGTGTTTGATTTTAATTTAAATAAATAAGCTTTTTTTGAATGTGTTTGACTTTCATTTGATTTAAAAGGCTTTGTTTAAATGTGTTTGACTTTTAATTTGATTCAATTAGCTTTGTAGAATGTATTTTACTTTTATTTGATTTAATTAGCTTTGTGTGAATGCATTTGACTCTCATTTGATTCAATTAGCTTTGTTTAAATGTGTTTGACTTTTAATTTGGTTCAATTAGCTTTGTAGAATGTATTTTACTTTAATTTGATTTAATTAGCTTTGTGTGAATGCATTTGACTCTCATTTGATTCAATTAGCTTTGTTTGAATGTGTTTGACTTTCATTTGATTCAATTAGTTTTGTTTGAATGTGTTTGACTTTCATTGATTCAATTAGCTTCGTAGAATGTATTTGACTTTCGTTTGATTCAAATAGCGTTGTTTAAATGTGTTTAACTTTCATTTGATTCAATTTGCTTTGTAGAATGCATTTCACTTTCATTTGATTTATATACCTTTGTTTGAATGTGTTTGACTTTCATTTAAATTAAAAAGCTTTTTTTTGAATGTGTTTGACTTTCATTTGATTTAAAAGGCATTGTTTGAATGTGTTTGACTTTCATTTGATTCAATTAGTTTTGTTTGAATGTGTTTGACTTTCATTGATTCAATTAGCTTCGTAGAATGTATTTGACTTTCATTTGATTCAAATAGCGTTGTTTGAATGTGTTTTACTTTCATTTGATTCAATTAGCTATGTAGAATGCATTTCACTTCCATTTGATTTAAATAACTTTGTTTGAATGTGTTTGACTTTCATTTGATACAATTTGCTTTGTAGAACGTATTTGACTTTCATTTGATTCAAATAGCTTTGTAGGAATGTGATTGACTTTCATTTAATTCAATCAGCTTTGTAGAATGTATTTGACTTCCATTTGATTTAAATAGCTTTGTTTGAATGTGTTTGACTTTCATTTGATCCAATTAGCTTTGTAGAATGTATTTTACTTTCATTTGATTCAAATAGCTTTGTTAGAATGTGTTTGACTTTCATTTGATTTAATTTGCTTTGTAGAATGCATTTTACATTCATTTTATTTATATAGCTTTGTTTGAATGTGTTTGATTTAAATTTAAATTATAAAGCTTTTTTTGAATGTGTTTGACTTTCATTTGATTTAAAAGGCTTTGTTTAAACGTGTTTGACTTTTAATTTGATTCAATTAGCTTTGTAGAATGTATTTTACTTTTTTTTGATTTAATTAGCTTTGTGTGAATGCATTTGACTCTCATTTGATTCAATTAGCTTTATTTAAATGTGTTTGACTTTTAATTTGATTCAATTAGCTTTGTAGAATGTATTTTACTTTAATTTGATTTAATTAGCTTTGTGTGAATGCATTTGACTCTCATTTGATTCAATTAGCTTTGTTTGAATGTGTTTGACTTTCATTTGATTCAATTAGTTTTGTTTGAATGTGTTTGACTTTCATTGATTCAATCAGCTTCGTAGAATGTATTTGACTTTCGTTTGATTCAAATAGCGTTGTTTGAATGTGTTTAACTTTCATTTGATTCAATTTGCTTTGTAGAATGCATTTCACTTTCATTTGATTTATATACCTTTGTTTGAATGTGTTTGACTTTCATTTAAATTAAAAAGCTTTTTTTGAATGTGTTTGACTTTCATTTGATTTAAAAGGCATTGTTTGATTGTGTTTGACTTTCATTTGATTCAATTAGTTTTGTTTGAATGTGTTTGACTTTCATTGATTCATTTAGCTTCGTAGAATTTATTTGACTTTCATTTGATTCAAATAGCGTTGTTTGAATGTGTTTTACTTTCATTTGATTCAATTAGCTTTGTAGAATGCATTTCACTTCCATTTGATTTAAATAACTTTGTTTGAATGTGTTTGACTTTCATTTGATACAATTAGCTTTGTAGAACGTATTTGACTTTCATTTGATTCAAATAGCTTTGTAGGAATGTGATTGACTTTCATTTAATTCAATCAGCTTTGTAGAATGTATTTGACTTCCATTTGATTTAAATAGCTTTGTTTGAATGTGTTTGACTTTCATTTGATCCAATTAGCTTTGTAGAATGTATTTTCCTTTCATTTGATTCAAATAGCTTTGTTAGAATGTGTTTGACTTTCATTTGAATTAATTTGCTTTGTAGAATGCATTTTACTTTCATTTTATTTATATAGCTTTGTTTGAATGTGTTTGATTTTAATTTAAATAAATAAGCTTTTTTTTGAATGTGTTTGACTTTCATTTGATTTAAAAGGCTTTGTTTAAATGTGTTTGACTTTTAATTTGATTCAATTAGCTTTGTAGAATGTATTTTACTTTTATTTGATTTAATTAGCTTTGTGTGAATGCATTTGACTCTCATTTGATTCAATTAGCTTTGTTTAAATGTGTTTGACTTTTAATTTGGTTCAATTAGCTTTGTAGAATGTATTTTACTTTAATTTGATTTAATTAGCTTTGTGTGAATGCATTTGACTCTCATTTGATTCAATTAGCTTTGTTTGAATGTGTTTGACTTTCATTTGATTCAATTAGTTTTGTTTGAATGTGTTTGACTTTCATTGATTCAATTAGCTTCGTAGAATGTATTTGACTTTCGTTTGATTCAAATAGCGTTGTTTAAATGTGTTTAACTTTCATTTGATTCAATTTGCTTTGTAGAATGCATTTCACTTTCATTTGATTTATATACCTTTGTTTGAATGTGTTTGACTTTCATTTAAATTAAAAAGCTTTTTTTGAATGTGTTTGACTTTCATTTGATTTAAAAGGCATTGTTTGAATGTGTTTGACTTTCATTTGATTCAATTAGTTTTGTTTGAATGTGTTTGACTTTCATTGATTCAATTAGCTTCGTAGAATGTATTTGACTTTCATTTGATTCAAATAGCGTTGTTTGAATGTGTTTTACTTTCATTTGATTCAATTAGCTTTGTAGAATGCATTTCACTTCCATTTGATTTAAATAACTTTGTTTGAATGTGTTTGACTTTCATTTGATACAATTTGCTTTGTAGAACGTATTTGACTTTCATTTGATTCAAATAGCTTTGTAGGAATGTGATTGACTTTCATTTAATTCAATCAGCTTTGTAGAATGTATTTGACTTCCATTTGATTTAAATAGCTTTGTTTGAATGTGTTTGACTTTCATTTGATCCAATTAGCTTTGTAGAATGTATTTTACTTTCATTTGATTCAAATAGCTTTGTTAGAATGTGTTTGACTTTCATTTGATTTAATTTGCTTTGTAGAATGCATTTTACATTCATTTTATTTATATAGCTTTGTTTGAATGTGTTTGATTTAAATTTAAATTATAAAGCTTTTTTTGAATGTGTTTGACTTTCATTTGATTTAAAAGGCTTTGTTTAAACGTGTTTGACTTTTAATTTGATTCAATTAGCTTTGTAGAATGTATTTTACTTTTTTTTGATTTAATTAGCTTTGTGTGAATGCATTTGACTCTCATTTGATTCAATTAGCTTTATTTAAATGTGTTTGACTTTTAATTTGATTCAATTAGCTTTGTAGAATGTATTTTACTTTAATTTGATTTAATTAGCTTTGTGTGAATGCATTTGACTCTCATTTGATTCAATTAGCTTTGTTTGAATGTGTTTGACTTTCATTTGATTCAATTAGTTTTGTTTGAATGTGTTTGACTTTCATTGATTCAATCAGCTTCGTAGAATGTATTTGACTTTCGTTTGATTCAAATAGCGTTGTTTGAATGTGTTTAACTTTCATTTGATTCAATTTGCTTTGTAGAATGCATTTCACTTTCATTTGATTTATATACCTTTGTTTGAATGTGTTTGACTTTCATTTAAATTAAAAAGCTTTTTTTGAATGTGTTTGACTTTCATTTGATTTAAAAGGCATTGTTTGAATGTGTTTGACTTTCATTTGATTCAATTAGTTTTGTTTGAATGTGTTTGACTTTCATTGATTCAATCAGCTTCGTAGAATGTATTTGACTTTCGTTTGATTCAAATAGCGTTGTTTGAATGTGTTTAACTTTCATTTGATTCAATTTGCTTTGTAGAATGCATTTCACTTTCATTTGATTTATATACCTTTGTTTGAATGTGTTTGACTTTCATTTAAATTAAAAAGCTTTTTTTGAATGTGTTTGACTTTCATTTGATTTAAAAGGCATTGTTTGAATGTGTTTGACTTTCATTTGATTCAATTAGTTTTGTTTGAATGTGTTTGACTTTCATTGATTCATTTAGCTTCGTAGAATGTATTTGACTTTCATTTGATTCAAATAGCGTTGTTTGAATGTGTTTTACTTTCATTTGATTCAATTAGCTTTGTAGAATGCATTTCACTTCCATTTGATTTAAATAACTTTGTTTGAATGTGTTTGACTTTCATTTGATACAATTAGCTTTGTAGAACGTATTTGACTTTCATTTGATTCAAATAGCTTTGTAGGAATGTGATTGACTTTCATTTAATTCAATCAGCTTTGTAGAATGTATTTGACTTCCATTTGATTTAAATAGCTTTGTTTGAATGTGTTTGACTTTCATTTGATCCAATTAGCTTTGTAGAATGTATTTTCCTTTCATTTGATTCAAATAGCTTTGTTAGAATGTGTTTGACTTTCATTTGAATTAATTTGCTTTGTAGAATGCATTTTACTTTCATTTTATTTATATAGCTTTGTTTGAATGTGTTTGATTTTAATTTAAATAAATAAGCTTTTTTTGAATGTGTTTGACTTTCATTTGATTTAAAAGGCTTTGTTTAAATGTGTTTGACTTTTAATTTGATTCAATTAGCTTTGTAGAATGTATTTTACTTTTATTTGATTTAATTAGCTTTGTGTGAATGCATTTGACTCTCATTTGATTCAATTAGCTTTGTTTAAATGTGTTTGACTTTTAATTTGGTTCAATTAGCTTTGTAGAATGTATTTTACTTTAATTTGATTTAATTAGCTTTGTGTGAATGCATTTGACTCTCATTTGATTCAATTAGCTTTGTTTGAATGTGTTTGACTTTCATTTGATTCAATTAGTTTTGTTTGAATGTGTTTGACTTTCATTGATTCAATTAGCTTCGTAGAATGTATTTGACTTTCGTTTGATTCAAATAGCGTTGTTTAAATGTGTTTAACTTTCATTTGATTCAATTTGCTTTGTAGAATGCATTTCACTTTCATTTGATTTATATACCTTTGTTTGAATGTGTTTGACTTTCATTTAAATTAAAAAGCTTTTTTTGAATGTGTTTGACTTTCATTTGATTTAAAAGGCATTGTTTGAATGTGTTTGACTTTCATTTGATTCAATTAGTTTTGTTTGAATGTGTTTGACTTTCATTGATTCAATTAGCTTCGTAGAATGTATTTGACTTTTATTTGATTCAAATAGCGTTGTTTGAATGTGTTTTACTTTCATTTGATTCAATTAGCTTTGTAGAATGCATTTCACTTCCATTTGATTTAAATAACTTTGTTTGAATGTGTTTGACTTTCATTTGATACAATTTGCTTTGTAGAACGTATTTGACTTTCATTTTATTCAAATAGCTTTGTAGGAATGTGATTGACTTTCATTTAATTCAATCAGCTTTGTAGAATGTATTTGACTTCCATTTGATTTAAATAGCTTTGTTTGAATGTGTTTGACTTTCATTTGATCCAATTAGCTTTGTAGAATGTATTTTACTTTCATTTGATTCAAATAGCTTTGTTAGAATGTGTTTGACTTTCATTTGATTTAATTTGCTTTGTAGAATGCATTTTACATTCATTTTATTTATATAGCTTTGTTTGAATGTGTTTGATTTAAATTTAAATTATAAAGCTTTTTTTGAATGTGTTTGACTTTCATTTGATTTAAAAGGCTTTGTTTAAACGTGTTTGACTTTTAATTTGATTCAATTAGCTTTGTAGAATGTATTTTACTTTTTTTTGATTTAATTAGCTTTGTGTGAATGCATTTGACTCTCATTTGATTCAATTAGCTTTATTTAAATGTGTTTGACTTTTAATTTGATTCAATTAGCTTTGTAGAATGTATTTTACTTTTTTTTGATTTAATTAGCTTTGTGTGAATGCATTTGACTCTCATTTGATTCTATTAGCTTTATTTAAATGTGTTTTGACTTTATTAATTTGATTCAATTAGCTTTGTAGAATGTATTTTACTTTAATTTGATTTAATTAGCTTTGTGTGAATGCATTTGACTCTCATTTGATTCAATTAGTTTTGTTTGAATGTGTTTGACTTTCATTGATTCAATTAGCTTCATAGAATTTATTTGACTTTCGTTTGATTCAAATAGCGTTGTTTGAATATGTTTAACTTTCATTTGATTCAATTAGCTTTGTAGAATGAATTTCACTTCCATTTGATTTAAATAACTTTGTTTGAATGTGTTTGACTTTCATTTGATACAATTAGCTTTGTAGAACGTATTTGACTTTCATTTGATTCAAATAGCTTTGTAGGAATGTGATTGACTTTCATTTAATTCAATCAGCTTTGTAGAATGTATTTGACTTCCATTTGATTCAAATAGCTTTGTTTGAATGTGTTTGACTTTCATTGATTCAATTAGCTTCGTAGAATGTATTTGACTTTCTTATGATTCAAATAGCTTTGTTTGAATGTGTTTGACTTTCATTTGATTCAATTTGCTTTGTCGAATGCATTTCACTTTCATTTGATTTATATTCCTTTGTTTGAATGTGTTTGACTTTCATTTATATTAAAAGGCTTTTTTTTAATGTGTTTGACTTTCATTTGATTCAATTAGTTTTGTTTGAATGTGTTTGACTTTCATTGATTCAATTAGCTTCGTAGAATGTATTTGACTTTCGTTTGATTCAAATAGCGTTGTTTGAATGTGTTTAACTTTCATTTGATTCAATTAGCTTTGTAGAATGAATTTCACTTCCATTTGATTTAAATAACTTTGTTTGAATTCGTTTGACTTTCATTTGATACAATTAGCTTTGTAGAACGTATTTGACTTTCATTTGATTCAAATAGCTTTGTAGGAATGTGATTGACTTTCATTTAATTCAATCAGCTTTGTAGAATGTATTTGACTTCCATTTGATTTAAATAGCTTTGTTTGAATGTGTTTGACTTTCATTGATTCAATTAGCTTCGTAGAATGTATTTGACTTTCTTATGATTCAAATAGCTTTGTTTGAATGTGTTTGACTTTCATTTGATTCAATTTGCTTTGTCGAATGCATTTCACTTTCATTTGATTTATATTCCTTTGTTTGAATGTGTTTGACTTTCATTTAAATTAAAAGGCTTTTTTTGAATGTGTTTGACTTTCATTTGATTTAAAAGGCTTTGTTTAATTGTGTTTGACTTTTAATTTGATTCAATTAGCTTTGTTGAACGTATTTTACATTCATTTGATTAAAATAGCTTTGTTGGAATATGTTTGACTTTCATTTGATTCAATTAGCTTTGTTTGAATGTGTTTGACTTTTATTTGATTTAACTAGCTTTGTAAAATGTATTTTACTGTCTTTTTATTCAAATAGCTTTGTTTGAATGTGTTTGACTTTCATTTGATTCAATTTGCTTTGTAGAATGTATTTTACTTTCATTTGATTCAAATAGCTTTGTTTGAATGTGTTTGACTTTCTTTTGATTCAATTAGCTTTGTAGAATGTATTTGACTTTTATTTGATTTAATTTGCTTTGTTTAAATGTATTTGACTCTCATTTGATTCAAATAGATTTGTAGAATGTACTTGACTTTCATTTGATTCAAATAGCTTTGTAGAATGTATTTGACTTTCATTTGATTCAAATAGCTTTGTTTGAATGTGTTTGACTTTCATTTGATTAAAATAGCTTTGTTGGAATATGTTTGACTTTCATTTGATTCAATTAGCTTTGTTTGAATGTGTTTGACTTTTATTTGATTCAACTAGCTTTGTGAAATGTATTTTACTGTCTTTTTATTCAAATAGCTTTGTTTGAATGTGTTTGACTATCATTTGATTCAATTTGCTTTGTAGAATGTATTTGACTTTCATTTGATTCAAATAGCTTTGTTTGAATGTGTTTGAATTTCTTTTGATTCAATTAGCTTTGTAGAATGTATTTGACTTTTATTTGATTTAATTTGCTTTGTTTAAATGTATTTGACTCTCATTTGATTCAAATAGATTAGTAGAATGTATTTGACTTTCATTTGATTCAAATAGCTTTGTAGAATATATTTGACTTTCATTTGATTCAAGTAGCATTGTTTGAAAGTGTTTTACTTTCACTTGATTCAATTAGCTTTGTAGAATGTATTTGACTTTCATTTGATTCAAATAGCTTTGTTTGAATGTGTTTGACTTTCATTTGATTCAATTTGCTTTGTAGATTGCATTTCACTTTCATTTGATTTATATAGCTTTGTTAGAATGTGTTTGACTTTCATTTAAATTAAAAAGCTTTTTTTTAATGTGTTTGACATTCATTTGATTTAAAAGGCTTTGTATGAATTTGTTTGACTTTCATTTGATTCAATTAGCTTTGTAGAATGCATTTCACTTTCATTTGATTTAAATAACTTTGTTTGAATGTGTTTTACTTTTATTTGATTCAAATAGCTTTGTTTGAATGTGTTTAACTTTCATTTGATTCAATTACCTTTGTAGAATGTATTTGACTTTCATTTGATTCGAAAGATTTGTTTGAAGGTGTTTGACTTTCATTTGATTCAATTAGCTTTGTTTGAATGTGTTTGACTTTCATTTGATTCAATTAGCTTTGTAGAATGTATTTGACTTTTATTTGATTCAATTAGCTTTGTAGAATGTATTTGACTTTCATTTGATTTAAAAGGCATTGTTTGAATGTGTTTGACTTTCATTCGATTCAATTAGCTTTGTTTGAATGTGTTTGACTTCCATTTGATTTAAATAGCTTTGTTTGAATGTGTTTGACTTTCATTGATTTAATTAGCTTCGTAGAATATATTTGACTTTCATTTGATTCAAATAGCTTTGTTTGAATGTGTTTGACTTTCATTTGATTCAATTTGCTTTGTAGAATGCATTTCACTTTCATTTGATTTATATTTCTTTGTTTGAATGTGTTTGACTTTCATTTAAATTAAAAAGCTTTTTTTGAATGTGTTTGACTTTCATTTGATTTAAAAGGCTTTGTTTAATTGTGTTTGACTTTTAATTTGATTTAATTAGCTTTGTTGAACGTATTTGACATTCATTTGATAAAAATAGCTTTGTTGGAATATGTTTGACTTTCATTTGATTAAATTAGCTTTGTTTGAATGTGTTTGACTTTCATTTTATTCAACTAGCTTTGTAAAATGTATTTTACTATCATTTGATTCAAATAACTTTGTTTGAATGTGTTTGACTTTCATTTGATTCAATTCGCTTTGTAGAATGTATTTGACTTTCATTTGATTCAAATAGCTTTGTTTGAATGTGTTTGACTTTCTTTTGATTCAATTTGCTTTGTAGAATGCATTTCACTTTCATTTGATTTATATACCTTTGTTTGAATGTGTTTGACATTCATTTAAATTAAAAAGCTTTTTTTGAATGTGTTTGACTTTCATTTGATTTAAAAGGCATTGTTTGAATGTGTTTGACTTTCATTTGATTCAATTAGTTTTGTTTGAATGTGTTTGACTTTCATTGATTCAATTAGCTTCGTAGAATGTATTTGACTTTCGTTTGATTCAAATAGCGTTGTTTGAATGTGTTTAACTTTCATTTGATTCAATTAGCTTTGTAGAATGCATTTCACTTCCATTTGATTTAAATAACTTTGTTTGAATGTGTTTGATTTTCATTTGATACAATTAGCTTTGTAGAACGTATTTGACTTTCATTTGATTCAAATAGCTTTGTAGGAATGTGATTGACTTTCATTTAATTTGATCAGCTTTGTAGAATGTATTTGACTTCCATTTGATTTAAATAGCTTTGTTTGAATGTGTTTGACTTTCATTTGATCCAATTAGCTTTGTAGAATGTATTTTACTTTCATTTGATTCAAATAGCTTTGTTTGAATGTGTTTGACTTTCATTTAATTTAATTTGCTTTGTAAAATGCATTTCACTTTCATTTTATTTATATAGCTTTGTTTGAATGTGTTAGATTTTAATTTAAATTAAAAAGCTTTTTTTGAATGTGTTTGACTTTCATTTGATTTAAAAGGCTTTGTTTAAATGTGTTTGACTTTTAATTTGATTCAATTAGCTTTGTTGAACGTATTTGACATTCATTTGATAAAAATAGCTTTGTTGGAATATGTTTGACTTTCATTTGATTAAATTAGCTTTGTTTGAATGAGTTTGACTTTCATTTTATTCAACTAGCTTTGTAAAATGTATTTTACTGTCATTTGATTCAAATAACTTTGTTTGAATGTGTTTGACTTTCATTTGATTCAATTCGCTTTGTAGAATGTATTTGACTTTCATTTGATTCAAATAGCTTTGTTTGAATGTGTTTGACTTTCTTTTGATTCAATTTGCTTTGTAGAATGCATTTCACTTTCATTTGATTTATATACCTTTGTTTGAATGTGTTTGACATTCATTTAAATTAAAAAGCTTTTTTTGAATGTGTTTGACTTTCATTTGATTTAAAAGGCATTGTTTGAATGTGTTTGACTTTCATTTGATTCAATTAGTTTTGTTTGAATGTGTTTGACTTTCATTGATTCAATTAGCTTCGTAGAATGTATTTGACTTTCGTTTGATTCAAATAGCGTTGTTTGAATGTGTTTAACTTTCATTTGATTCAATTAGCTTTGTAGAATGCATTTCACTTCCATTTGATTTAAATAACTTTGTTTGAATGTGTTTGATTTTCATTTGATACAATTAGCTTTGTAGAACGTATTTGACTTTCATTTGATTCAAATAGCTTTGTAGGAATGTGATTGACTTTCATTTAATTTGATCAGCTTTGTAGAATGTATTTGACTTCCATTTGATTTAAATAGCTTTGTTTGAATGTGTTTGACTTTCATTGATTTAATTAGCTTCGTAGAATGTATTTGACTTTCATTTGATTCAAATAGCTTTGTTTGAATGTGTTTGACTTTCATTTGATTCAATTTGCTTTGTAGAATGCATTTCACTTTCATTTGATTTATATTTCTTTGTTTGAATGTGTTTGACTTTCATTTAAATTAAAAAGCTTTTTTTGAATGTGTTTGACTTTCATTTGATTTAAAAGGCTTTGTTTAATTGTGTTTGACTTTTAATTTGATTCAATTAGCTTTGTTTGAATGTGTTTGACTTTCATTTAATTCAATTAGCTTTGTAGAATATATTTGACTTTCATTTGATTCAAGTAGCATTGTTTGAAAGTGTTTTACTTTCACTTGATTCAATTAGCTTTGTAGAATGTATTTGACTTTTATTTGATTTAATTTGCTTCGTTTGAATGTATTTGACTCTCATTTGATTCAAATAGATTTGTAGAATGTATTTGACTTTCATTTGATTCAAATAGCTTTGTAGAATGTATTTGACTTTCATTTGATTCAAATAGCTTTGTTTGAATGTGTTTGACTTTCATTTGATTCAAATAGCTTTGTTTGAACGTGTTTGACTTTCATTTAATTCAATTAGCTTTGTAGAATATATTTGACTTTCATTTGATTCAAGTAGCATTGTTTGAAAGTGTTTTACTTTCACTTGATTCAATTAGCTTTGTAGAATGTATTTGACTTTCATTTGATTCAAATAGCTTTGTTTGAATGTGTTTGACTTTCATTTGATTCAATTTGCTTTGTAGATTGCATTTCACTTTCATTTGATTTATATAGCTTTGTTAGAATGTGTTTGACTTTCATTTAAATTAAAAAGCTTTTTTTGAATGTGTTTGACATTCATTTGATTTAAAAGGCTTTGTATGAATTTGTTTGACTTTCATTTGATTCAATTAGCTTTGTAGAATGCATTTCACTTTCATTTGATTTAAATAACTTTGTTTGAATGTGTTTTACTTTTATTTGATTCAAATAGCTTTGTTTGAATGTGTTTGACTTTCATTTGATTCAATTACCTTTGTAGAATGTATTTGACTTTCATTTGATTCGAAAGATTTGTTTGAAGGTGTTTGACTTTCATTTGATTCAATTAGCTTTGTTTGAATGTGTTTGACTTTCATTTGATTCAATTAGCTTTGTAGAATGTATTTGACTTTTAATTGATTCAATTAGCTTTGTAGAATGTATTTGACTTTCATTTGATTTAAAAGGCATTGTTTGAATGTGTTTGACTTTCATTCGATTCAATTAGCTTTGTTTGAATGTGTTTGACTTCCATTTGATTTAAATAGCTTTGTTTGAATGTGTTTGACTTTCATTGATTTAATTAGCTTCGTAGAATGTATTTGACTTTCATTTGATTCAAATAGCTTTGTTTGAATGTGTTTGACTTTCATTTGATTCAATTTGCTTTGTAGAATGCATTTCACTTTCATTTGATTTATATTTCTTTGTTTGAATGTGTTTGACTTTCATTTAAATTAAAAAGCTTTTTTTGAATGTGTTTGACTTTCATTTGATTTAAAAGGCTTTGTTTAATTGTGTTTGACTTTTAATTTGATTCAATTAGCTTTGTTGAACGTATTTGACATTCATTTGATAAAAATAGCTTTGTTGGAATATGTTTGACTTTCATTTGATTAAATTAGCTTTGTTTGAATGTGTTTGACTTTCATTTTATTCAACTAGCTTTGTAAAATGTATTTTACTGTCATTTGATTCAAATAACTTTGTTTGAATGTGTTTGACTTTCATTTGATTCAATTCGCTTTGTAGAATGTATTTGACTTTCATTTGATTCAAATAGCTTTGTTTGAATGTGTTTGACTTTCTTTTGATTCAATTTGCTTTGTAGAATGCATTTCACTTTCATTTGATTTATATACCTTTGTTTGAATGTGTTTGACATTCATTTAAATTAAAAAGCTTTTTTTGAATGTGTTTGACTTTCATTTGATTTAAAAGGCATTGTTTGAATGTGTTTGACTTTCATTTGATTCAATTAGTTTTGTTTGAATGTGTTTGACTTTCATTGATTCAATTAGCTTCGTAGAATGTATTTGACTTTCGTTTGATTCAAATAGCGTTGTTTGAATGTGTTTAACTTTCATTTGATTCAATTAGCTTTGTAGAATGCATTTCACTTCCATTTGATTTAAATAACTTTGTATGAATGTGTTTGATTTTCATTTGATACAATTAGCTTTGTAGAACGTATTTGACTTTCATTTGATTCAAATAGCTTTGTAGGAATGTGATTGACTTTCATTTAATTTGATCAGCTTTGTAGAATGTATTTGACTTCCATTTGATTTAAATAGCTTTGTTTGAATGTGTTTGACTTTCATTGATTTAATTAGCTTCGTAGAATGTATTTGACTTTCATTTGATTCAAATAGCTTTGTTTGAATGTGTTTGACTTTCATTTGATTCAATTTGCTTTGTAGAATGCATTTCACTTTCATTTAATTTATATTTCTTTGTTTGAATGTGTTTTACTTTCATTTAAATTAAAAAGCTTTTTTTGAATGTGTTTGACTTTCATTTGATTTAAAAGGCTTTGTTTAATTGTGTTTGACTTTTAATTTGATTCAATTAGCTTTGTTTGAATGTGTTTGACTTTCATTTAATTCAATTAGCTTTGTAGAATATATTTCACTTTCATTTGATTCAAGTAGCATTGTTTGAAAGTGTTTGACTTTCACTTGATTCAATTAGCTTTGTAGAATGTATTTGACTTTCATTTGATTCAAATAGCTTTGTTTGAATGTGTTTGACTTTCATTTGATTCAATTTGCTTTGTAGATTGCATTTCACTTTCATTTGATTTATATAGCTTTGTTAGAATGTGTTTGACTTTCATTTAAATTAAAAAGCTTTTTTTGAATGTGTTTGACATTCATTTGATTTAAAAGGCTTTGTATGAATTTGTTTGACTTTCATTTGATTCAATTAGCTTTGTAGAATGCATTTCACTTTCATTTGATTTAAATAACTTTGTTTGAATGTGTTTTACATTTATTTGATTCAAATAGCTTTGTTTGAATGTGTTTGACTTTCATTTGATTCAATTACCTTTGTAGAATGTATTTGACTTTCATTTTATTCGAAAGATTTGTTTGAAGGTGTTTGACTTTCATTTGATTCAATTAGCTTTGTTTGAATGTGTTTGACTTTCATTTGATTCAATTAGCTTTGTAGAATGTATTTGACTTTTATTTGATTCAATTAGCTTTGTAGAATGTATTTGACTTTCATTTGATTCGAAAGATTTGTTTGAAGGTGTTTGACTTTCATTTGATTTAAAAGGCATTGTTTGAATGTGTGTGACTTTCATTTGATTCAATTAGCTTTGTTTGAATGTGTTTGACTTTCATTGATTCAATTAGCTTCGTAGAATGTATTGGACTTTCATTTAATTCAAATAGCTTTGTTTGAATGTGTTTGACTTTCATTTTATTCAATTTGCTTTGTAGAATGTATTTGACTTTCATTTTATTCAAATAGCTTTGTTTGAATGTGTTTGACTTTCTTTTGATTCAATTTGCTTTGTAGAATGCATTTCACTTTCATTTGATTTATATACCTTTGTTTGAATGTGTTTGACTTTCATTTAAATTAAAAAGCTTTTTTTGAATGTGTTTGACTTTCATTTGATTTAAAAGGCATTGTTTGAATGTGTTTGACTTTCATTTGATTCAATTAGTTTTGTTTGAATGTGTTTGACTTTCATTGAATCAATTAGCTTCGTAGAATGTATTTGACTTTTATTTGATTCAAATAGCGTCGTTCGAATGTGTTTTACTTTCATTTGATTCAATTAGCTTTGTAGAATGCATTTCACTTCCATTTGATTTAAATAACTTTGTTTGAATGTGTTTGACTTTCATTTGATACAATTAGCTTTGTAGAACGTATTTGACTTTCATTTGATTCAAATAGCTTTGTAGGAATGTGATTGACTTTCATTTAATTCAATCAGCTTTGTAGAATGTATTTGACTTCCATTTGATTTAAATAGCTTTGTTTGAATGTGTTTGACTTTCATTTGATCCAATTAGTTTTGTAGAATGTATTTTACTTTCATTTGATTCAAATAGCTTTGTTAGAATGTGTTTGACTTTCATTTGATTTAATTTGCTTTGTAGAATGCATTTTACTTTCATTTTATTTATATAGCTTTGTTTGAATGTGTTTGATTTTAATTTAAATTTAACAGCTTTTTTTGAATGTGTTTGACTTTCATTTGATTTAAAAGGCTTTGTTTAAATGTGTTAGACTTTTAATTTGATTCAATTAGCTTTGTAGAATGCATTTCACTTTCATTTTATTTATATAGCTTTGTTTGAATGTGTTAGATTTTAATTTAAATTAAAAAGCTTTTTTTGAATGTGTTTGACTTTCATTTGATTTAAAAGGCTTTGTTTAAATGTGTTTGACTTTTAATTTGATTCAATTAGCTTTGTTGAACGTATTTGACATTCATTTGATTAAAATAGCTTTGTTGGAATATGTTTGACTTTCATTTGATTAAATTAGCTTTGTTTGAATGTGTTTGACTTTCATTTTATTCATTTAGCTTTGTAAAATGTATTTTACTGTCATTTGATTCAAATAACTTTGTTTGAATGTGTTTGACTTTCATTTGATTCAATTTGCTTTGTAGAATGTATTTGACTTTCATTTGATTCAAATAGCTTTGTTTGAATGTGTTTGACTTTCTTTTGATTCAATTTGCTTTGTAGAATGCATTTCACTTTCATTTGATTTATATACCTTTGTTTGAATGTGTTTGACATTCATTTAAATTAAAAAGCTTTTTTTGAATGTGTTTGACTTTCATTTGATTTAAAAGGCATTGTTTCAATGTGTTTGACTTTCATTTGATTCAATTAGTTTTGTTTGAATGTGTTTGACTTTCATTGATTCAATTAGCTTCGTAGAATGTATTTGACTTTCGTTTGATTCAAATACCGTTGTTTGAATGTGTTTAACTTTCATTTGATTCAATTAGCTTTGTAGAATGCATTTCACTTTCATTTGATTTATGTTTCTTTGTTTGAATGTGTTTGACTTTCATTTAAATTAAAAAGCTTTTTTTGAATGTGTTTGACTTTCATTTGATTTAAAAGGCTTTCTTTAATTGTGTTTGACTTTTAATTTGATTCAATTAGCTTTGTTGAACGTATTTGACATTCATTTGATTCAAATAGCTTTGTTTGAATATGTTTCACTTTCATTTGATTCAATTAGCTTTGTTTGAATGTGTTTGACTTTCATTTGATTCAACTAGCTTTGTAAAATGTATTTTACTGTCATTTGATTCAAATAGCTTTGTTTGAATGTGTTTGACTTTCATTTGATTCAATTTGCTTTGTAGAATGTATTTGACTTTCATTTGATTCAAATAGCTTTGTTTGAATGTGTTTGACTTTCTTTTGATTTAATTAGCTTTGTAGAATGTATTTGACTTTTATTTGATTTAATTTGCTTCGTTTGAATGTATTTGACTCTCATTTGATTCAAATAGATTTGTAGAATGTATTTGACTTTCATTTGATTCAAATAGCTTTGTAGAATGTATTTGACTTTCATTTGATTCAAATAGCTTTGTTTGAATGTGTTTGACTTTCATTTGATTCAAATAGCTTTGTTTGAATGTGTTTGACTTTCATTTAATTCAATTAGCTTTGTAGAATATATTTGACTTTCATTTGATTCAAGTAGCATTGTTTGAAAGTGTTTTACTTTCACTTGATTCAATTAGCTTTGTAGAATGTATTTGACTTTCATTTGATTCAAATAGCTTTGTTTGAATGTGTTTGACTTTCATTTGATTCTATTTGCTTTGTAGATTGCATTTCACTTTCATTTGATTTATATAGCTTTGTTAGAATGTGTTTGACTTTCATTTAAATTAAAAAGCTTTTTTTGAATGTGTTTAACATTCATTTGATTTAAAAGGCTTTGTATGAATTTGTTTGACTTTCATTTGATTCAATTAGCTTTGTAGAATGCATTTCACTTTCATTTGATTTAAATAACTTTGTTTGAATGTGTTTTACATTTATTTGATTCAAATAGCTTCGTTTGAATGTGTTTGACTTTCATTTGATTCAATTACCTTTGTAGAATGTATTTGACTTTCATTTTATTCGAAAGATTTGTTTGAAGGTGTTTGACTTTCATTTGATTCAATTAGCTTTGTTTGAATGTGTTTGACTTTCATTTGATTCAATTAGCTTTGTAGAATGTATTTGACTTTTATTTGATTCAATTAGCTTTGTAGAATGTATTTGACTTTCATTTGATTCGAAAGATTTGTTTGAAGGTGTTTGACTTTCATTTGATTTAAAAGGCATTGTTTGAATGTGTGTGACTTTCATTTGATTCAATTAGCTTTGTTTGAATGTGTTTGACTTTCATTGATTCAATTAACTTCGTAGAATGTATTGGACTTTCATTTAATTCAAATAGCTTTGTTTGAATGTGTTTGACTTTCATTTTATTCAATTTGCTTTGTAGAATGTATTTGACTTTCATTTGATTCAAATAGCTTTGTTTGAATGTGTTTGACTTTCTTTTGATTCAATTTGCTTTGTAGAATGCATTTCACTTTCATTTGATTTATATACCTTTGTTTGAATGTGTTTGACTTTCATTTAAATTAAAAAGCTTTTTTTGAATGTGTTTGACTTTCATTTGATTTAAAAGGCATTGTTTGAATGTGTTTGACTTTCATTTGATTCAATTAGTTTTGTTTGAATGTGTTTGACTTTCATTGAATCAATTAGCTTCGTAGAATGTATTTGACTTTCATTTGATTCAAATAGCGTCGTTCGAATGTGTTTTACTTTCATTTGATTCAATTAGCTTTGCAGAATGCATTTCACTTCCATTTGATTTAAATAACTTTGTTTGAATGTGTTTGACTTTCATTTGATACAATTAGCTTTGTAGAACGTATTTGACTTTCATTTGATTCAAATAGCTTTGTAGGAATGTGATTGACTTTCATTTAATTCAATCAGCTTTGTAGAATGTATTTGACTTCCATTTGATTTAAATAGCTTTGTTTGAATGTGTTTGACTTTCATTTGATCCAATTAGCTTTGTAGAATGTATTTTACTTTTATTTGATTCAAATAGCTTTGTTAGAATGTGTTTGACTTTCATTTGATTTAATTTGCTTTGTAGAATGCATTTTACTTTCATTTTATTTATATAGCTTTGTTTAAATGTGTTTGATTTTAATTTAAATTTAAAAGCTTTTTTTGAATGTGTTTGACTTTCATTTGATTTAAAAGGCTTTGTTTAAATGTGTTTGACTTTTAATTTGATTCAATTAGCTTTGTAGAATGTATTTTACTTTTATTTTATTTAATTAGCTTTGAGTGAATGCATTTGACTCTCATTTGATTCAATTAGCTTTGTTTAAAAGTGTTTGACTTTTAATTTGATTGAATTAGCTTTGTAGAATGTATTTTACTTTAATTTGATTTAATTAGCTTTGTGTGAATGCATTTGACTCTCATTTGATTCAATTAGCTTTGTTTGAATGTGTTTGACTTTCATTTGATTCAATTAGTTTTGTTTGAATTTTTTACTTTATTTGATTTAATTAGCTTGTGAATGTATTTGACTTTCATTTGATTCAAATAGCTTTGTTTGAATGTTTTGACTTTCATTTGATTCGAAAGATTTGTTTGAATGTGTTTGACTTTCATTTGATTTAAAAGCATTGTTTGAATGTTTGACTTTCATTTGATTCAATTAGCTTTGTTTGAATGTGTTTGACTTTCATTGATTCAATTAGCTTCGTAGAATGTATTTGACTTTCATTTGATTCAAATAGCGTTGTTTGAATGTGTTTGACTTTTCTTTTGATTCAATTTGCTTTGTAGAATGCATTTTCACTTTTCATTTGATTTATATTCCTTTGTTTGAATGTGTTTGACTTTCATTTAAATTAAAAAGCTTTTTTTTGAATCGTGTTTGACTTTCATTTTGATTTTAAAAGGCATTGTTTGAATGTGTTTGACTTTCATTTGATTCAATTAGTTTTGTTTGAATGTGTTTGACTTTCATTGATTCAATTAGCTTCGTAGAATGTATTTGACTTTCATTTGATTCAAATAGCGTTGTTTGAATGTGTTTTACTTTCATTTGATTCAATTAGCTTTGTAGAATGCATTTCACTTCCATTTGATTTAAATAACTTTGTTTGAATGTGTTTGACTTTCATTTGATACAATTAGCTTTGTAGAACGTATTTGACTTTCATTTGATTCAAATAGCTTTGTAGGAATGTGATTGACTTTCATTTAATTCAATCAGCTTTGTAGAATGTATTTGACTTCCATTTGATTTAAATAGCTTTGTTTGAATGTGTTTGACTTTCATTTGATCCAATTAGCTTTGTAGAATGTATTTTACTTTCATTTGATTCAAATAGCTTTGTTTGAATGTGTTTGACTTTCATTTGATTTAATTTGCTTTGTAGAATGCATTTAACTTTCATTTGATTTATATAGCTTTGTTTGAATGTGTTTGATTTTAATTTAAATTAAAAAGCTTTTTTTGAATGTGTTTGACTTTCATTTGATTTAAAAGGCTTTGTTTAAATGTGTTTGACTTTTAATTTGCTTCAATTAGCTTTGTAGAATGTATTTTACTTTTATTTTGATTTAATTAGCTTTGTGTGAATGCATTTGACTCTCATTTCATTCAATTAGCTTTGTTTAAATGTGTTTGACTTTTAATTTGATTCAATTTGCTTTGTAGAATGTATTTTACTTTAATTTGATTTAATTAGCTTTGTGTGAATGCATTTGACTCTCATTTGATTCAATTAGCTTTGTTTGAATGTGTTTGACTTTCATTTGATTCAATTAGCTTTGTAGAATGTATTTTTACTTTTATTTGATTTAATTTGCTTTGTTTGAATGTATTTGACTCTCATTTGACTCAAATAGCTTTGTAGAATGTATTTGACTTTCATTTAATTCAAATAGCTATGTAGAATGTATTTGACTTTCATTTGATTCAAATAGCTTTGTCTGAATGTTATTGACTTTCATTTGGTTCAATTAGCTTTGTAGAATGTATTTGACTTTCATATGATTCAATTAACTTTGTTTGAAAATGTTTGACTTTCATTTGATTCATTTAGCTTTGCTTGAATGTGTTTGACTTTCATTTAAATCAATTAGCTTTTGTAGAATGTATTTAACTTTCATTTGAATCAAATTACTTTGTTTGAATGTGTTTTGACTTTCATTTGATTCAATTAGCTTTGAAGAATGAATTTGACTTTCATTTGATTCAAATAGCTTTGTTTGAATGTGTTTGACTTTCATTTGATTCAATTAGCTTTGTAGAATGTATTTGACTTTCATTTAAATTAAAAAGCTTTGTTTGAATGTGTTTGACTTTTATTTGATTCAATTAGCTTTGTAGAATGTATTTTACTTTTATTTGATTAAATTAGCTTTGTTTGAATTTATTTCACTCTCATTTGATTAAAATAGCTTTGTTTGAATGTGTTTGACTTTCATTTGATTCAATTAGCTTCCTAGAATGTATTTGACTTTCGTTTGATTCAAATAGCGTTGTTTGAATGTGTTTAACTTTCATTTGATTCAATTAGCTTTGTTGAATGCATTTCACTTCCATTTGATTTAAATTACTTTGTTTGAATGTGTTTGACTTTCATTTGATTCAATTTGCTTTGTAGAATGCATTTCACTTTCATTTGATTTATATTCCTTTGTTTGAATGTGTTTGACTTTCATTTAAATTAAAAAGCTTTTTTTGAATGTGTTTGACTTTCATTTGATTTAAAAGGCATTGTTTGAATGTGTTTGACTTTCATTTGATTCAATTAGTTTTGTTTGAATGTGTTTGACTTTCATTGATTCAATTAGCTTCGTAGAATGTATTTGACTTTCGTTTGATTCAAATAGCGTTGTTTGAATGTGTTTAACTTTCATTTGATTCAATTAGCTTTGTTGAATGCATTTCACTTCCATTTGATTTAAATTACTTTGTTTGAATGTGTTTGACTTTCATTTGATACAATTAGCTTTGTAGAACGTATTTGACTTTCATTTGATTCAAATAGCTTTGTAGGAATGTTATTGACTTTCATTTAGTTCAATCAGCTTTGTAGAATGTATTTGACTTCCATTTGATTTAAATAGCTTTGTTTGAATGTGTTTGACTTTCATTTGATCCAATTAGCTTTGTAGAATGTATTTTACTTTCATTAGATTCAAATAGCTTTGTTTGAATGTGTTTGAGTTTCATTTGATTTAATTTGCTTTGTAGAATGCATTTCACTTTCATTTTATTTATATAGCTTTGTTTGAATGTGTTTGATTTTAATTTAAATTAAAAAGCTTTTTTTGAATGTGTTTGACTTTCATTTGATTTTAAAGGCTTTGTTTAAATGTGTTTGACTTTTAATTTGATTCTATTAGCTTTGTAGAATGTATTTTACTTTTATTTGATTTAATTAGCTTTGTGTGAATGCATTTGACTCTCATTTGATTCAATTAGCTTTGTTTGAATGTGTTTGACTTTCATTTGATTCAATTAGCTTTGTAGAATGTATTTTACTTTAATTTGATTTAATTAGCTTTGTGTGAATGCATTTGACTCTCATTTGATTCAATTAGCTTTGTTTGAATGTGTTTAACTTTCATTTGATTCAATTAGCTTTGTAGAATGTATTTTACTTTAATTTGATTTAATTAGCTTTGTTTGAATGTATTTGACTCTCATTTGATTCAAATAGCTTTGTTTGAATGTATTTGACTTTCATTTGATTCGAAAGATTTGTTTGAAGGTGTTTGACTTTCATTTGATTTAAAAGGCATTGTTTGAATATGTTTGACTTTAATTTGATTCAATTAGCTTTGTTTGAATGTGTTTGACTTTCATTGATTCAATTAGCTTCGTAGAATGTATTTGACTTTCATTTGATTCAAATAGCTTTGTTTTGAATGTGTTTGACTTTCTTTTGATTCAATTTGCTTTGTAGAATGCATTTCACTTTCATTTGATTTATATTCCTTGGTTTGAATGTGTTTGACTTTCATTTAAATTAAAAAGCTTTTTTGAATGTGTTTGACTTTCATTTGATTTAAAAGACATTGTTTGAATGTGTTTGACTTTCATTTGATTCAATTAGTTTTGTTTGAATGTGTTTGACTTTCATTGATTCAATTAGCTTCGTAGAATGTATTTGACTTTCGTTTGATTCAAATTGCGTTGTTTGAATGTGTTTAACTTTCATTTGATTCAATTAGCTTTGTAGAATGCATTTCACTTCCATTTGATTTAAATAACTTTGTTTGAATGTGTTTGACTTTCATTTGATACAATTAGCTTTGTAGAACGTATTTGACTTTCATTTGATTCAAATAGCTTGGTAGGAATGTGATTGACTTTCATTTAATTCAATCAGCTTTGTAGAATGTATTTGACTTCCATTTGATTTAAATAGCTTCGTTTGAATGTGTTTGACTTTCATTTGATCCAATTAGCTTTGTAGAATGTATTTTACTTTCATTTGATTCAAATAGCTTTGTTTGAATGTGTTTGACTTTCATTTGATTTAATTTGCTTTGTAGAATGCATTTAACTTTCATTTGATTTATATAGCTTTGTTTGAATGTGTTTGATTTTAATTTAAATTAAAAAGCTTTTTTGAATGTGTTTGACTTTCATTTGATTTAAAAGGCTTTGTTTAAATGTGTTTGACTTTTAATTTGATTCAATTAGCTTTGTAGAATGTATTTTACTTTTATTTGATTTAATTAGCTTTGTGTGAATGCATTTGACTCTCATTTGATTCAATTAGCTTTGTTTAAATGTGTTTGACTTTTAATTTGATTCAATTAGCTTTGTAGAATGTATTACTTTTATTTGATTTAATTAGCTTTGTGTGAATGCATTTGACTCTCATTTGATTCAATTAGCTTTGTTTAAATGTGTTTGACTTTTAATTTGATTCAATTTGCTTTGTAGAATGTATTTTACTTTAACTTGATTTAATTAGCTTTGTCTGAATGTTATTGACTTTCATTTGGTTCAATTAGCTTTGTAGAATGTATTTGACTTTCATATGATTCAATTAGCTTTGTTTGAAAGTGTTTGACTTTCATTTGATTCATTTAGCTTTGCTTGAATGTGTTTAACTTTCATTTAATTCAATTAGCTTTGTAGAATGTATTTAACTTTCATTTGAATCAAATTACTTTGTTTGAATGTGTTTGACTTTCATTTGATTCAATTAGCTTTGAAGAATGTATTTGACTTTCATTTGATTCAAATAGCTTTGTTTGAATGTGTTTGACTTTCATTTGATTCAATTAGCTTTGTAGAATGTATTTGACTTTCATTTAAATTAAAAAGCTTTGTTTGAATGTGTTTGACTTTCATTTGATTCAATTAGCTTTGTAGAATGTATTTTACTTTTATTTGATTAAATTAGCTTTATTTGAATTTATTTCACTCTCATTTAATTAAAATAGCTTTGTTTGAATGTATTTGACTTTCATTTGATTCAATTAGCTTCGTAGAATGTATTTGACTTTCATTTGATTCAAATAGCTTTGTTTGAATGTTTTTGACTTTCATTTGATTCAATTAGCTTTGTAGAATACATTTGACTTTCATTTGATTCGAAAGCTTTGTTTGAATGTGTTTGACTTTCATTTGATTCAATTAGCTTTGTTCGAATGTGTTTGACTTTCATTTGATTTAAATAGCTTTGTTTGAATGTGATTAACTTTCATTTGATTCAATTAGTTTTGTAGAATGTATTTGACTTTCATTTGATTCAAATAGCTTTGATTGAATATGTTTGATTTTCATTTGATTCAATTTGGTTTGTTTAAATGTGTTTAACTTTCATATGATTCAATTAGCTTTGTTTGAATGTGTTTGACTTTCATTTGATTAAAATAGCTTTGTTTGAATGTGATTGACTTTCATTTGATCAATTAGCTTTGTAGAATGTATTTGACTTTCATTTGATTCAAATAGCTTTGATTGAATGTGTTTGCCTTTCATTTGATTCAATTAGCTTTGTTTGAATGTGTTTGACATTCATATGATTCAATTAGCTTTGTTTGAATGTGTTTAACTTTATTTGATTCATTTAGCTTTGTTTGAATGTGTTTAACTTTCATTTGATTCAAATAGCTTTGTAGAATGCATTTCACTTCCATTTGATTTAAATAACTTTGTTTGAATGTGTTTGACTTTCATTTAATACAATTAGCTTTGTAGAACGTATTTGACTTTCATTTGATTCAAATAGCTTTATAGGAATGTGATTTACTTTAATTTAATTCAATCAGCTTTGTAGAATGTATTTGACTTCCATTTGATTTAAATAGCTTTGTTTGAATGTGTTTGACTTTCATTTGATCCAATTAGCTTTGTAGAATGTATTTGACTTTCATTTGATTCAAATAGCGTTGTTTGAATGTGTTTGACTTTCATTTTATTCAATTAGCTTTGTACAATGAATTTGACTTTCATTTGATTCAAATCGCTTTGTTTGAATGTGTTTTAATTTCATTTGATTCAATTTGCTTTGTAGAATGCATTTCACTTTCATTTGATTTATATAGCTTTGTTTGAATGTGTTTGACTTTTATTTAAATTTAAAAGCTATTTTTTTAATGTGTTTGACATTCATTTGAGTTAAAAGGCTTTGTTTGAATGTGTTTGACTTTCATATTATTCAATTAGCTTTGTAGAATGTATATGACTCTCATTTGATTCAAATAGCTTTGTTTGAATGTGTTTAACTTTCATTTGATTCAATTAGCTTTGTAGAATGTATTTGACTTTTATTTTATTCCAATAGCTTTGTTTAAATGTGTTTGACTTTCAATTGATTCAATTAGCTTTGTAGAATGTATCTGACTTTTATTTGATTTAATTTGCTTTGTTTGAATGTATTTGACTCTCATTTGATTCAAATAGATTTGAAGAATGTATTTGACTTTCATTTGATTCAAATAGCTTTGTAGAATGTATTTGACTTTCATTTGATTCAAATAGCTTTGTTTGAATGTGTTTGACTTTCATTTGATTAAAATAGCTTTGTTTGAATGTGTTTGACTTTCATTTAATTCAATTAGCTTTGTAGAATGTATTTGACTTTCATTTGATTTAAGTAGCATTGTTTGAAAGTGTTTTACTTTCACTTGATTCAATTAGCTTTGTAGAATGTATTTGAATTTCATTTGATTCATATAGCTTTGTTTGAATGTGTTTGACTTTCATTTGATTCAATTTGCTTTGTAGATTGCATTTCACTTTCATTTGATTTATATAGCTTTGTTTGAATGTGTTTGACTTTCATTTAAATTAGAAAGCTTTTTTTGAATGTGTTTGACATTCATTTGATTTAAAAGGCTTTGTATGAATGTGTTTGACTTTCATTTGATTCAATTAGCTTTGTAGAATGCATTTCACTTTCATTTGATTTAAATAACTTTGTTTGAATGTGTTTGTTTTTTAATTGATTCAAATAGCTTTGTTTGAATGTGTTTGACTTTCATTTGATTCAATTAGCTTTGTAGAATGTATGTGACTTTCATTTGATTCGAAAGATTTGTTTGAAGGTGTTTGACTTTCATTTGATTCAATTAGCTTTGTTTGAATGTGTTTGACTTTCATTTGATTCAATTAGCTTTTTAGAATGTATTTGACTTTTATTTGATTAAATTAGCTTTGTAGAATGTATTTGACTTTCATTTGATTTGAAAGATTTGTTTGAATGTGTTTGACTTTCATTTGATTTAAAAGGCATTGTTTGAATGTGTTTGACTTTCATTTGATTCAATTAGCTTTGTTTGAATGTGTTTGACTTTCATTGATTCAATTAGCTTCGTAGAACGTATTTGACTTTCATTTGATTCAAATAGCTTTGTTTGAATGTGTTTGACTTTCATTTGATTCAATTTGCTTTGTAGAATGTATTTGACTTTCATTTGATTCAAATAGCTTTGTTTGAATGTGTTTGACTTTCTTTTGATTCAATTTGCTTTGTAGAATGCATTTCACTTTCATTTGATTTATATTCCTTTGTTTGAATGTGTTTGACTTTCATTTAAATTAAAAAGCTTTTTTTGAATGTGTTTTGACTTTCATTTGATTTAAAAGGCATTGTTTGAATGTGTTTGACTTTCATTTGATTCATTTAGCTTCGTAGAATGTATTTGACTTTCGTTTGATTCAAATAGCGTTGTTTGAATATGTTTGACTTTCATTTGATTCAATTAGTTTTGTTTGAATGTGTTTGACTCTCATTTGATTCAAATAGCGTTGTTTGAATGTGTTTAACTTTCATTTGATTCAATTAGCTTTGTAGAATGCATTTCACTTCCATTTGATTTAAATAACTTTGTTCGAATGTGTTTGACTTTCATTTGATACAATTAGCTTTATAGAACGTATTTGACGTTCATTTGATTCAAATAGCTTTGTAGGAATGTGATTGACTTTCATTTAATTCACTCAGCTATGTAGAATGTATTTGACTTCCATTTGATTTAAATAGCTTTGTTTGAATGTGTTTGACTTTCATTTGATCCAATTAGCTTTGTAGAATGTATTTTAATTTCATTAGATTCAAATAGCTTTGTTTGAATGTGTTTGACTTTCATTTGATTTAATTTGCTTTGTAGAATGCATTTCACTTTCATTTTATTTATATAGCTTTGTTTGAATGTGTTTGATTTTAATTTAAATTAAAAAGCTTTTTTTGAATGTGTTTGACTTTCATTTGATTTAAAAGGCTTTGTTTAAATGTGTTTGACTTTTAATTTGATTCAATTAGCTTTGTAGAATGTATTTTACTTTTATTTGATTTAATTAGCTTTGTGTGAAGGCATTTGACTCTCATTTGATTCAATTAGCTTTGTTTAAATGTGTTTGACTTTTAATTTGATTCAATTAGCTTTGTAGAATGTATTTTACTTTAATTTGATTTAATTAGCTTTGTTTGAATGTATTTGACTCTCATTTGATTCAAATAGCTTTGTTTGAATGTATTTGACTTTCATTTAATTCGAAAGATTTGTTTGAAGGTGTTTGACTTTCATTTGATTTAAAAGGCATTGTTTGAATATGTTTGACTTTCGTTTGATTCAATTAGCTTTGTTTGAATGTGTTTGACTTTCATTGATTCAATTAGCTTCGTAGAATGTATTTGACTTTCATTTGATTCAAATAGCGTTGTTTGAATGTGTTTAACTTTCATTTGATTCAATTAGCTTTGTAGAATGCATTTCACTTCCATTTGATTTAAATAACTTTGTTCGAATGTGTTTGAATTTCATTTGATACAATTAGCTTTGTAGAACGTATTTGACGTTCATTTGATTCAAATAGCTTTGTAAGAATGTGATTGACTTTCATTTAATTCACTCAGCTTTGTAGAATGTATTTGACTTCCATTTGATTTAAATAGCTTTGTTTGAATGTGTTTGACTTTCATTTGATCCAATTAGCTTTGTAGTATGTATTTTAATTTCATTAGATTCAAATAGCTTTGTTTGAATGTGTTTGACTTTCATTTGATTTAATTTGCTTTGTAGAATGCATTTCACTTTCATTTTTATTTATATAGCTTTGTTTGAATGTGTTTGATTTTAATTTAAATTAAAAAGCTTTTTTTGAATGTGTTTGACTTTCATTTGATTTAAAAGGCTTTGTTTAAATGTGTTTGACTTTTAATTTGATTCAATTAGCTTTGTAGAATGTATTTTACTTTTATTTGATTTAATTAGCTTTGTGTGAATGCATTTGACTCTCATTTGATTCAATTAGCTTTGTTTAAATGTGTTTGACTTTTAATTTGATTCAATTAGCTTTGTAGAATGTATTTTACTTTAATTTGATTTAATTAGCTTTGTTTGAATGTATTTGACTCTCATTTGATTCAAATAGCTTTGTTTGAATGTATTTGACTTTCATTTAATTCGAAAGATTTGTTTGAAGGTGTTTGACTTTCATTTGATTTAAAAGGCATTGTTTGAATATGTTTGACTTTCGTTTGATTCAATTAGCTTTGTTTGAATGTGTTTGACTTTCATTGATTCAATTAGCTTCGTAGAATGTATTTGACTTTCATTTGATTCAAATAGCGTTGTTTGAATGTGTTTAACTTTCATTTGATTCAATTAGGTTTGTAGAATGCATTTCACTTCCATTTGATTTAAATAACTTTGTTCGAATGTGTTTGAATTTCATTTGATACAATTAGCTTTGTAGAACGTATTTGACGTTCATTTGATTCAAATAGCTTTGTAGGAATGTGATTGACTTTCATTTAATTCACTCAGCTATGTAGAATGTATTTGACTTCCATTTGATTTAAATAGCTTTGTTTGAATGTGTTTGACTTTCATTTGATTCAATTTGCTTTGTAGATTGCATTTCACTTTCATTTGATTTATATAGCTTTGTTTGAATGTGTTTGACTTTCATTTAAATTAGAAAGCTTTTTTTGAATGTGTTTGACATTCATTTGATTTAAAAGGCTTTGTATGAATGTGTTTGACTTTCATTTGATTCAATTAGCTTTGTAGAATGCATTTCACTTTCATTTGATTTAAATAACTTTGTTTGAATGTGTTTGTTTTTTATTTGATTCAAATAGCTTTGTTTGAATGTGTTTGACTTTCATTTGATTCAATTAGCTTTGTAGAATGTATGTGACTTTCATTTGATTCGAAAGATTTGTTTGAAGGTGTTTGACTTTCATTTGATTCAATAGCTTTGTTTGAATGTGTTTGACTTTCATTTGATTCAATTAGCTTTTTAGAATGTATTTGACTTTTATTTGATTAAATTAGCTTTGTAGAATGTATTTGACTTTCATTTGATTTGAAAGATTTGTTTGAATGTGTTTGACTTTCATTTGATTTAAAAGGCATTGTTTGAATGTGTTTGACTTTCATTTGATTCAATTAGCTTTGTTTGAATGTGTTTGACTTTCATTGATTCAATTAGCTTCGTAGAACGTATTTGACTTTCATTTGATTCAAATAGCTTTGTTTGAATGTGTTTGACTTTCATTTGATTCAATTTGCTTTGTAGAATGTATTTGACTTTCATTTGATTCAAATAGCTTTGTTTGAATGTGTTTGACTTTCTTTTGATTCAATTTGCTTTGTAGAATGCATTTCACTTTCATTTGATTTATATTCCTTTGTTTGAATGTGTTTGACTTTCATTTAAATTAAAAAGCTTTTTTGAATGTGTTTGACTTTCATTTGATTTAAAAGGCATTGTTTGAATGTGTTTGACTTTCATTTGATTCATTTAGCTTCGTAGAATGTATTTGACTTTCGTTTGATTCAAATAGCGTTGTTTGAATATGTTTGACTTTCATTTGATTCAATTAGTTTTGTTTGAATGTGTTTTACTCTCATTTGATTCAAATAGCGTTGTTTGAATGTGTTTAACTTTCATTTGATTCAATTAGCTTTGTAGAATGCATTTCACTTCCATTTGATTTAAATAACTTTGTTCGAATGTGTTTGACTTTCATTTGATACAATTAGCTTTATAGAACGTATTTGACGTTCATTTGATTCAAATAGCTTTGTAGGAATGTGATTGACTTTCATTTAATTCACTCAGCTATGTAGAATGTATTTGACTTCCATTTGATTTAAATAGCTTTGTTTGAATGTGTTTGACTTTCATTTGATCCAATTAGCTTTGTAGAATGTATTTTAATTTCATTAGATTCAAATAGCTTTGTTTGAATGTGTTCGACTTTCATTTGATTTTAATTTGCTTTGTTTGAATGTGTTTGATTTTAGTTTAAATTAAAAAGCTTTTTTTGAATGTGTTTGACTTTCATTTGATTTAAAAGGCTTTGTTTAAATGTGTTTGACTTTTAATTTGATTCAATTAGCTTTGTAGAATGTATTTTACTTTTATTTGATTTAATTAGCTTTGTGTGAAGGCATTTGACTCTCATTTGATTCAATTAGCTTTGTTTAAATGTGTTTGACTTTTAATTTGATTCAATTAGCTTTGTAGAATGTATTTTACTTTAATTTGATTTAATTAGCTTTGTTTGAATGTATTTGACTCTCATTTGATTCAAATAGCTTTGTTTGAATGTATTTGACTTTCATTTAATTCGAAAGATTTGTTTGAAGGTGTTTGACTTTCATTTGATTTAAAAGGCATTGTTTGAATATGTTTGACTTTCGTTTGATTCAATTAGCTTTGTTTGAATGTGTTTGACTTTCATTGATTCAATTAGCTTCGTAGAATGTATTTGACTTTCATTTGATTCAAATAGCGTTGTTTGAATGTGTTTAACTTTCATTTGATTCAATTAGCTTTGTAGAATGCATTTCACTTCCATTTAATTTAAATAACTTTGTTCGAATGTGTTTGAATTTCATTTTGATACAATTAGCTTTGTAGAACGTATTTCACGTTCATTTGATTCAAATAGCTTTGTAAGAATGTGATTGACTTTCATTTAATTCACTCAGCTTTGTAGAATGTATTTGACTTCCATTTGATTTAAATAGCTTTGTTTGAATGTGTTTGACTTTCATTTGATCCAATTAGCTTTGTAGTATGTATTTTAATTTCATTAGATTCAAATAGCTTTGTTTGAATGTGTTTGACTTTCATTTGATTTAATTTGCTTTGTAGAATGCATTTCACTTTCATTTTATTTATATAGCTTTGTTTGAATGTGTTTTGATTTTAATTTAAATTAAAAAGCTTTTTTTGAATGTGTTTGACTTTCATTTGATTTAAAAGGCTTTGTTTAAATGTGTTTGACTTTTAATTTGATTCAATTAGCTTTGTAGAATGTATTTTACTTTTATTTGATTTAATTAGCTTTGTGTGAATGCATTGACTCTCATTTGATTCAATTAGCTTTGTTTAAATGTGTTTGACTTTTAATTTGATTCAATTAGCTTTGTAGAATGTATTTTACTTTAATTTGATTTAATTAGCTTTGTTTGAATGTATTTGACTCTCATTTGATTCAAATAGCTTTGTTTGAATGTATTTGACTTTCATTTAATTCGAAAGATTTGTTTGAAGGTGTTTGACTTTCATTTGATTTAAAAGGCATTGTTTGAATATGTTTGACTTTCGTTTGATTCAATTAGCTTTGTTTGAATGTGTTTGACTTTCATTGATTCAATTAGCTTCGTAGAATGTATTTGACTTTCATTTGATTCAAATAGTGTTGTTTGAATGTGTTTAACTTTCATTTGATTCAATTAGCTTTGTAGAATGCATTTCACTTCCATTTGATTTAAATAACTTTGTTCGAATGTGTTTGAATTTTCATTTGATACAATTAGCTTTGTAGAACGTATTTGACGTTCATTTGATTTTAAATAGCTTTGTAAGAATGTGATTGACTTTCATTTAATTCACTCAGCTTTGTAGAATGTATTTGACTTCCATTTGATTTAAATAGCTTTGTTTGAATGTGTTTGACTTTCATTTGATCCAATTAGCTTTGTAGTATGTATTTTTAATTTCATTAGATTCAAATAGCTTTGTTTGAATGTGTTTGACTTTTCATTTGATTTAATTTGCTTTGTAGAATGCATTTCACTTTCATTTTATTTATATAGCTTTGTTTGAATGTGTTTGATTTTAATTTAAATTAAAAAGCTTTTTTTGAATGTGTTTGACTTTCATTTGATTTAAAAGGCTTTGTTTAAATGTGTTTGACTTTTAATTTGATTCAATTAGCTTTGTAGAATGTATTTTACTTTTATTTGATTTAATTAGCTTTGTGTGAATGCATTTGACTCTCATTTGATTCAATTAGCTTTGTTTAAATGTGTTTGACTTTTAATTTGATTCAATTAGCTTTGTAGAATGTATTTTACTTTAATTTGATTTAATTAGCTTTGTGTGAATGCATTTGACTCTCATTTGATTCAAATAGCTTTGTTTGAATGTGTTTGACTTTCATTTGATTCAATTAGCTTTGTAGAATGTATTTGACTTTCATTTAAATTAAAAAGCTTTGTTTGAATGTGTTTGACTTTCATTTGATTCAATTAGCTTTGTAGAATGTATTTTACTTTTATTTGATTAAATTAGCTTTGTTTGAATTTATTTCACTCTCATTTAATTAAAATAGCTTTGTTTGAATGTATTTGACTTTCATTTGATTCAATTAGCTTCGTAGAATGTATTTGACTTTCATTTGATTCAAATAGCTTTGTTTGAATGTGTTTGACTTTCATTTGATTCAATTAGCTTTGTAGAATACATTTGACTTTCATTTGATTCGAAAGCTTTGTTTGAATGTGTTTGACTTTCATTTGATTCAATTAGCTTTGTTCGAATGTGTTTGACTTTCATTTTGATTTAAATAGCTTTGTTTGAATGTGATTAACTTTCATTTGATTCAATTAGTTTTTGTAGAATGTATTTGACTTTCATTTGATTCAAATAGCTTTGATTGAATATGTTTTGATTTTCATTTGATTCAATTTGGTTTGTTTTAAATGTGTTTAACTTTCATATGATTCAATTAGCTTTGTTTGAATGTGTTTGACTTTCATTTGATTAAAATAGCTTTGTTTGAATGTGATTGACTTTCATTTGATCAATTAGCTTTGTAGAATGTATTTGACTTTCATTTGATTCAAATAGCTTTGATTGAATGTGTTTGCCTTTCATTTGATTCAATTAGCTTTGTTTGAATGTTTGACATTCATATGATTCAATTAGCTTTGTTTGAATGTGTTTAACTTTATTTGATTCATTTAGCTTTGTTTGAATGTGTTTAACTTTCATTTGATTCAAATAGCTTTGTAGAATGCATTTCACTTCCATTTGATTTAAATAACTTTGTTTGAATGTGTTTGACTTTCATTTAATACAATTAGCTTTGTAGAACGTATTTGACTTTCATTTGATTCAAATAGCTTTATAGGAATGTGATTTACTTTAATTTAATTCAATCAGCTTTGTAGAATGTATTTGACTTCCATTTGATTTAAATAGCTTTGTTTGAATGTGTTTGACTTTCATTTGATCCAATTAGCTTTGTAGAATGTATTTGACTTTCATTTGATTCAAATAGCGTTGTTTGAATGTGTTTGACTTTCATT